>NC_042989.1:25547951-25871656 GCF_901001165.1 Salmo trutta
TGGCTATGGGGTCTGTTAGGGTCCCACCATCAACCTTCAGATATTCTCTGTTTGGAACCCAGTTCCCTTGAGGGAGTATCCTATGAGGAAGTTGGCCAATAATGTCAATGCAAAGAAAACTGTGTTTCTTCCTGTGACAATGTCAGTTTCCATGTTTGATTTGAAGATATTTTGTTGTAATGAAAAGGACTGACTACACTTTTTTTTTTTGTCTGTTAGCAGACACTTTTATCCAAAGCAACCTTCAGGAGCAATTAGGGTTAAGTGCCTTGCTCAAGGGCACATTGACAGATTTGTTCACCTAGTCTGCTCAGGGATTTGAACCAGCAACCGCTAGGCTACCTGCTGACACAATCATGTGAATATTGACCTATGGGGGAAAAATGCAACTTGTACATGCTATAAATGGATACCTACTCATCCATGATGTGAGGCAGTTCCCCCTTTTTTTCTGAATCCAGAGAGAACAAGTTGACGTTTTGACATTTTTAGTATTGTACTCAGTCTATTGATTTAAAATGGAGGGCAAATAATGTTTTGTTGCTTGTTGCATCCAACCACGGTGCATGAGTACTTAAAGGTCTGTGAATAAACTGAAAAGGTATCTCTCTGCAGGCTGCCTTCCCTATATCTCTGGCTCCCTCCATGGCAGCTGATGACTACAACCCTGTAAGTACTGGAGATTATCTATAGTTCTGTCTCTAATAAAGGTTTTTTTAAATGGCATTTTTCTGAGGCAGGCAGGACTCACAAATTGAGTCGACAATTCCTTTCTCATATGATGTCATCATTAAATATATAAATTAACTTTATACACTGAACAAAATATCAATACAACATGTAAAGTGTTGATCCCATGGTTCAAGAGCTGAACTAAAAGATTGCTGAAATGTTCCATATACAGAAAAAGCTTATTTTTCTCATTGTGCACAAATTTGTTTACTTCCCTGTTAGTGAGCATTTCTCCTTTGACAAGATAATCCATCCACCTGACAGGTGTCGCATATCAAGAAGCTGAATAAACCGCATGATCGTTACACATGTGCAGTTTTGTCAAACAACACAATGCCACAGATGTCTCAAGTTTTGAGGAAGCGTGCAATTGGCATGCTGTTTATTTCTCTACCGTAAGCTTCCTCCAACGTGGTTGAAGAGAATTTGGCAGTACGTCCAACCAGACTCCCTACCACAGACCACGTATGGCGTTGTGTGGGTGATCGGTTTGCTGATGTCAACATTGTGAACAGAGTGCCCTATGGTGGGCAAGCATAATCTATGGGCTACGAACACAATTGCATTTTATCGATGGCAATTTGAATGCACAGAAATACCGTGACAAGATCCAGAGGCCCATTGTTTGTTTTTTTAAGATATCTGTGACCAACAGATGCATATCTGTATTCCCAGTCCATGTGAAATCCATAGATTAGGGGCTAATTAATTTATTTCAATTGACTGATTTCCTCATATGAACTGTAACTCAGGAAAAGCTTTGAAATTGTTGCATGTTGAGTTTATATTTTTATTCAGTATATATAAAAAATAAGTTATTTGATTTCTTGTAAATACCACATTTAGAATATCAGAGAAGGAGAAAGAGAGAGAACAGGATGTTCGAGAGAGAGAATGCACACACAAGATGGCAACAAATAATTATGTTAGAGAGACAGAGAGCGAGAGAGACATATGTGACACTGTTGGTGTGAAACAGGATGTTCCAGAGACTATATTTGAGGTAGTTGGGTGAGGGACTGTCTGATCGAGCACTACCTTCAATCACCCATCTCCTGAACTAGTGACTATCTGACCTCTTACTACCTTCTGTTCTCCAAGGTTTCCCTGAGACAGAAGTCCAGGAGGAAGACTCGAGGAGGTAAATTGTTATCCGGGCCTGATTCTGCTGCTTGCTGTTTGTGCGGCTCAATTGTAATTTGGCCCCTTGATGTGGGCGTGTGTGACGTGACAGGATGATTAGAGTGTGTGTTGCAAATGCCTTAAGACAAGGCTCAGCAAGAGAGCCCAGTATTATTAGCCTTCTGTTCATGGGCAGTTATTGTATGCTGAGCAGTCTGTGCTTCATTGTGTGTGATATAATCCTTTGGAAGACCTTTTTGACTACTTCCTGTCTGACAACTTACATGTGACACAGGTAGGCTGAAAGTGGTTAAAAGAGATTCTGAATTTGCTGTACATAAAAATAATTTATGAGACCAATCAGTGTCGTATTAAAATGCCTGCATTGCAATACATTGAAATGGAGAGTTTATTGTTGCATCCAACCACGGTGCATGAATTCAGGAACTATCTCTTCTGTGTGTGTTTCTATGTTCAGGTAATGTGGCGATGAGCAGGCGGAGGGTCTCGGTTAAAGAGCTGGGGGAATCTGACCACCAGGGCTGGCTCTACAGGAAGAAGGAAGGAAAGGGCCTCCTGGGCTTCAAATGGAAGAAGTACTGGTTTGTGCTGAAGAAGACTTCTCTGTACTGGTACACTAATCCGCTGGTGAGTAACGCTCACCACTTAGTCCGCTACCCTGAGTCATCCTATCATTGCCACAGCTGCCTGCTGCCTCTCGTCACTGTTGGAGTCTGACATGGTGTTTCCTGAAGCTGGAAATGTCAGTGTGTCAGTTTCTTGTTATTGGCGTGATGGAGGAATTAATAAAGCCTATGTGTCTTATTTTTAGGCAGAGAAAGCAGAGGGATACATTAACCTGACTGACTTCATGATCGACAGAGCATTGGAGTGCAAGAAAAAATTGTAATTCACTTGTTTCTTATTTTACAAAATCATACTACTGCTGGTGTAAAAACGTCAATGAGTCTATTCCAAGTAATAATTGACCATTTGCTGACACTTTTTCAGTCTGAACAGAGTGTGAGTGATTGAACACTGTGAGAAAATAAACGTTCACCTCTGTCTCTTGCAGTGCCATCAAAGCATGTCACCCGCAAGTCATGATGTTTTACTTTGCAGCTGATACCTACGAGGAGATGAACATGTAAGTCACATGAAGTGTCATGTAAGTCAAGTTAAGAGTGTCATCATAGAAGCAGCGTGAGAAATGTGACCGTCTCTCTGTCTTTTGCAGATGGTTGAATAAGCTTGGGCTCGCTTCAATCCAATATGAATCAGCAGAGAGCAACACTGCTGGTAAGTTTTCATGTTGATCAGTCAGAATGATTTATCATTTATCAGTCAATTCCACCAACTGACTCACTCTGTTCTTTACTACTATTGCTTCAGTATCACTGCTGATTATTGTTTGTCAAGCGAAGACTGTGGAGTATGTAGCCTAATGGCATTTTGACTCTGTGTCCAGAGTGCTACAGCGAGGGGAGTGATCACGAGGAGGCTGAGACGACAGAGGCCCCCCCCCCCCCATACTCAGAGCAGATGAGCCAGGACTCTGTGGATGTGGGTGGTCCACATGGCAGTGGACATCAGGTCAGTAGGCACTGGGTTGTTGAGGAAGCTCTGGTAATTAGGGCTAGAAGAACCTGACGAAGAAAAACTTTGGGCCCTAGTTACACGGTGTTGCATTTCTTTCTGCAAAGTGTTGAGCGTTAAAGTAGCACTCCAGTCTTTTCACCTCATTTAACACCTGATTTACTTAACAAAAGGCACATCTCAATAGGTGGTCCAGATATGTCATGACATCACAGATTACCATCACACCAACTCCTTGAATGCCCTACTCCTTAAAGTTTGCAGTTGTCTAAAAAAACATTATTTTCCTTAAAACATATATATTTTTTACCCTTTTAGTGGGTGTACGTTACTGTATTTATACTTGGGTTATCGCTTTTCAACAGTAAAAGTAAAAAAGAATCGCTAGAGGACATCTACTAACCCTGCTGAACAACACCCTTTATGTTCATGTCTCCCAGGGTAGCCTCCTTCCACCATACTCCTTCCCCCCTCCCAGCGAGACCAATGGATCCTTCTCCTCACCTGTCAGCACGATAACATCACAGAGTTCCGTGTCCTCTCTGGCCAAGCATCGACAGTCCTGGCTGGACCTGGTCTCGCAGGCCTCTCCTGTTGCCGGGGAAACGGTGGTGTGCTCTGTGCAGGTCCACACAAATCAGCCCCCGCAGCATCAGGAGAACGAGGGGCCCCTACAGCACCACCAGGAGGCTTCGTCCTACCAGGACCCCCCAGGGAGCACAGCCAGGGAAGACTTTAACTCCAGGGAGCAGACAGAGGAGTTGGCTGTGCTAGAAATAGGGACAGAAGATGGTGAGGAGGCTTCTTTAGCTGTTTTTTTCTAAACAATTGTTGACTTAAGGGGAGCATATTAGTTTAATTAATTGAGAAGGAAAAGGAAAATCCACCCATCTCACAATTTTATATGATATTAAGGAAAAGTGAGAGCAGTAGCTGTGCACTTTGGATGCCTTTTGTTCTTATGTTATCAGACCTGTGGATAAGAGAAGTGCAAGTAGACCACACTTCATGTTGCCTCTGGTTGTATAATGGTACAGCTTTGGTCTTAGAGGAGCACATTGGAGCTAACAGTAAAAATACACTATTTGACCAAAAGTATGTGGACACCTACATGTCGAACATCTCATTCCAAAATCATGGGCATTAATATGGAGTTAGTCCCCCCTTTGCTGCTATAACAGCCTCCACTCTTCTGGGAAGGCTTTCCACTAGATGTTGGAACATTGCTGCGGGGACTTGCTTCCATTCAGCCACGAGCATTAGTGAGGTCGGGCACTGATGTTGGGCGATTAGACCTGGCTCGCAGTCTGCGTTCTAATTCATCCCAAATGTGTTCGATGGAGTTGAGGTCAGGGCTCTGTGCAGGCCAGTCAAGTTTTTCGACACGGATCTCGACAAAGAATTTCTATATGGACCTCATTTCGTGCACGGGGACATTGTCATGCTGAAACAGGAAAGGGCCTTCCCCAAACTGTTGCAACAAAGGTGGAAGCACAGAATTGTATAGAATGTAATTGTATGCTGTAGCATTAAGATTTCCCTTCACTGGATCTAAGGGGCCTAGCCCGAACCATGAAAAACAGCCCCAGTCCATTATTCCTCCTCCACCAAACTTTACTGTTGGCACTATGCATTCGGACAGGTAGCGTTCTCCTGGCATCCGCCAAACACAGATTCGTCCGTCGGACTGCCATCTGGTGAAATGTGATTTATCACTCCAGAGAACGCGTTTTCACTTCTCCAGAGTCCAATGGCGGCGAGCTTTACACCATTCCCGACGAGGCTTTGGATTGCACCTGATGATCAGAGGTTTGTGTGCGGCTGCTCGGCCATGGAAATCCATTTCATGAAGCTCCCAACAAACAGTTCTTCTGCTGATATTGCTTCCAGAGGCAGTTTGGAACTCGGTAGTGAGTGTTCCAACCGAGGACGGATGATTTTTACGCGCTTCAGTACTCGGCGTTCCCGCTCTGTGAGCTTGTGTGGCCTACCACTTTGCTGCTGAATAGGTTGTTGCTCCAAGACATTTTCACTTTACAGTATTAGCTCTTACAGTGGACCGGGCAGCTCTAGCAGGTCAGACATTTTACGTACTGACTTGTTGGAAAGGTGGCATCCTATGACGGTGTCATGTTGAAAGTCACTGAGCTCTTCAGTAAGGCCATTCTACTACCAATGTTTGTCTATGGAGATTGCATGGCTGTGCGCTCAATTCTATACACCTGTCAGCAACAGGTGTGACTGAAATAGCCAAATCCACTAATTTGAAGGGGTGTCCACATAACTTTGTGTAATATATGTGTATATATGCTCATTTGAAGATGTGAGTTAGTCTGCCTGCACATCCTGCCCTCCTCTTGGAATTTTTGTTTAATAGATTTGAATACCAAAACATCCAAGTCTTTAAATCAAAATCAAATCAAAGTTTTTTTTGTCACGTGCGCCGAATACAACAGGTGTAGACCTTACAGTGAAATGCTTACTTACAGGCTCTAACCAATAGTACAAAAAAGGTGTTAGGTGAACAATAGGTAAGTAAAGAAATAAAACAACAGTAAAAAGACAGGCTATATACAGTAGCGAGGCTACATACAAACACCGATTAGCCAGGCTGATTGAGGTAGTATGTACATGTAGATATGGTTAAAGTGACTATGCATATGTAACCGATGTGAAATGGCTAGTTAGTTAGCGGTGGTGCGTGCTAATAGCATTTCAATCGGTGACATCACTCGCTCTGAGACTTGAAGTAGGGTTTCCCCTTGCGTTGCAAGGGCCGTGGCTCTTGTGGCGCGATGGGTAACGATGCTTTGGTGGGTGTCAGTTGTTGATGTGTGCAAGGGTCCCTGGTTCGAGCCCAGGTTGGGGCGAAGAGAGGGACGGAACCTAAACTGTTACACATATATGATGAATAAAAGAGGGGTTGGTGGGTGGTGGGTGGCGGGACACAGTACAGATAGCCTGGTTAGCCAATGTGCGGGAGCACTGGTTGGTCGGCCCAATTGAGGTAGTATGTACATGAATGTATAGTTAAAGTGACTATGCATATATGATAAACAGCGTAAAAAGAGGGTTTGGGGGGGGGGGGCACACAATGCAAATAGTCTGGGTAGCCATTTGATTACCTGTTCAGGAGTCTTATGGCTTGGGGGTAAAAACTGTTGAGAAGCCTTTTTGTCCTAGACTTGGCACTCCGGTGCAGCTTGCCATGCGGTAGTAGAGAGAACAGTCTATGACTGGGGTGGCTGGGGTCTTTGACAATTTTTAGGGCCTTCCTCTGACACCGCTGGTGTAGAGGTCCTGGATGGCAGGCAGCTTAGCCCCAGTGATGTACTGGGCCGTACGCACTACCCTCTGTAGTGCCTTATGGTCAGAGGTAGTAATATATCAATATTTTTCTGCTGAAATGTAAAGTTGTTAAGTTCCATTGTATTATTCTTGCAGTGAACCACGAAGCCTCGTCTGATGAGATGGAGAGATTGTACATCCACCTCAAGCAGGCCAGCCTCTCTCCCATAGGAGACCGCAAACCGTCCACCAAGAGGGACTTCAGAGCCTCCTTTATAAAGCGATGCAAAAACCAGGACATTAATGAGAAACTGCATCTCATCAGGACCCTCAACAGCACGCTAAAGGTACATCTCCTAACTTGACTAGAATTATTGTATGCTTTTGTTTTTATCAGTTTATCACCACATAGGTGGCAGCATCAAATTGTTGTCCTTGTTTTCTGTACAAATTGTATGTGTTGTTTATGCATCATTGTGAATAGAATTGCAAGTATTGAGACCCTTGAGCATCGTTACACTCTCTTTCTTCCCCTTTGACTCAGGCCAAGGAGGCAGACCTGTTGACCATCGAGCAGGTGCTGTCAGACCCTGACCTCACCTCGCCCAGATTCAGGGAATGGAAAGAGGCCAACACACCTTTGCTCCAGGAGATTTGTCTCAAGCATGTACACCAGGTGGCAGCACAGGTAGAGCCCTCCGCAGCAGCAGCCAACGCCATCGCTGTCTCCTTTGTGGAGACCAGTTTATAAGGGAGTAAGATGAAGTTGCCCCTAAACACTGATCTAATGTCAGTTTTGAGTTTCTCCCACTAATGCTTATGAATAGGATTTGGGATGGATGAGCTTATTGTGGACCTGTGCCTGAGGGCAACTTTTACTCAGAACGTTTTATAAGACTCACTGCCATTATTGTCTACCCATAACCCAGTAGCGCTAATAGTTGTACTTAGGCTGCGTTTTTATCAAACTACATACAATAGGAAGCAGCTCATGTTGTCTTGCCACTAAGTGGACTCATGATAAGAATAAAGTTTTTTATTTATTTATTTTTTTAAGTTCTTAACTGGAGTTGGTGCAAACATTTGGTTGATTGGATTAAATTACCGGTATATGGTTTTATATTGTTAATGTTGTTGTAATTTTTCTTTTTATGTTTAGAGATGTAACATTTTTCAGGTTTTTTTTTATTCTGTTGTAATATGTACCATATTTGTGTTTGCTTGTTTTTGTGGTATCTTAAGTAGTGAGTGATGGAACATTGGGTACATGTGAACCATCTCTCAGAAAATGTATTTCCAAGTGTTTATTTTGCAACATGATCAGTAGCCCATAGGACAAGGTTTTATTTTCTAATAGTTTTACTAACAGTGACTAGTACTGTGACTTAGACTGTTATCTTGGTTACATTAGGATCGTGATACTTTTGTGGGTTTGCCTAGATACATTTTCATTCAACATTGCTGTATGTGATACATGTTACATTCAGATCCATGGAGATGTTGTTATGCAATAATAACATTTTGTGCCAGCAACAATTCATCATGAATTGTAATTTACATGATTTAACTGTGTGGTAAATATTTTAAATACATAATTGTACATAAGTGTAAGGAGTGTACAATTCTATATTTTCATTCGTAAATTGTCATTAATTGCCTGTAAGAGTATTAAAGTGTTTAAATGCTCTGCGTTATAAATATATTTGTGTCTTTGTATTTTATTCCTCTGACAGAGTATGCCTTTTTGAATAAACTATCGGGGTGTTATAGGATTTTTGGCCACGAGTCGTCGCCAATTACTTTCATTTGTCTACTGGACCTGCAATGCCAGTGTGTGACACTTGGGTTCGCTGGTTTCTGTGTACTGTTAGTATTGGATTTCGTTGTGGTTGTGCGCCATATTGGCAATCTCCTCCATCTCACCAAGCCAGAGCATGTATGCATCAAGCCGGTTGTTGAGAACAATATAAACATTTTACAGCGAACCCAAAATACAACACCATGGAGGCAGTCAAAGCATTCAACGACGAGGTTTGTATGATTTCTCCCCCATTACAATGGAACTGACTGTTAGCGAATTGTATGATTGGCGTCAAGTAGAAAATGGGGAGAAGGGCAACTAGATTCAAGGCCTCATCCTTTCAGTAGACACGGTTTGATTCGCCTATGAATATTCACCACCCATTTAGTATTTGTACGTGTAAGCGAAGCTATATCGTCATTTGGTCAGAAATAACTATGCTAAATTAAGCGAACTGTAGCTAGGTACTGTACAAACTACTGTACTGTTAGCCACATTGCAATCTGTCAGAGTGCGCCAAGAATGTTTAGCTAACGTTAGTTAGCTGACGTAATAGCTAAACTCACTCAGCTAACTCAAACAACTTAAAAATAACTAGCTACAACCCGTGTACACTACCCAATCTTATTTAGGTAACTAGTTAATTTCTTCGCTGTCACATTCAACTGTAAAGGTTTGCTGGCGAGCTAACTAACAATGTTAGCCAAGCTGTGCCTAGCAAGGCCGGGTAAAATGGCTAACGTTAGCTAGGTAGCTAATATTATGTTTTAGCGTGGTGGCCGGGTGCAATGTGTGCAGTTAGCTAGTAAATTATGCAGTAAACCAATAATTGACTTTGTATGACTAGGTACCTACACTGTATCTAGTAAGTTAGCAAATATATTTTGTTCCAAACGAATTTTGCCTGGACATCGCGCTTGCGCCAGCGCCTTGCCAGTTTGCTCACACAATTCGTGCAGCCAAGTGGTCGAGTCACAATTCGTCTGACTGGTATGCAGTAATTAGATGGGACTTTTGGTTTCTCAAGTCCCAACTTTACATTTTCCTCATTCTTATTCTTCTGCACGCTACTCGTCTTACACAATTTAAACTGGAAACAAAATTAAAACTTTTTAAAATGTGCAGACTGTTCTGGAATAGTGTGCTTGCATACAACTTTTTGACATTTATACCTTTTAAACACTTTTTTTGTTTTTGTCCATCTTAACTTTAATAGGACTTTTTTCAACATGTTAAAGCTCCCCATTGTTACATAATCACTTCCAACACTCACCGTAAACAATGTAACTTTTGACTCCTCAACTTAGATCACTTTGCAATCGATTTAGACAAAAAGTTAGAGCATTTGAAATATTCTACTTCTCTTCTATTCAAATGTGTAATATAACAATGTGGTACCGAAAAAAACGTTACAGCTATTTTAGTAACCACATCAACATTTTCTCTAACTACAGTGCATTAGGGAAGTATTCAGAAATATATATATATATGTTTTATCAATCTACACACAATGCTCCATGATGACAAAGCAAACACATGTAGTTAGTGCTATCTGGGATCCATGGGACATCCCTACCATAACCTTTACCTAACCCTAACCATTTAAAATGTCATATCCAATAGGGTATGGACCTCCCAAGAATCCCAGTTGGACCAATAACTGCCGTGGTTGGAACTGAATAAAATATCACAAAACTATGCTTGTACGCCTAATTGGTAGGATTTGTTAGGCCCAAGTGCCAAGCAAAACACTGACTCGACTAAACCGGGTGCATTCTGAAAGTATTCAGACCCCTTGACCTTTTCCACATTTTGTTCTGTTACAGCCTTACTCTAAAATGGATTAAGTAGTCCCCCCCCATTAATCTACACACAATACCCCATAATGACAAAATAAAAATAGGTTTTTATACGTTTTTACAAATGTATAAAAAAATATCACTTACATAAGTATTCAGACCCTTTCGTCAGTACTTTGTTGAAGCACCTTTGGCAGTGAATAAGTCCTTGAGTCTTCTTGTGTATGACGCTACATGCTTGGCACATCTGTATTTGGGGATGACATTTTTTTTCCCCCAGCCTCCGTCCCCGCAGGAGGTCTTTTTCCTTTTGGTAGGTCGTCATTGTAAATAAGAATTTGTTCTTAACTGACTTGCCAAGTTAAAGGTTAAATAAAATATCCTCTCAAGCTCTGTCAGGTTGGATGGGGGGGGGGAGCGTCGCTGCACAGCTATTTTCAGGTCTCCCCAGAGATGTATGATCGGGTTCACGTCCGGGCTATGGCTGGGCCAGTCAAGGACATTCTGAGGCTTGTCCTGAAGCCACTCGTGCGTTGTCTTGGCTGTGTGCTTAGGGTTGTTGTCCTGTTGGAAGGTGAACCTTCGCCCCAGTCTGAGGTCCTGAGTGCTGTGGAGCAGATTTTCATCAAGGCCTCTGTACTTTGCTCCATTCATCTTCTCCTCGATCCTGACTCGTCTCCCAGTCGCTGAAAAACCTCCCCACAGCAGGATGCTGCCACCACAGTGCTTCACCGTACGGATGGTGCCAGGTTTCCTCCAGATGTGACGCTTGGCATTCAGGCCAAAGAGTTGAATCATCAGACCAGAGAATCTTGTTTCTCATGGTCAGAGTCTTTTGGGTCTTTTGGTGAACTCCAAAATGGCTGTCATATGCCTTTTACTGAGGAGTGGCTTCCGTCTGACCACTCAACCATAAAGGCCTGATTGGTCGAGTACTGCAGAGATGGTTGTTCTTCTGGAAGGTTCTCACATTGCCACTGAGGAACTGAGGAACTCTGGAACTCTGTCAGAGTGACCATCGGGTTCTTGGTCACCTCCCTTCTTCCCCGATTGCTCAGTTTTGCCGGGCGGCCAGCTCTAGGTCTGGTGGTTCCAAACTTCATCCATTTAAGAATGACGGAGGCCACTATGTTCTTGGGGACCTTCAATGCTGCAGACATTTTTTGGTACCCTTCCCCAGATTTGTGCCTCGACACAATCCTGTCTCGGAGCTCTACAGACAATTCCTTTGACCTCATGGCTTGGTTTTTGCTCTGACATGCACTGTCAACTGTGGGACCTTATGTAGACAGCTGTGTGCCTTTCCAAATAATCTCCAATCAATTGAATTTACAACAGGTGGACTCCAATCAAGTTCTAGAAGCACCTCAAGGATGATCAATGGAAACAGGATGCACCTGGGCTCAATTTTGAGTCTCATAGCTAAGGGTCTGAATACTTATGTTTAACATTTCTTTTTATTTACCCTTTAATTAGGCAAGTCAGTTAAGAACAAATCCTTATTTACAATGACGGCCAAACCCGGACGATGCTGGGCCGATTGTGCGCCGCCCTGTGGGACTCCCAATCACGGCCAGATGTGATGCAGCCTGGATTCGAACTAGGGACTGCAGTGGATGCCTTTTGCACTGAGAGTGCCCACTTTTGCACTGCAGTGCCCTAGACCGCTGTGCCACTCGGGAGCCCAATGTATTTAAATTATTTTAAAATAAATTAGCTACAATTTCGAAAAAAACATTTTTGCTTTGTCATTATAGGGTATTGTGTGTAGATTGAGAGGAAACAAATAATTTAATACATTATAGAATAAGGCTGTAACGTAACAAAATGTGGAAAAAGTCAAGGGGTCTGAATTCTTTCTGAATGCACTGTATTTTTAAATACTGCTGTTTTGACCACTCTAACAAGTCAGACAAAGTCCTCTACTTCACTGCTATTCAAATCTGGCTTTTGAACAAAGATATCTTCTACCAATAAAAAGTTCCAGGTGTTTGTAGGAGTTTAGAGTGAGAAAGAATAAGCTAGCTGATGTCAGCTAACAGCTTTCTTATGTCTCATCATTGAGCAACTCAGGCGGAGCTGTTGCAAAGGATACTCTCACAAACTTAGAGTAGAGGGTTACAACTGTTTGTCAGAGTTTAGAGTGACGAAAAGCACCTAGCTAACGTCAGCTAACACTTCTCTCATATCGCGTCATTAAGCAGCCCTTGCTATGGATACCGATGCATTTCAATGGCAAAAAGAGGGCCATATACTAGAATTGTAAACTCATCTAAAATTCTAGATCTCCTGTTTCACCGCTTAAGCTATTAACTCCAAACTAATGCTCTCCACTCAGATTGCTTGTCAAAATATTTTTGATGCTGTATATAATTTAACTATAACCTTTTAAAATGTGCATAAATTAACATGAGTTTGAATGAGAACCACAGGAATACAGAGGTAGCAATTCATAAAATAACTCACCAACAGTCAGTCTTGAACTGTTCAAGCTAGGGACACCAAACCAACTTTCACATGTTCAGGCTATCCCAACTAAACATGTTTTCCAGACTATCCTATATAAATTAGCATAACATAACCCACCAACAGTAACCTCGAACCGTTCAAGCTGGGTACAGCAAACCAACTGCTCAGGCTATCCTAACTTTTCATCTACCTACTTTTTCAACTATACCCAGTCACCAACACTACCACTGCTATGACTTTTTTCAAAACCATAAATACTTTAAAACGGCTTTGATTTAAATAGTAAAGTTAATATTTGTAAAATTTTAACACAAAAAGAATTTTAGTGGTAAAGGAAGTCCCACTAATTGTACTTCATGTACAATTACCATCTAGTTCACACACAGCTATCTAGTTAAGAACTCTATAGCAATAATGCATGTCTAAACTAGTCCTACAGTGCACAATTCAACTGGTGTGACAAGTTAACTTGGCTAGCTTGCTAGTAAGCTAGCACTCGATAGCTAGATACTCATGATCTGGATAGCAGACATGCAAAATTAGGACTGATGTTGCTACAAGCCTTGCAAATGGGGATGTGGCCACATGACATGGTGTGCCTGTGTAGAATAACATAACATAAACCATTAAATCAGATACCGTAGACAACATACAGAGAATTACAAGATCAGCATCATCCCCAATAGTATCAACACACAAACTACTTTCTCAGCTACTGGAAAAAACAAGTAAATAGTAGACTGGATGCTATTTCTCGAATGATCTTTGTGTTCATAATAAAGGAAGCCCCAGGTGTCTTCAAACACTTTAACTACACTCCTTCCCTGGCCTATGTAGCCTACTGTACAAACTCTTCAAATGCATTTCCAGTTAAATATTTGCCATTTCTCTGAAGCCTTAGCCCTGAGAATAGATTCTTGTCTGATTTAATGACTGTATATTATATTAGATGTTTAAAAGGTTTGTTTCCATCGCTTTTTGTGTTTCAGCTCTACTCTCTGAATGAGTACAAGCCTCCGATCTCCAAGGCCAAGATGACCAATATTACCAAGTCTGCAATAAAAGCTATAAAAGTAAGTATGTAGAAATGAATGAAAAGAGACAGAGTTGGGGTGATCGCAGACACGGAGGCTCTCTCCCAGCCATACAATGAATGGGTTTCAATCAATCCTTGTCTTACCTGAACTAACTAAGCTCCTAGTCATTCTAACATGTTCATGCAATGAACTCTGGTTCATTTGCATAAACTGATTAAACTCAATCTCTGGAAGTAATACAAATGTCAGCCGGTGTGTTTGAAAAGTTTACCAGTCGTCCTATTCACTCTAACCAAAATATATGTAGATAACACTTTAAGCCATTCATTTTTTATAAATTAAGCACCTTTTTGTCAGACTGACCAATTCTGTGTCATTTGTATTTGATAACACTAATTTCAAAATGCGTCATAAACTGTGCTGTCACTAACGCTGGTATAACATGCTTATAATTAGGACTGATGAAATACACTTGAAGGTGCCACTGAAGAATGTGCCACAATGTTGATCATTACGTTTGAAGTGGTAGCTACTTACCAGTACGTAGATAAGCTAAATGTTTTGGTTGGTAATGGTGTTTTGGTTAGCTAAGTGTTTTGGTTACACTTTTCCTGTGACTCCATGCCATTTTTCTCCAACTGAGAGCACTATCTGTAAACCTAATTATAATAGTGTGCTACTGTCAGGTGTTGTTGGCAGTACTTAAACTCCAACTCGTGTTCGCCACGGCGCAAACATCGTTCTCAAATAGAAGCGATTGTATTTTCTTATGCTAGATAGTAACTTACTTCTGCTGTCTGAGTTAACAAGAGCATGAATAAAACACCAGGACGGGTGAACTGATGAGTGCTTCAATAGGCCTAAATCACAACCTTAATTCTCATGAGATCTCACCTTTTATGGTATCTGTTCAAGTCCTCTTTTGTTTCTTTTCCATACCGGTATGACAGACGGTGCCTAATGCTGATGACTAGAAATGGGTGGAAACACTAGTGTAAGCAGATTTTAGCTTGACATGCAGATATTTTAGCTTGATGCTGATAAGCTGCTTCTCTTTGATTGGACATTTCATATACCCTCATAACCTTTGATGGTAGATTGTGTTGCCAGCTCCTGCCCAGCCATACTTTGATAACTCATCTGTAAAGTTAGTTAGTGCCTGTGATGTGAGCTCAGACACCACAGGACGTGTGTTGCTCTCTGAATGAAGAGACAACCAGTTGACAGGCTCTCCTGGGTTTGCATGGCATGGTAGAGAGTAGGAGTAGCTTTTTGGTTTGGGGGGCATCATCTATTGCAGAGCATTTCTCAAACTTCTACCAAAAACAAACACAGGCAATGAACATACAGGAGACAAGAGGAGAAAATGGAGATAAACTTAGCATCAACTTTGGAAATGTAGTCCCAACACAAAATATGCTTTCTTTTTTGTATTGGCTACAATCTAAGAAGGATGTCCTCTTCCTAAGAGCTCCCATACTTTCACAGTACTAGTAATTCACTGCTGGCTGAAACCTTGAACCAAACTCCTTCATAGTAGTCATCTGTATGCATCCTAATCAATCATTTCCTGGGTAGTTACACTTAAACAGAAAGAATCCTTGACTTTCAAGTCATAGACCAGTCTTACAAAGACATCTTATCGCTAAAATAATCTTATCGCTCGTTGCCTTCTCCATCTTTCCAATGTCTTTCGCTATACCTCGAGCAGATCTCTCTGTCTCTATGAACAGTTCCTTTACCTTTTAACAACGGATAACAAAATAAGCTGTACCATGATAAAGTGCCTTGCTAACCACTTTTGGGGATGGTCAATCAATGTTTATTTTTTTTGTGTTTCTGAATCTGTACGAATTAGTGTGATCTTGGTGTTGCTGTGCCTGTGTTGCCTGTGAATAACTCCTGTTTCCCCTTCCCTCAGCAGCTCTCGCAGCTCCCCCAAAGCACTGAAAGTGAAGCAGGAGGATGGGGTGGAGAGAGTAACAGAGATAAGGGAACCCCTAACCAGCTTAGGTAGGAGATGGGCTGTTTCAAACAAGGAACATGGAAGAAGCCAAACAAATGAGACATAAATGTCTCCCTCATAGAGAGAGCTTGGGATGGCTGAGGCGCTCTTGGCTCCTCGAGTCCCTGCTCTCTACCCCAGCAACACTTTCTCTTTTCTCTGGCTTTCATACGTGGTTCAGTTCTGACTGAGGTAGAACAGAGTTGAATAGACCGAGCTGTTTCGGGCTCTTTTTAAGTTGTTTGAACTTGAAAAGTTGTCCATCAGTGTTTTGTCCGTAGTGTAGGCTAAATAATGTTATGCGGGTGTCTGAGTTAAACTGCCCAGCTACTGTTTCCCCCCTTCTTTAGAGTCTATTAGGCCAAGGTGGACTAAGAACGGTATCTTATTTGAAATCCTGTTATTAATGCAAAGTAGCTGTTTGAAGCCATGCATTGCACAGTAGTGGTGGTCACCGTTGGCATCAGGACAATACTGCAGATGAAGGGAAAGTTTTATCACTGACAGATGAAACATGTTAGTTCTCCATGAGTAATGATACAGTGCCTTCAGAAAGTATTCAGACCCCTTGACTTTTTCCACATTTTGCTACGTTACAGCCTTATTCTGAAATGGATTAAATAAAACATTTTCCTCATCAATCTACACACAATACCCTGTAATGGCAAAGCGAAACAGGTTTTTAGAAATGTTTGCAAATGTATAATATATATATATATATATATATATATATATATATTTATACCTTATTTACATAGGTATTCAGACCCTTTGCTATTAGACTCGAAATTGAGCTCTGCATCCTGTTTCCATTGATCATCCTTGAGATGTTTCGACAACTTGATTGGAGTCCATCTGTTGTAAATTCAATTGACTGGAGATGATTTGGAAAGGCACACAGCTGTCTATATAAGGTCCCACAGTTGACAGTGCATGTCAGAGCAAAAACCAAGCCATGAGGTCAAAGGAATTGTCTGTAGAGCTCCGAGACAGGATTGTGTCGAGGCACAAATCTGGGGAAGGGTACCAAAAAATGTCTGCAGCATTGAAGGTCCCCAAGAACATAGTGGCCTCCGTCATTCTTAAATGGATGAAATTTGGAACCACCAAGACTCTTCCTAGAGCTGGCCGCCCGGCAAAACTGAGCAATCGGGGGAGAAGGGAGGTGATCAAGAACCGGATGGTCACTCTGACAGAGGTCCAGAGTTCCTCAGTGGCGATGGGAGAATCTTCCAGGAGGAACAACCATCTCTACAGCATTCCACCAATCAGGCCTTTATGGTTGAGGGGCCAGACGGAAGCCACTCCTCAGTAAAAGGCACATGACAGCCCACTTGGAGTTTGCTAAAAGGCACCTAAAGACTCTCAGACCATGAGAATCAAGATTCTCTGGTCTGATGAAACCAAGATTCAACTCTTTGGTCTGAATGCCAAGCGTCATGTCTGTAGGAAACCTGGCATCATCCCTACGGTGAAGTGTGGTGGTGGCAGAATCATGCTGTGGGGAGGTTTTTCAGCGGCATGGACTGGGAGACTAGTCAGAATCAAGGGAAAGATTAACAGAGCAATGTACAGAGAGATCCTTGATGAAAATCTGCTCTAGAGCGCCCAGGACCTCAGACTGGGGTGAAGGTTCACCTTCCAACAGGACAACAACCCTAGGCACGCAGCCAAGACAACGTAGGAGTGGCGTCGGGACATGTCTCTGAATGTCCTTGAGTGGCCCAGCCAGAGCCCAGACTTAAACCCAATCGAACATCTCTGGGGAGACCTGAAAATAGCTGTGCAGCGACGCTCCCCATCCAACCTGACAGAGCTTGAGATGATCTGCAGAGAAGAATGGGAGAAACTCCCCAAATACAGGTGTGCCAAGCTTGTAGCGACATACCCAAGAATACTTGAGGCTGTAATCGCTTCCAAAGGTGCTTCAACAAAGTACTGATTAAAGTCTGAATACGTACACTACCGTTCAAAAGTTTGTGGTCACTTAGAAATGTCATTGTTTTTGAAAGAAAATGATTTTTTTTGTCCATTAAAATAACATCAAATTGATCAGAAATACAGTGTAGACATTTACATTTACATTTAAGTCATTTAGCAGACGCTCTTATCCAGAGCGACTTACAAATTGGTGCATTCACCTTATGATATCCAGTGGAACAACCACTTTACAATAGTGCATCTAGATCTTTTGGGGGGGGGGTTAGAAGGATTACTTTATCCTATCCCAGGTATTCCTTAAAGAGGTGGGGTTTCAGTTGTCTCCGGAAGGTGGTGATTGACTCCGCTGTCCTGGCGTCGTGAGGGAGCTTGTTCCACCATTGGGGTGCCAGAGCAGCGAACAGTTTTGACTGGGCTGAGCGGGAACTGTGCTTCCTCAGAGGTAGGGAGGCGAGCAGGCCAGAGGTGGATGAACGCAGTGCCCTTGTTTGGGTGTAGGGCCTGATCAGAGCCTGAAGGTACGGAGGTGCCGTTCCCCTCACAGCTCCGTAGGCAAGCACCATGGACTTGTAGCGGATGCGAGCTTCAACTGGAAGCCAGTGGAGAGAGCGGAGGAGCGGGGTGACGTGAGAGAACTTGGGAAGGTTGAACACCAGACGGGCTGCGGCGTTCTGGATGAGTTGTAGGGGTTTAATGGCACAGGCAGGGAGCCCAGCCAACAGCGAGTTGCAGTAATCCAGACGGGAGATGACAAGTGCCTGGACTAGGACCTGCTAGGACATTGCTAATGTTATAAACGACTATTGTAGCTGGAAACGGCATATTTTTTTCTGGAATATCTACATAGGCGTACGGAAGCCCATTATCAGCAACCATCACTCCTGTGTTCCAATGGCACTTTGTGTTAGCTAATCCAAGTTTATCATTTTAAGAGGCTAATTTATCATTAGAACTCTTTTGCAATTATGTTAGCACAGCTGAAAACTGTTGTTATTTGTTAAAGAAGCAATAAAACTGGCCTTCTTTAGACTAGTTGAGTATCTGGAGCATCAGCATTTGTGGGTTCGATTACAGGCTCAAAATGGCCAGAAACAAAGAGCTTCTGAAATTCGTCAGTCTATTGTTCTGAGAAATGAAGGCTATTCCATGCGTGACATTGCCAAGAAACTGAAGATCTCGTACAACGCTGTGTACTACTCCCTTCACAGAACAGCACAAACTGGCTCTAACCTGAATAGAAAGAGGAGTGGGAGGCCCCGGTGCACAACTGAGCAAGAGGACAAGTACATTAGAGTGTCTAATTTGAGAAACAGACGCCTCACAAGTCCTCAACTGGCAGCTTCATTAAATAGTACCCCCAAACACCAGTCTCAACGTCAACAGTGAAGAGGCGACTCCGAGAGGCAGAGTTCCTCTGTCCATTGTCTGTGTTCTTTTGCCCATCTTAATCTTTTCTTTTTATTGGCCAGTCTGAGATATGGCTTTTTCTTTGCAACTCTGCCTAGAAGGCCAGCATCCCGGAGTCGCCTCTTCACTGTTTATGTTGAGACTGGTGTATTATTTAATGAAGCTGCCAATTGAGGACTTGTGAGGTGTTATTTTAATGGACAAAAAATGAGCTTTTCTTTAAAAAACAAGGACATTTCTAAGTGACACCAAACTTTTGGATGGTAGTGTATGTAAATGTGATATTCCTTTTTATTTATTTTTTTAAATAGAAATTATGAGGAATTGTGTGTAGATTGATGAGGTGAAAAAAGCCATTTTAAAATAAGGCTGTAACGTAACAAAATGTGGAAAAACTCAAGGGGTCTGAATATTTTCTGAATGCACTGTATGTGGTTTGTAGTTTTGAAGTGGTCAGAGGCTGGCATGGCTGCCGGAGTGCAAGGGAGCGGCTTTCCCTCACTTTTTTCAAATTGAGAATAACCTAAAAAAGTAAATGGCACTACACCACTGCTGTTCAAGAAAAGGGAGAGGGGAATACCTAGTCAGTTGTACAACTGAATGCATTCAACTGAAAAGTGTCTTCCGCATTTAACCCAACCCCTCTGAATCAGAGAGGTGCGGGGGGCTGCCATAATCGACATTCACATCTTCGGCGCCCGGGGAACAGTGGGTTAACTGCCTTGCTCAAGGGCAGAATGACACATTTTTACCATGTCATCTCGGGGATTCGATTCCGCAACCTTTCGGTTACTGGCCCAACGCTCTAACCACTAAAAAGTAATCTGTTGTCAGGAGATTCCTTCTAGTGATGGTGCAAACATTGCCACCCCCTTACTGATAGTGGGGTTATAGATGCCCAGTTTCCCTTATGGCTCAGTTCAGGTGCCTACATACACCATAGACATATTCATAATTTACACAGACAGATCCAGTTCAGAGAGGCCCATCAAGAGCTCCATCAGCAGCAGATTTGAATTTAGAATGGAGCATGAATGTGTTTATGCAATAAATGTTAGTGCATCGCATCGAAGACTCGTTTGCTAGTTTCAAGTCATCCAGTCTTCAGTCAGCTGTTCGCAAAAATAAAATCTTCATCCAAAACTGTCAGATATATGGTAATTGTGTCAGCCCTAGTTACATATCGGAATATTCTTTTTGATTATGTATCGTATCGTTTTGACAATATTGCAATAAAAAAAATTGCGCTAGTTGGCTGTACCTGCACCAAAACTCCTGTATTTTTCCTTCATAGCTTGTTCTCATCTTCTTTTTAAATAGGGAGCCAATTTGTTTTCAGCACTTTTATTTCAGCAATTTTTTGTTGTTGTTGCATGGGACAGCTTACATATAGTGAGCAATATGTTGGGAACGTTGAATCGCAATAAAATCCCAGTATCGAATCGCAATACATATAGAATAGTGAGAATCGCAATACTTATTGTATTGCCACAGTTGTATCGTTTTAATATAGTATCATGAGGTCCCTGACAATTCACAGCCCTAATTCCTCCACACTGCACTAGCAAAGGATACCTTTTTGCTAGCATTGTGCAGACTTTTCTGCCTTTCAACCAGAGGAGGCTGGTGGGAGCAGCTATAGAAGGACGTGCTCATTGTAATGGCTGGAATGGTATATCCAACATTTGGAAACCACGTTTTGTTCTGTTTCATTTATTCTCTTCCAGCCATTACAATGAGCCCGTCGTCATATAGCTCTTACCTCCAACCTCTTCTGCTTTCAGTCTCAGATGCTCTGAAGACTGTCGAAAGGCCGAAACCAAAGCATCATAAGTGATACTTTGCAAGAGCAGTGCGCAGGAGTTTTTTTGCATATCTACAATGCACCCACAAATAACTTACTCTGAATGTCTGTGCCTTTCACTTCAAATTCCTGTGGATGGGCATTCTACTGCTCTTCTCTTGCACACTGCTGCTCTGCCTTGACACAAGGCTCAACTTCCTCAGTAAACATCCAGCTGTAGATATGGATAAATGTTGGCAATGTAAGCACTTATGAGGGAATTTTTCTATTCCCAAGCCTGGCGCATTGAATGGAAGTTGTAGTTAGTTGTATGTTCAGTTACACAATACGTTTGGGCAGGATATTTGATGCCTCAGATGCAGTTATAACATCTTGTTTTGATGTAGGCTAGATTCAACTCATGAGCTACTGTCAGAGCCTATACTTAGTAAGCCAATAACCGACGGCAGAAGTTGTATTAGCCAGTATTGAGAGTAATGTGGGTCAAAGGTGACCTAAATATCTCTGAATCCTTGAAACATGTAGTCTACAAAATGATTGTACAAATATTTCAATTAGAGTACAGCAACAATGATTAAGAGTAGGCGGAGGCCTCTTCTTTGCTTGGGGGTCTTGGTCAGTTTGTTTAGTCTCAGCAGTTTTGAAGAACTTGAAACAGTCTAATCAGGCCGAAAGATAAGCAAGAGAATTTGATTGGAATACAGCATTGAGAGAAGAACCTTACATGCCAGTTAATTTATTTGACATGTATTTGGGTCTCTTCTTAATTGGTGTGAATATTAGTTCAGCAATTGTTTAGCTATCAAGTCTCAAGTTAGTCGGCTTCATAATAGTTGTAAGAAATGCATAATCAGTGGCTACAGCATGAGCAGCAGATGAGTCATGTCAAGTTTCTTCCATAAGAACTCTCCACACAACACAGCCATTTCAGGCTGCTTCAATTATTAGCTGACTGAAGCCATTCATACTCTTCATTACTTTGCTACTCAAAAATGTTGCTGAATAAGCCTCTTATCTGGCGCATGAATAAAGAAAGAAAGCACTGCATATGCTGCTCCCAATTGCTTTCATATAACCTACACCATAGTAAAATTGTGCTTCAGCACTAGGCTTGGGCGGTATCCAGATTGTCATACCTTCATTCTGACCTTGTGCCATCCCATGATATTCGTTAATACCAGCACTGAACCCAAGGGGTGCTATTTTCACTCCGAAGGTTAGTAATAATAACAGGTACATGTAAAATCCCATAGCGAATTCTAGCTAAATGCTAACGAACGCATGCAAACATTTTATACAGTCTCTGATATAAACTATTTGCAGGACAGACATTCCAGCTCATAAAGTTATACAAGGAACTCAAAATGCTACTCACTGTTTGCGGCACAGACTAAACAAATATTAGATGGCAAGGCTACTAAGTTAGCAAACCAAATGCACAACTGCAGAGAATTTAGCACATTTTAGACAATTCACTTAATAGTTATAAGATATCTAGCCGGCAAACATTTAGCTGTGAATTCCATACTGTAACTAGATCATCTGGCGCGTGCTGCACAACAGTGAGTGACTCACAAGGCTCCGGTCTCTCGTTGTTGTGTGCTTATAAAGAAACATGTGACTGGGGACTACCAGTAAGCTTAGTAATGTAAAATAATGTGACAGGTGAAATGAAGAATGCGATCTACTTTATCTCCTAGCGTATTGCACAAGTTGACTGCAGTTATTTACTTAAAAAGTAGCAATAAATATTCCAATTTATTAATACACATTTAAATAAATTGTTTCAACGGTATTGGGAAAAACAATCCTGTGGCTATTTCCAAATACCCCCGTATATGTGGTATACAGTATACCGCCAGAGCCCATTCAGCAGCAAGATTAAATTGAAACATTTAGGAGCAGCATATGCTGTGTGCTTTCTTTATTCATAGTGTTTGCTATTGGCCCAGTACCACCAGTACAACTTTTCAGTTATAACACCTGTGCCACCGGAATGGCTGGGGAACATCTGTCTGCTTTGTTATTGCTGGAGGTTGGCTTATACCACCTGATGAAGATGATGCCCTCCAAATGTTCAGCATAGGATGTTTAGTTCATGGACAACACCATGACTTTTGACATTACAAAATGATTTAAGAATACACTGCTCTAGGCAAGACTAGGCTATATTATCCCTCATATCCCTGTATATTATACCTCATATCCCTGTATATAATCCCTCATATCCCTGTATATAATCCCTCATATCCCTGTATATAATCCCTCATATCCCTGTATATTATCCCTCATATCCCTGTATATTATCCCTCATATCCCTGTATATTATCCCTCATATCCCTGTATATAATCCCTCATATCCCTGTATATAATCCCTCATATCCCTGTATATAATCCCTCATATCCCTGTATATTATCCCTCATATCCCTGTATATTATCCCTCATATCCCTGTATATAATCCCTCATATCCCTGTATATTATCCCTCATATCCCTGTATATAATCCCTCATATCCCTGTATATAATCCCTCATATCCCTGTATATTATCCCTCATATCCCTGCCAGTGTTTCTCCTATATTCATTTTGGCTCAATGACTGGACGTCTATGGGAACAGCTAGCTAACACTAGCAGCAATGTGCAGCTCCCCTCCTCCTCTACCCTTGCCACCACTGCTGGAAAAATTCCTAGTGGAAACACTGCCTTCTTCACACAGCCTAAATGTATCCCATCTGGAGAACAAGACGGATTCTGTATCTGAGACAAATATCACCTGCCAGTGTAGTACAGTATCAACAGCATTCCATGGCAGCACCTACCAGTATAGTACAGTACCAACAGCATTCCATGGCAGCACTGCCAATATATTACAGTATCAACTAGAGGTCGACCGATTATGATTTTCCAACGCCGATACCGATTATTGGAGGGGGCCCCCCCCCAAAAGCTGATGCCGATTAATCGGCCGATTTTTTTTTACATTTATTTATTTGTGATAATGACAATTACAACAATACTGAATGAACACTTATTTTAACTTAATATAATACATAAATACTATCAATTTAGCCTCAAATAAATAATGAAACATGTTCAATTTGGTTTAAATAATGCAAAAACAAAGTGTTGGAGAAGAAAGTAAAAGTGCAATATGTGCAATGTAAAAAAGCTAACGTTTAAGTTCCTTGCTCAGAACATGAGAACATATGAAAGCTGGTGGTTCCTTTTAACATGAGTCTTCAATATTCCCAGGTAAGAAGTTTTAGGTTGTAGTTATAGGAATTATAGGACTATTTCTCTCTATACCATTTGTATTTCATATACCTTTGACTTTTGGATGTTCTTATAGGCACTTTAGTATTGCCAGTGTAACAGTATAGCTTCCGTCCCTCTCCTCGCTCCTACCTGGGCTCGAACCAGGAACACATCGACAACAGCCACCCTCGAAGCAGCGTTACCCATGCAGAGCAAGGGGAACAACTACTCCAAGTCTCAAAGCGAGTGACGTTTGAAACGCTATTAGCGCGCACCCGGCTAACTAGCTAGGCATTTCACATCGGTTACACCAGCCTAATCTTACGGGTTGAAGTCATAAACAGCGCAATGCTTGAAGAATTACGAAGAGCTGCTGGCAAACGCACGAAGGTGCTGTTTGAATGAATGCTTACGAGCCTGCTACTGCCTACCACCGCTCAGTCAGACTGCTCTATCAAATTTCAAATCATAGACTTAATTATAACATAATAACACACAGAAATACGAGCCTTTGGTCATTTAATATGGTCGAATCCGGAAACGATCATTTCGAAAACGAAACGTTTATTATTTCAGTGAAATACGGAACCGTTACGTATTTCATCAAACGGGTGGCATCCCTAAGTCTAAATATTCCTGTTACATTGCACAACCTTCAATGTTATGTCATAATTATGTACAATTCTGGAAAATTAATTACGGCCTTTGTTAGGAATAAATGGACTTTACAGTTCGCAATGAGCCAGGCGGCCCAAACTGCTGTATATACCCTGACTGCTTGCACGGAACGCAAGAGAAGTAACACAACGTCATATCCCTAGTTATAAGAAATTCATGTTAGCAGGCAATATTAACTAAATATGCAGGTTTATAAATATATACTTGTGTATTGATTTTAAAGAAAGGCATTGATGTTTATGGTTAGGTACATTGGTGCAACGACAGTGCTTTTTTCGCAAATGTACTTGTTAAATCATCACCCGTTTGTCGAAGTAGGCTGTGATTCGATGAGAAATTAACAGGCACCGCATTGATTATATGCAACGCAGGACACGTTAGATAACTACACATGGTTGATGATATTACTAGTTTAACTCGTGATTATGGTAAGGTTGATAGTTTTTATAAGATAAGTTTAATGCTAGCTAGCAACTTACCTTGGCTTCTTGCTGCCCTCGCGTAACAGGTGGTCAGCCTGCCACGCAGGCTCCTCGGGGAGTGCAATGTAAGGCAGGTGGTTAGAACGTTGGACTAGTAACCGGAAGGTTGCAAAAACGAATCCCTGAGGTGACAAGGTAAAAATCTGTTGTTCTGCCCCTGAACAAGGCAGTTAACCCCCGTTCCTAGGCCGTCATTGAAAATAAGAATGTGTTTTTAATCTGACTTGCCTAGTTAAATAAAGGTGTAAAAACATTTTTTTTTATTAATTTTACAAATAATCGTCAAATCGGGGTCCAAAAATACCGATTACCGATTGTTATAGAAACTTGGAATCGGCACAAATTTATCGGCCGTTCCGATTAATCGGTCGAACTCTAGTATCAACAGTATTCCTTGGCAGCACCTGCCAGTATAGTACAGTATCAACAGTATTCCATGGCAGCACCTGCCAGTGTACTACAGTCAAATATCAAATATTTGGGGCGGCAGGTACAGTATTCCATGGTAGCACCTGCCAGTATAGTACAGTCAGATATTTGGGGCGGCAGGTAGCCTAGTGGTTAGAGCGTTGGGCCAGTAAGGTTGCTTGATTGAATCCCCGAGCCGACAAGGTGAAAATCTGTCGTTCTGCCCCTGAAAAAGGCAGTTAAGCCACTGTTCCTAGGCCGTCATTGTAAATAAGAGTTTGTTCTTAACTGACTTGCCTAGTTAAATAAAGGTTAAATAAAATAAATCACCCCCTAGTAACAGCCTGTAATGTGAGCAGTGTGGTGTTGGTTTTGCCATTGTGTAGATATCCAGGAATCCAGCTGATGCTACTGTGACAGTAGAGTCACTATGGAATGCTGTTGATACTGTGCTATACTGGCAGGTGCCACGTTGGAATGCTGTTGATACTGTACTATACTGGCAGGTGCTGCAATGGAATAGTGTTGATACTGTACTATACTGGCAGGTGCTGCCATGGACTGCTGTTAATACTGTACTATATTGGCAGGTGCTGCCATGGAATGCTGTTGGTACTGTACTATATTGGCAGGTGCTGCCATGGAATGCTGTTGGTACTGCACTATACTGGCAGGTGCTGCCATGGAATACTGTTGATACTGTGCTATACTGACAGGTGCCATGTTGGAATACTGTTGATACTGTACTATACTGGCAGGTGCTGCAATGGAATAGTGTTGATACTGTACTATACTGGCAGGTGCTGCCATGGAATACTGTTAATACTGTACTATACTGGCAGGTGCTGCCATGGAATAGTGTTGATACTGTAGTACACTGGCAGGTGCTGCCATGGAAGGCTGGTAATACTGTACTATATTGGCAGGTGCTGCCATGGAATGCTGTTGGTACTGCACTATACTGGCAGGTGCTGCCATGGAAGGCTGTTGATACTGTACTATATTGGCAGGTGCTGCCATGGAATACTGTTGATACTGTACTATACTGGCAGGTGCTGCCATGGAATACTGTTGATACTGTATTATACTGGCAGGTGCTGCCATGGAATGCTGTTGATACTGTACTATACTGGCAGGTGCTGCCATGGAATGCTGTTGATACTGTACTATACTGGCAGGTGCTGCCATGGAATACTGTTGATACTGTACCATACTGGCAGGTGCTGCCATGGAATACTGTTGATACTGTACTATACTGGCAGGTGCTGCCATGGAATACTGTTGATACTGTCCTATACTGGCAGGTGCTGCCATGGAATGCTGTTGATACTGTACTATACTGGCAGGTGCTGCCATGGAATACTGTTGATACTGTCCTATACTGGCAGGTGCTGCCATGGAATGCTGTTGATACTGTACTATACTGGCAGGTGCTGCCATGGAATGCTGTTGATTCTGTACTATACTGGCAGGTACTGCCATGGAATGCTTTGTTGGCATCGAATATATGAAAATTATTTGACAGTCAATGAAAGGTATGGATATAGACCTAGTGAATTGAATATCAAGTTATATTTTCTAGAAGATTGCACATGTTTGAGATATATGATGCAATGGGAAAGATATAGAGAACATTGAAACTGGATATTTTGACTGGAATTGAAAGTTGATGGAGAAAGTGTCAATGAAATGTAGCCTATTGTTAGGGCTGGCACATTTATCACATCACATTTGGGGGGGGGGGGTTGTACTTTATTTTCAAGTAGATATAGTTTATCAGATTAGCAGTTTTTCTTATTTTTATATAAAGTGAGTAAAGTTTGTGGTAATCATTATTGTAGCAGAACGGCAGGGTTGGGAAGAGAAGCGTCATTTCCTAAAGTTGCCAGTAGTCAAAACTATTAGTTTTTGAGACGGGTGTCTTCAAAGCTGTGTTGTATTTATTAGGTATTTTGTAGGACATTTTTAAAGAGCATTACAAGCTCAAAACATTTTTCAACAAAAATGACAATTGTGACAATAACCGTGGCGATTTGCATGACAATTTGATACTAGCTATAATCTTTACCCAAAATTCCATAATCGTCACAGCCTTACTTGTGTTACAATTTGAGCTTGAGCCACTCCTTGATCAACCAGTTCTTGTCACAATGACAGTTTTTTTTTTATCATTCATGATTTAGGCGGTGTTCATTCACTGTTATCAAATAAATGACACGTTGCATTTGAGCTGGCTGTCTTTCAATACAGGCCTGCGCTTGTCCCGCTTGCTCTCTAGTACGTAAACACACACACAAACCCTTGCAGCGAGAAGCATCTTGAGTATACCATTTACTGCTTACCAATTGCAGCTAAATACAGTGAGGTGATTTTTCTCTTGGCACTTCTCCACGTGCTTGAGGTATATTTAGTGTCCTATTATAGCTAATATCTACTTTTGTGTCAAATCTTGAACAGGAAACCTGTATGAGAGGCCTGAGTGGAGCTTGAATAATATACAGTATTCTGCAGTAGTCTACACTCAGTCCCATTGCTCCTTCTTAACCTGTTCTAAATGTACAGGAACCAAACAGTGAGTACGGATACATACACGCAATAATATACTGAGTATATAAAACATTAAGAACACCTGCTCTTTCCATGAAATGGACTGACCAGGTGAATCCAGGTGAAAGCTAAGGTCCCTTATTGATTTCACTTGTTTAATCTACTTAAATCAGTGTAGATGAAGGGGAGGAGACAGGTTAAAGAAGGATTTTTAAGCCTCGAGACAATTGATACATAGATTGTGTATGTGAGACATTCAGAGGGTGAACGGGCAAGAAAAATATTTAAGTGCCTTTGAACAAGGTATGGTTTGTGTCAAGAATTGCAACGCTGCTGGGTTTTTCACACTCAACCGTTTCCTGTGTGTATCAGGAACCTCCCCAAAGGACATCTAGCCAACTTGACATAACTGTGGGAAGCATTGAAGTCAACATGGGCGAGAATCCCTGTGGAACGTTTTCGACACCCTGACAAATTTAGGCTGTTCTGAGGGCAAAAGGGGGAGGGAGGTACAACTCAATATTAGGAAGGTGTCCCTAATGTTTGGTATACTCAATGTATGATTATTGTGGATAGTTGGATTAATATAGCCCCAATAGTTATATTTAAAACGTCAACATGCGTTTGCAAGAAGAGCTGTTTACATTGACACATCTGAAATCAGGCAACTTGATGGGATAAATGCAGAAAGTCTGCAATCAAAATAAACGTTATACGACAGCGACTATGTTATTTTTGGGAAGCCTATTTGATGCTAGCATAAGGCATGTACTCAGTAAGTGCATACTGACCTTGCACCACACAGAGAGTGGTTCATCATGTACTGAGGTGTCCTAGTCATACAGCAGTCATGCCTTCACAAACTGTCACAGCAGTCTGCAGTCACAACACTAGGTTACTACCAGGCCTGTTGCTTGGAGACAGTGCTACTATGCCAGGGCTAAAGCGTGTGTTTCTGTGAGTAGGTGGTACGGTGCCTCTTTGACAAGGGAAGGGGGGAGGGGGGGGGTTGAGGGAAGCCCTGTTGGCCTCTCTCCCCACTGACCTCATTAAGCCCCCTTATCCTCCTGAAGTCTACCCCCTTCCCCTGGTCTACCCCCTCCTCCACTCCTCCGGTCTAACCTATCATAGCTCTAACCCATCCACGTCTCTTTATGTAGGTCCTACTCCCCATACCTCTAATATACTCCCTGCTCTTCAGCCCTACCCCATGACCCTACTCCCCACACCTCTAATATACTCCCTGCTCTTCAGCCCTACCCCATGACCCTGCTCCCCATACATCTAATATACTCCCTGACTGTGCTCTTCATACCTACCCCATGACCCTACTCCCCATACCTCTAATATACTCCCTGACTGCTCTTCAGCCCTACCCCATGACCCTACTCCCCATACCTCTAATATACTCCCTGACTGCTCTTCAGCCCTACCCCATGACCCTACTCCCCATACCTCTAATATACTCCCTGACTGCTCTTCAGCCCTACCCCATGACCCTACTCCCCATACCTCTAATATACTCCCTGACTGCTCTTCAGCCCTACCCCATGACCCTACTCCCCATACCTCTAATATACTCCCTGACTGCTCTTCAGCCCTACCCCATGACCCTACTCCCATACCTCTAATATACTCCCTGACTGCTCTTCATACCTACCCCATGACCCTACTCCCCATACCTCTAATATACTCCCTGACTGTGCTCTTCATACCTACCCCATGACCCTACTCCCCATACCTCTAATATACTCCCTGACTGTGCTCTTCAGACCTACCCCATGACCCTACTCCCCATACCTCTAATATACTCCCTGACTGCTCTTCAGCCCTACCCCATGACCCTACTCCCCATACCTCTAATATACTCCCTGACTGCTCTTCAGCCCTACCCTATGACCCTACTCCCCATACCTCTAATATACTCCCTGACTGTTCTTCAGCCCTACCCCATAACCCTACTCCCCATACCTCTAATATACTCCCTGACTGTGCTCTTCAGACCTACCCCATGACCCTACTCCCCATACCTCTAATATACTCCCTGACTGCTCTTCATACCTACCCCATAACCCTACTCCCCATACCTCTAATATACTCCCTGACTGCTCTTCAGCCCTACCCCATTGACCCTACTCCCCATACCTCTAATATACTCCCTGACTGATCTTCAGCCCTACCCCATAACCCCACTCACCATACCTCTAATATACTCCCTGACTGCTCTTCATACCTACCCCATGACCCTACTCCCCACACCTCTAATATACTCCCTGACTGCTCTTCAGCCCTACCCCATAACCCCACTCACCATACCTCTAATATACTCCCTGACTGCTCTTCAGCCCTACCTCATGACCCTACTCCCCATACCTCTAATATACTCCCTGACTGCTCTTCAGCCCTACCTCATGACCCTACTCCCCATACCTCTAATATACTCCCTGACTGCTCTTCAGCCCTACCCCATGACCCTACTTCCCATACCTCTAATATACTCCCTGACTGCTCTTCATACCTACCCCATAACCCTATTCCCCATACCTCTAATATACTCCCTGACTGCTCTTCAGACCTACCCCATGACCCTACTCCCATACCTCTAATATACTCCCTGACTGCTCTTCAGACCTACCCCATGACCCTACTCCCCATACCTCTAATATACTCCCTGACTGTGCTCTTCATACCTACCCCATGACCCTACTCCCCATACCTCTAATATACTCCCTGACTGTGCTCTTCATACCTACCCCATGACCCTAGTCCCCATACCTCTAATATACTCCCTGACTGCTCTTCAGCCCTACCCCATAACCCTACTCACCATACCTCTAATATACTCCCTGACTGCTCTTCATACCTACCCCATAACCCTACTCCCCATACCTCTAATATACTCCCTGACTGCTCTTCATACCTACCCCATGACCCTACTCACCATACCTCTAATATACTCCCTGACAGCTCTTCATACCTACCCCATGACCCTACTCCCCATACCTCTAATATACTCCCTGACTGTGCTCTTCAGACCTACCCCATGACCCTACTCCCCATACCTCTAATATACTCCCTGACTGTGCTCTTCATACCTACCCCATGACCCTACTCCCCATACCTCTAATATACTCCCTGACTGCTCTTCAGCCCTACCCCATAACCCTACTCACCATACCTCTAATATACTCCCTGACTGCTCTTCAGCCCTACCCCATAACCCTACTCACCATACCTCTAATATACTCCCTGACTGCTCTTCAGCCCTACCCCATGACCCTACTCCCCATACCTCTAATATACTCCCTGACTGCTCTTCAGCCCTACCCCATTGACCCTACTCCCCATACCTCTAATATACTCCCTGACTGCTCTTCAGCCCTACCCCATAACCCCACTCACCATACCTCTAATATACTCCCTGACTGCTCTTCAGCCCTACCCCATAACCCCACTCACCATACCTCTAATATACTCCCTGACTGCTCTTCAGCCCTACCCCATAACCCTACTCCCCATACCTCTAATATACTCCCTGACTGCTCTTCATACCTACCCCATGACCCTACTCCCCATACCTCTAATATACTCCCTGACTGCTCTTCAGCCCTACCCCATGACCCTACTCCCCATACCTCTAATATACTCCCTGACTGCTCTTCAGCCCTACCCCATAACCCTACTCCCCATACCTCTAATATACTCCCTGACTGCTCTTCAGCCCTACCCCATGACCCTACTCCCCATTCCTCTAATATACTCCCTGACTGTGCTCTTCATACCTACCCCATAACCCTACTCCCCATACCTCTAATATACTCCCTGACTGCTCTTCATACCTACCCCATGACCCTACTCCCCATACCTCTAATATACTCCCTGACTGCTCTTCAGCCCTACCCCATGACCCTACTCCCCATACCTCTAATATACTCCCTGACTGCTCTTCAGCCCTACCCCATAACCCTACTCCCCATTCCTCTAATATACTCCCTGACTGTGCTCTTCAGCCCTACCCCATAACCCTACTCCCCATACCTCTAATATACTCCCTGACTGCTCTTCAGCCCTACCCCATGACCCTACTCCCCGTACCTCTAATATACTCCCTGCTCTTCAGCCCTACCCCATGACCCTACTCCCCATACCTCTAATATACTCCCTGACTGCTCTTCAGCCCTACCCCATGACCCTACTCCCCATACCTCTAATATACTCCCTGACTGCTCTTCAGACCTACCCCATGACCCTACTCCCCATACCTCTAATATACTCCCTGACTGCTCTTCAGACCTACCCCATGACCCTACTCCCCATACCTCTAATATACTCCCTGACTGCTCTTCATACCTACCCCATAACCCTATTCCCCATACCTCTAATATACTCCCTGACTGCTCTTCAGACCTACCCCATGACCCTACTCCCATACCTCTAATATACTCCCTGACTGCTCTTCAGACCTACGCCATGACCCTACTCCCCATACCTCTAATATACTCCCTGACTGTGCTCTTCATACCTACCCCATGACCCTACTCCCCATACCTCTAATATACTCCCTGACTGTGCTCTTCATACCTACCCCATGACCCTGCTCCCCATACCTCTAATATACTCCCTGACTGCTCTTCAGCTCTACCCCATAACCCTACTCACCATACCTCTAATATACTCCCTGACTGCTCTTCATACCTACCCCATGAACCTACTCCCATACCTCTAATATACTCCCTGACTGCTCTTCAGACCTACCCCATGACCCTACTCCCCATACCTCTAATATATCCCTGACTGCTCTTCAGACCTACGCCATGACCCTACTCCCCATACCTCTAATATACTCCCTGACTGTGCTCTTCATACCTACCCCATGACCCTACTCCCCATACCTCTAATATACTCCCTGACTGTGCTCTTCATACCTACCCCATGACCCTGCTCCCCATACCTCTAATATACTCCCTGACTGCTCTTCAGCTCTACCCCATAACCCTACTCACCATACCTCTAATATACTCCCTGACTGCTCTTCATACCTACCCCATGAACCTACTCCCATACCTCTAATATACTCCCTGACTGCTCTTCAGACCTACCCCATGACCCTACTCCCCATACCTCTAATATACTCCCTGACTGCTCTTCAGCCCTACCCCATAACCCCACTCACCATACCTCTAATATACTCCCTGACTGCTCTTCATACCTACCCCATAACCCTACTCCCCATACCTCTAATATACTCCCTGACTGTGCTCTTCAGCCCTACCCCATAACCCTACTCACCATGCCTCTAATATACTCCCTGACTGCTCTTCATACCTACCCCATGACCCTACTCCCCATACCTCTAATATACTCCCTGACTGTGCTCTTCATACCTACCCCATGACCCTACTCCCCATACCTCTAATATACTCCCTGACTGCTCTTCAGCCCTACCCCATAACCCTATTCCCCATACCTCTAATATACTCCCTGACTGCTCTTCAGCCCTACCCCGTGACCCTACTCCCCATACCTCTAATATACTCCCTGACTGCTCTTCAGCCCTACCCCATTACCCTACTCCCCATACCTCTAATATACTCCCTGACTGCTCTTCAGACCTACCCCATGACCCTACTCCCCATACCTCTAATATACTCCCTGACTGCTCTTCAGACCTACCCCATGACCCTACTCCCCATACCTCTAATATACTCCCTGACTGTGCTCTTCATACCTACCCCATGACCCTACTCCCCATACCTCTAATATACTCCCTGACTGCTCTTCAGCCCTACCCCGTGACCCTACTCCCCATACCTCTAATATACTCCCTGACTGCTCTTCAGCCCTACCCCATGACCCTACTCCCCATACCTCTAATATACTCCCTGACTGCTCTTCAGCCCTACCCCATGACCCTACTCCCCATACCTCTAATATACTCCCTGACTGTGCTCTTCATACCTACCCCATAACCCTACTCCCCATACCTCTAATATATTCCCTGACTGCTCTTCAGCCCTACCCCATGACCCTACTCCCCATACCTCTAATATACTCCCTGACTGCTCTTCATACCTACCCCATGACCCTACTCCCCATACCTCTAATATACTCCCTGACTGTGCTCTTCAGCCCTACCCCATGACCCTACTCCCCATACCTCTAATATACTCCCTGACTGCTCTTCATACCTACCCCATGACCCTACTCCCATACCTCTAATATACTCCCTGACTGCTCTTCAGACCTACCCCATGACCCTACTCCCATACCTCTAATATACTCCCTGACTGCTCTTCAGCCCTACCCCATGACCCTGCTCCCCATACCTCTAATATACTACCTGCTCTTCAGCCCTACCCCATGACCCTACTCCCCATACCTCTAATATACTCCCTGACTGTGCTCTTCAGCCCTACCCCATGACCCTGCTCCCCATACCTCTAATATACTCCCTGCTCTTCAGCCCTACCCCATGACCCTACTCCCCATACCTCTAATATACTCCCTGACTGCTCTTCAGCCCTACCCCATGACCCTGCTCCCCATACCTCTAATATACTCCCTGCTCTTCAGCCCTACCCCATGACCCTACTCCCCATACCTCTAATATACTCCCTGACTGAGCTCTTCAGCCCTACCCCATGACCCTACTCCCCATACCTCTAATATACTCCCTGACTGTGCTCTTCATACCTACCCCATGACCCTGCTCCCCATACCTCTAATATACTCCCTGACTGTGCTCTTCATACCTACCCCATGACCCTACTCCCCATACCTCTAATATACTCCCTGACTGTGCTCTTCATACCTACCCCATAACCCTACTCCCCATACCTCTAATATACTCCCTGACTGTGCTCTTCAGCCCTACCCCATAACCCTACTCACCATACCTCTAATATACTCCCTGACTGCTCTTCATACCTACCCCATGACCCTACTCCCCATACCTCTAATATACTCCCTGACTGCTCTTCAGCCCTACCCCATGACCCTACTCCCCATACCTCTAATATATTCCCTGACTGCTCTTCAGCCCTACCCCATTACCCTACTCCCCATACCTCTAATATACTCCCTGACTGCTCTTCAGCCCTACCCCATGACCCTACTCCCCATACCTCTAATATACTCCCTGACTGCTCTTCATACCTACCCCATGACCCTACTCCCATACCTCTAATATACTCCCTGACTGCTCTTCATACCTACCCCATGGCCCTACTCCCATACCTCTAATATACTCCCTGACTGCTCTTCAGCCCTACCCCATGACCCTACTCCCCATACCTCTAATATACTCCCTCACTGCTCTTCAGCCCTACCCCGTGACCCTACTCCCCATACCTCTAATATACTCCCTGACTGCTCTTCAGCCCTACCCCATTACCCTACTCCCCATACCTCTAATATACTCCCTGACTGCTCTTCAGCCCTACCCCATGACCCTACTCCCCATACCTCTAATATACTCCCTGACTGCTCTTCAGCCCTACCCCATGACCCTACTCCCCATACCTCTAATATACTCCCTGACTGTGCTCTTCATACCTACCCCATAACCCTACTCCCCATACCTCTAATATACTCCCTGACTGCTCTTCAGCCCTACCCCATGACCCTACTCCCCATACTTCTAATATACTCCCTGACTGCTCTTCAGACCTACCCCATGACCCTACTCCCATACCTCTAATATACTCCCTGACTGCTCTTCAGCCCTATCCCGTGACCCTACTCCCCATACCTCTAATATACTCCCTGACTGCTCTTCATACCTACCCCATGACCCTACTCCCATACCTCTAATATACTCCCTGACTGCTCTTCAGACCTACCCCATGACCCTACTCCCATACCTCTAATATACTCCCTGACTGCTCTTCAGCCCTACCCCATGACCCTACTCCCCATACCTCTAATATACTCCCTGACTGCTCTTCAGCCCTACCCCATGACCCTACTCCCCATACCTCTAATATACTCCCTGACTGCTCTTCAGCCCTACCCCATGACCCTACTCCCCATACCTCTAATATACTCCCTGACTGCTCTTCAGCCCTACCCCATGACCCTACTCCCCATACCTCTAATATACTCCCTGACTGTGCTCTTCAGCCCTACCCCATGACCCTACTCCCCATACCTCTAATATACTCCCTGACTGTGCTCTTCATACCTACCCCATAACCCTACTCCCCATACCTCTAATATACTCCCTGACTGTGCTCTTCAGCCCTACCCCATAACCCTACTCACCATACCTCTAATATACTCCCTGACTGCTCTTCATACCTACCCCATGACCCTACTCCCCATACCTCTAATATACTCCCTGACTGCTCTTCAGCCCTACCCCATGACCCTACTCCCCATACCTCTAATATATTCCCTGACTGCTCTTCAGCCCTACCCCATTACCCTACTCCCCATACCTCTAATATACTCCCTGACTGCTCTTCAGCCCTACCCCATGACCCTACTCCCCATACCTCTAATATACACCCTCACTGCTCTTCAGCCCTACCCCGTGACCCTACTCCCCATACCTCTAATATACTCCCTGACTGCTCTTCAGCCCTACCCCATTACCCTACTCCCCATACCTCTAATATACTCCCTGACTGCTCTTCAGCCCTACCCCATAACCCTATTCCCCATACCTCTAATATACTCCCTGACTGCTCTTCAGCCCTACCCCATGACCTTACTCCCCATACCTCTAATATACTCCCTGACTGCTCTTCATACCTACCCCATGACCCTACTCCCATACCTCTAATATACTCCCTGACTGCTCTTCATACCTACCCCATGGCCCTACTCCCATACCTCTAATATACTCCCTGACTGTGCTCTTCATACCTACCCCATGACCCTACTCCCCATACCTCTAATATACTCCCTGACTGCTCTTCAGCCCTACCCCGTGACCCTACTCCCCATACCTCTAATATACTCCCTGACTGCTCTTCAGCCCTACCCCATGACCCTACTCCCCATACCTCTAATATACTCCCTGACTGCTCTTCAGCCCTACCCCATGACCCTACTCCCCATACCTCTAATATACTCCCTGACTGCTCTTCAGCCCTACCCCATGACCCTACTCCCCATACCTCTAATATACTCCCTGACTGTGCTCTTCATACCTACCCCATAACCCTACTCCCCATACCTCTAATATACTCCCTGACTGCTCTTCAGCCCTACCCCATGACCCTACTCCCCATACTTCTAATATACTCCCTGACTGCTCTTCAGACCTACCCCATGACCCTACTCCCATACCTCTAATATACTCCCTGACTGCTCTTCAGCCCTATCCCGTGACCCTACTCCCCATACCTCTAATATACTCCCTGACTGCTCTTCATACCTACCCCATGACCCTACTCCCATACCTCTAATATACTCCCTGACTGCTCTTCAGACCTACCCCATGACCCTACTCCCATACCTCTAATATACTCCCTGACTGCTCTTCAGCCCTACCCCATTACCCTACTCCCCATACCTCTAATATACTCCCTGACTGCTCTTCAGCCCTACCCCATGACCCTACTCCCCATACCTCTAATATACTCCCTGACTGCTCTTCAGCCCTACCCCATGACCCTACTCCCCATACCTCTAATATACTCCCTGACTGCTCTTCAGCCCTACCCCATGACCCTACTCCCCATACCTCTAATATACTCCCTGACTGTGCTCTTCATACCTACCCCATGACCCTACTCCCCATACCTCTAATATACTCCCTGACTGTGCTCTTCAGCCCTACCCCATGACCCTACTCCCCATACCTCTAATATACTCCCTGACTGTGCTCTTCATACCTACCCCATAACCCTACTCCCCATACCTCTAATATACTCCCTGACTGTGCTCTTCATACCTACCCCTTGAGTCCTTCTGCACCCCCCTTCACCTAACCCACTGGAGATGAGAGTTCTGCACTCTCCCTGTGCTATTTGTTAGATGTACATTAAAATATATATATTCAATCAGTTAATCACCGATAGGGGAACAAACTTATTCAGAGTTTTCAACAAAAATCCCGTTATTGGGGTCTAGCCAATCTCCATTGGAAACAGTTCAACTTGGCCCGAATTCAAGCAATAACGACACACGTAGTTGAACTTTTTGTTGTTGGATTATATGGCTCCCGTCCAGATATTGTGATGAATATAAAATTCATGTCATAGTCAACACCATTACACTTAAAAGTTACTTCAACCAGTGAGTGCTAGTGATGGCTAGCTACAGTGCCTTCAGAAAGTATTCACACCCGTTGACTTTTTCCGCATTTTGTTGTTACGGCCTGAATTTAAAATGGGTTCAATTTAGATTTGTTACCACTGGCCTACACACAATACCAAATAATGTCAAAGTGGAATTATGTTTTTACAAGTTAATACAAAAATGGCTTGAGTCATAATAATTCATCCCCTTTGTTATGGCAAGCCTAAACAAGTTCAGGAGTAAAACTTTACTTCTCAAGTCACATAATAAGTTGCATGGACTCACTCTGTGTGCAATAATAGTGTTTAACACTGTACCCCACACATTCAATTATCTGTAAGGTCCCTCAGTGGAGCAGTGAATTTCAAACACAGATTCAACCCGTAAGACCAGGGAGGTTTTCCAATGCCTCACAAAGAAAGGGCACCTATTGGTAGATGGGTAAAAAAAAAAAAAGACATTGGCTATCCCTTTTGAGCATGGTGAAGTTATTAATTACACTTTGGTGTATCAATACACCCAGTCACTACAAAGATACAGGCGTCCTTCCTAACTCAGTTGCCGGAGAGGAAGGAAACCCCTCAGGGATTTCACTATGGTGAAATGGTGACTTTAAAACAGAGTTTAATGGTTGTGATAGGAGAAGACCGAGGATGGATCAACAACATTGTAGTTACTCCACCATACTAACCTAATTGACAGTGAAAAGAAGGAAGCCTGAACAGAATGAAAATATTCCAAAACATGCGTCCTGTTTGCGACAAGGCACTAAAGTAGAACTGCAAAAAAATTGGCAAAGCAATTAACTTTTCCTCCTGAATACAAAGTGTTATGTTTGGGGCAAATCCAATACCACAAATTACTGACGACAAATCTCCATATTTTAAAGCATAGTGAGGACTCCATTTTATGGATACGCTTGTAATTGTTAAGGACTAGGAGGTTTTTGAGGATAAAAAAATAAACGCAATGGAGCTTAGCACAGGCAAAATCCTAGACGAAGACCTGGGTTAGTCAGCTTTCCACCAGACACTGGGAGATGGATTCACCTTTCAGCAAGACAATAACTTAAAACACAAGGCCAAATCTACACTGAAGCTGCTTAGCAAGAAGACAGTGAATGTTCCTGAGTGGCCCGAGTTACAGTTTTGACTTAAATCTGATTGAAAATCTATGGCAAGACCTGAAAATGGTTGTCAAGATATGATCAACAACCAATTTGACAAAGCTTGAAGAATTTCAAAAATAATAATGGGAAAATGTTGCACAATCTAGGTGTGGAAAGCTCTTAGAGACTTACTCAGAAAGACTCACAGCTGTAATCGGTGCCAAAGGTACTTTGGTTGTTACGTCCGTACCCCAGTTGACCCCATGTGACCGCCGCGAAACCTCATCCTGTATGTCCTTGTCCCTTTGGCTTGACCAGCTTTGAAAAACATTACTTCGTGTTCAATTATAATTGTATTATATTTCTGCTCTGCATAATAGGTCAGTTGTGAATAACACAGTAATACTCTCCATTAGTGGGTTTCATTTGGTTAATGACATACATTTATGTTTATCAGTCAACCTAGTCTTGCTCATGTCTTCAAAAATGAATGTGTACCAAGATTGAAGTCTGATGAACTTGAATAAATGTCATCATGACATTTGACACAAGAGCTCTCCCCCTAGCCTGGGACTTAACTTGAGGGCGTCACTCCAGCCAAAATCATACACAGGCCTACAGAGAGTGAAAAATAGTCTCATGTTGCATGAGACTAAATTCCATGACCATAACATTTGTATCAATATTTTGACCTTACTGTAGGGCTAGTTGCTACAGAGCTTTTTGGCACCCAACATGGCACTCAACAAATGCATGAGCAACAATAACATCTTCCTACTGATATCAATATAGCCTACCATTACACCAATCAAATGAGCCCCTGTTCCATTGTATTGGTGTTGTTTTATTCACAAATGTGCCGACATTGAATTGCACGCTAGGCAACGTAGGCGTCTGCACATTAGCGGTCAGTAATTTGCACAGTAGTAGACCTAATATCCTATCATCTTAAAAATGCATTGAAAGCAAGATTGTGTTCCACCTTGTGTTCTCCTTCACTCCCACCCCTATTTTCATTTTTCCCAATTAGGTTACAGTTTGTGACTGTAGCCTAATTGGGCCGAATCAAATAAAGTTTATTTGTTGCGTACACAGATTAGCATATGTTAAAGCAGGTTCAGTGAAATGCTTATGTTTCTAGCTCCAGCCGCGCAGTGTGTCTAACAGTACAAACTAATACACACAACAACAACAAAAAGATATTGTGGAGGAATTCTCAAAGGGTTACAATTACTAAATGTAACCCAGTTTGTCCCGATTTCCAACGAAAGATAAGGCCTTGCTTTTCCAAACTTAATGCACACAGAAGTTGAACCTTTGCATAAACCATGCATTGATTTTAGTGGAAGATGTTTTGGAAATATTTGAATTGTGTGAATTGGAAGTTGGCGTTCAGCCATTTTGAGAATGTGATTTATTCCTAGAACATGATAATGATAGCCTAGGCTAAATATATGGGAGTTTGTTGCTCAACACTAGTCTACATTGTGTCCTGCTTGTGCTACAATACTTGACTGATAGCAACTTAGGGAGTGAAAAACAACACTTAGGCTGCATTTACACAGTCAGCCCAATATTGATATTCTTTCCATTAATTGGTCATATTTATTTATTTTTTGGGGGGGGGAAATAATAGCCCTTTTTTTCCCACAATTTCGTGATATCCAATTGGTAGTTACAGTCTTGTCCCATTGCTGCAACTCCCGTACGGACTCGGGAGAGGCAAAGGTCGAGAGCCATGCGTCTCCGAAACACAACTCTGCCAAGCCGCACTGCTCCTTGATACACTGGTCGCTTAACCAAGCTCACCAATGTGTCAGAGGAAACACCGTACAACTGGCGACCGTGTCAGCGTGCATGCACCCGGTCCGCCACAGGAGTTGCTAGAGCGCGATGGGACAAGGACATCCAAGCTGGCCTAACCCGGACGATGCCGAGCCAATTGTGCGCCACCTCATGGGTCTCCCGGTCACGGCCGGCTGTGACACATCCCGGGATCGAACCCGGATCTGTGGTGACGCCTCAAGCACTGCAGTGCCTTAGACCGCTGCGCCACTCAGGAGTCCCCTCACTAATTGTTTTTTTGACCAATCACGTCAGATCTTTTCAGAGCTGATCCGATTGCTCAAAAGATCACAATTGGTTTGCCCATATAAACGCAGCCTTACTGTGTTGTAGAGGGGAATACATCGATACGGTTACATATCGGGATATATTATTTTTTACAAGATAATTCATTTTCACATTATCACAATATTACTTTTGCTCTAGTTGGCTGTACCTGCGCCAAAACCTTGCATAGCTTGTTCTCCATCTTTTTAAATAGGGATCAAAACTTGTTTTCTCATGGCTCTCTCTTGTCCTTCTACAGCAGACATGGTGAGCAATATGTTTGGAACAGCAAATCGCAATAAAATCACAGTATCAAATCACAGTACATATACAATTGTGACAATCGCAATTCATATGGTATCGGCACCTAATTATCGTGATAATATTGTATTGTGAGGTCCCTGGCAAATCTCAGCCATACTGTGTTTGCATTGCATTACATGTGTCAACGTTTTGAAAACCCAAGTACAAGTTTAGAAACCCAAGTACAAGAAACATTGGCAGGATTGACCAAAACAAATATAATTTTTTACATTTTACATAGTCTTCCCTGTGGCTCAGTTGGTAGAGCATGGTGTTTGCAACGCCAGCATAGTGTGTGCAACGCCAGGGTTGTGGGTTCGATTCCCACGGGGGCCAGTACAACAACAAACAAAAAAATGCATGAAATGAAATGTATGCATTCACTACTGTAAGTCGCTCTGGATAAGAGCGTCTGCTAAATGACTAAAATGTAAATGTACATTCCTTACAATCATTACAGCTTAAACTAGACATCCCAGATTGTGTTTATGTACTAGCTCCTCTTCATAACTTTCTCACTGTATGTTGCTGGGGTGATTGTAGCCATCTGCCCCTCAGGCTCACTGACACTGAACCAGTTTCAGATGGAGCTATGAGCTCATCCAACCTACATGTTATCTGCTTCATTGGTTTCCAGTTATTTCAAAGTTTTAATGGCCTATGGAGATGGCCTACATTCCTCAATCATATAGCTGAATTGTTATTTAGCAGCTGTGAGCAGTGTCTGTCTCAATTTTGCAATACCTGCATTCTGTCCCATTCAAAACCCTCCCTCAATGTAGCCTAGCTATTCTACATGGCTACCCTGTTGGGAATTCCACTCTCTGTTCTTATGCATTTAATGTATTTTTTTTAATTCTGTGATGTTCCAAGTCTTTTTAAAATATGTGTGCCTCCATGTCTGTTTGCAAGTGAAACCAACAAACCAAATATTAGGCCAAACTATTGTAATATGATGTCCAGCAGCTCTGGGAATGGATGTGAACTTGGTTGTGGAATGTGTGCAGGTTACTGACATGTGTATTTGCTGTCACAGTCTTGGAGATGATCTCACAGTTTGGTATAAACCTACTAGCTCTAACTAAGAACAACATGCAGGACAAAGGTATCCAAGTAATAATTACTTGGCATTTTGTTATAGCTCCTTTGTGCACCCAAAGTGGCCACACTGTTATACATGTTTCTTAAAGTATAGGCAACCTGTTAAGGCAATTTTGTCTTACAGGGATAAACTGTAGTCTGTGAATTATACTGAAAAAAATATAACAAACAAAGCTGCACCTTTTAAAGTGGCCTTTTATTGTCCCCAGCATAAGTCGCACCTGTGTAATGATCATGCTGTTTAATCAGCTTCTTGATATGCCACACCTGTCAGGTGGATGGATTATCTTGGCAAAGGAGACATGCTCATTAACAGGGATGCAGTGGTGGAAAAAGTCAAAGTATTTGGTTTTAAATATACTTAAGTATCAAAAGTAAACAGAATTGCTAAAATGTACTTAAGTATCAAAAGTAAAAGTATAAACCATTTAAGATTCCTTATATTAAGCAAACCAGATGGCACAATATATTTAAAAATATATATGGATAGCCAGGGGCACACCAACACTCAGACATCATTTACAAACAAAGCATTTGTGTTTAGTGAATCCTCCAGATTAAAGGCAGTAGGGATCACAAGGGATGTTCTCTTGATAATTGTGTGAATTGGACCATTTTCCTATCAAAATGTAATGAGTACTTTTGGGTGTCAGGGAAAATGTATGGCGTAAAAAGTACATTATTTTCTTTAGGAATGTAGTAAAGTAAAAGTTGGCAAAAAATATTAAATAGTAATGTAGAGTACAGATACCCAAAAAAGCTACTTAAGTAGTACTTTTAAAGTATTTTTACTTAAGTACTTCACACCACTGCAGGGATGTAAATACATTTGTGCAATTTCTTTTAGAGAAATAAGCTTTTTGTGTGTGTGAAATATTTTATTTCAGCTCATGAGACATTGGACCAAAACTTTACATGTGGTGTTTATATTCTTGTACAGTATAGTACCGTAGAGTAGTCTGTACTCCTTACTGTGATCTGGAGAAATAAGGCAACTTTAGCGCCACCTGCTGGCAGTTCTAGTGCTAGTCTCATGGCCCCAGTTATCCCATATAGCCCTGTGGTCCACTTTGACTTGATGCGCTTGTATGTTTGAATCACTTGTTTTTACCTTCATACAAGCTATTGAGAGCTTTCAATTATGAAATAAATGTTGCACTATATCGTTTTTTAGTCTGTAATAAGATGGATAAAAATGCTACTGTGTGTGAAGATGGTAGAAGGGATGCGTGATTAGATCATAGGTCTAGCCTATTTTTATTTATTGACACACCAATATGGAAATATGCCTTTTACTTCACCACACGGAGCATTCGCTGATGCTGCACGATATACTTTTTTATTCTGTAATAAGATGGGTAAAAATGCTACGTAAGACAGACATCACAATGTCTTTACACAGGGGACGTTCACTGATGCACACTGTATTATTGATTCCTATTAGCCAGTAGCACAGTAGTTGAGCACTGGGGTCCCGTGTAGCTCAGTTAGTAGAGCATGGTGCTTGCAACGCCAGCGTTGTGGGTTTGATTCCCACGGCGGACCAGTATGGGGGAAAAACGTATGAAAATGTATGCTCTCACTACTGTAAGTTGCTCTGGATAAGGGCGTCTGCTAAATGACTAAAATGTAAATGCTTTCCTACATATTTTGATCCCAGCAGCACTGCAGTAAACACACCACTTGCTGTGAAGGGACAGGTGTAGTGCATCATGAGTTGGCAGTAATCTATTACTATGAATTTGAAATACTCAATAGTTCAAACCAATAATGATGTTAATATCTCTATTATTTGCTAATGGCCCAAAATCTGTTTCCATTCTCTCCATTATTATTCTCTTCTCTCTTTTTGTGGTGTGATAATTCCTGTGAAATTATTCTGCCCAATAGCCTACGTTCTGTGGAGTCTTCAATTACACATGCTGCATTATGTTTAAGGCAGCATTGCCTACCTCTCTCCATACTTCAGTCATCCCAAAGGTGTTTGTAGTGCCCATCTCTCCTTCCCATGTTACCAGCATATAGCTTAAACACTACAGCAACAATTAATCAAAGGAATCGATTACTCTGTAATCTGGTGGAAGGCAGCTGAGAACATGGCTTGAATGCAAAGGAATTACTTTTGTAACAGTGCATATTGCGTTGAGTCAATGCCAATGAATGTATAACTATTTTTCGAGCTGTGGTCATTAGATAACTTGATTTTTGCATAGTGTGAATCAGTTATTGGGGTCTCCAGTGTTTTCCCTTTCAAGGAGCGAGAAATATCTAGGCTGAGACATCCAAACATAAGTCTATTTATATCATTGTTAGAAAGAAAAACATGAAATAAATGTAATTCCCCGTCAATTGTTTTGTTTTTGTGTTGGAATTAGATTTATGATTGATTACTCAAATGATGGAGTAAAGCAGCTCTATTGTGGATACTTCCGTGTTATGTGAATTTGTTTGTGTCACTTGACATGATGGAATTGCTCTTGGTTTCACATACTGCTGTTGATAATGCTATAACCACCATCTTTGACCAGTTTCAGGTCTTTGTCTCCAGGGATGCTGTGGTTGTAGTTTTGGTGGGGTACCACAATGTCTTTTCTTGTGTTTCTTCTCTTTCAGTACTACAAACATGTTGTCCAGAGCGTGGAGAAGTTCGTTCAGAAAGTGAGTTTATTTCGGTTTCACCAGTCAAACTGAGTCAAGTAGAATACAAATCTGTACTACGCAAATCATGTTTTGAAATTGTTTGCCACTCATTTGCCCATCACCACAGAGATGATAAACGCTCACCTTGTTTTGTGCAATCCAGTGCAAGCCAGAGTACAAGGTCCCAGGCCTGTACGTCATGGACTCCATCGTGCGGCAGTCACGGCACCAGTTTGGCCAGGACAAGGATGTGTTCGCCCCGCGCTTCAGCAAAAACATAATCGGAACCTTCCAGCACCTCTACCGCTGCCCCTCAGATGACAAGGTGGGTCACAGTGGGAACAGAGACAGCTCTCTGGTTTCTCTATTCAGAAACACTGTTCTAGTTTTCACCTTCTATTCTACCTCTGACTACACATCCTCTATTGTTGTTAGTGATAGATCTGATCTGTAGCATTGTTTGAAAAACGTTATTATTCAGTGTCAGTGGGGAATGAAATCAATGAATATACTATTTTAATACTCCACATTTCTAGAGTATACAGCATCAACTTTAGGCTGTGACTCATTCGCTGCAGTGGCCTTGTTTTTATTGAGTGGTTGTGTGTGTCAGTCTGTGATCTTCCTTCCGTTGTGTTCCAGAGTAAGATTGTCAGAGTCCTCAACCTGTGGCAGAAGAATGCCGTCTTCAAGAGTGACATCATCCAGCCCCTGCTGGACATGGCTGCAGGACTACCCCCTCCCAGTGTCACCCCTGTCATGACCAGCAGGGATGCTCCGGTCAACAACGCTACGCCTGGTCAGTCACCCAACATATAACATGCATACACATACAGCTCTATACTGACACCTGCTGGCGAAATACAGTCCTTCTCCTGAACTGACACAATGTTCTGAGGCCTTTTTTTGTGACCAGGCATTGCTTTCTAATCAACTTCAATTGTAGATGTTTGTTGTATTATTCATATTGATTTCTCATGATGGATTTTCTTTGTGTGTTTGTGTCCAGGTACCCCAGCGACCCCGGCCACTCCAGCCAACATCGTGTCCAGTCTGCCTGACTGGGCGTCTCAGTTTTCCAACACAGACACTGTAGCTGCTGTGGCCCAGATCCTGCAGAGTCCACAGGGACAACAGGTCAGTCTATAGAAGATCCCTGGTCCTCAGACAGTCAATTTAACTCAACATCAAATTTGAAGCTCAGAGAATGACACTGAATGTCTCTTTACATTTACATTTTTACATTTTAGTCATTTAGCAGACGCTCTTATCCAGAGCGACTTACAGTAGTGAATGCATACATTTCATACAATTTCATACATTTTTTTTTTTTTTTTTTTTCTGTGCTGGCCCCCCGTGGGAATCAAACCCACAACCCTGGTGTTGCAAACACCATGCTCTACCAACTGAGCTACAGGGAAGGCTGTAGCTCAGGCTTTGCCTCTTTAGTTTTGTTTTGACATGTACACTTGTTGAGTCTGTGTTCTGACCTTTCTGATGCTCCTTTGTTTGCTAAACTTTCCTTTCCAAATGACCAGCTGTAGACTTTTTGTGCATCATTCTCTGTGTCTGTCTTTATCTGTGTGACAGCTCCAGCAGCTGGTGCAGAGTCTGCAGATGCAGCAGCAGAAGCCCCAGCCGTCTCTGCTGCAGGCGCTGGATGCAGGCCTAGTGGTCCAGCTGCAGGCCCTGACGGCCCAGCTCACTGCTGCCGCCTCAGCCAACCCCATCTCCTCCTTCAACAAGGTGAGGTATCATGGCCACAGACACAGAAATGGAGTGGAAGTAAGTCCCAGTGATATTAAGGGTACATTTGGTTTAAATTGTTAATGCACATTTTTGTGTGATGTTGGTAACTATCTTCTACTACGTGTGACTCTCAGATCTATATTTTAAAGATGATTGTCTTTCTCCATTTGTTGCAGAAAATGTTGGGTCATTTTGACTTTGGGAATGATTCGGAACGCTCTGAAGACTCCAAAAAGGACTCGCAATCATCCCAGATGTAAGCATGTTTTTTTTATCTACAAATCTGAGACCCTGCGGAATATGTCACAGGTTGTGTGAATGCACTTTCACTCCCCACTACCTGTGTGATGGACAGCAGTTAACTGAACTCTTGACCCCTGTCTGTCTCCCTGTTTCCCTCCAGGCCCATGGTGTCTGACTCCATCTTCCACCAGCTGGCTGAGCAGCTGCAGCAGCAGAACCTAGAGCAGTTACAGAAGCAGCTCATGGAGCACCAGCAGCACCAGCAGAAGGTACCTACACAACACACACCTTCACAGACACTCTTAGTCCTTTCCTTTACGGCCCGCTCTATCCATACCGGAGCACTAGCATCATATCATCTCTAGAAGCACAGGAATTGACTTCTCAAAACAAAGCTGCCCTGGTTCCTTTCCGAACCCCTACCTGTTTAATTTCCTACTAATTTCCCATACAGTCGTCTCTTGAGACCATTGTGAGGAAAGTAGCTAGGACACTAACCAATCGGGTATTTTTCAGGATGGAATCTTTGGGTCTGAGAACACACCCCAGCAGAGCAGCAGCCAATCACAGCACCCGGAGCCAGGCAACAAGATGGATGACTCCATTGACAACCAGCAGCAGGTAAGCCTTTCTTCCCTCACTGACTCATGAACTTCTCTGTGACTAAAACGGATATATAACTGCAATTGTAAGAGCTCTGTGGTAGTTGTATTTGTAAGTAGAGCTCTGTGGTAGTTGTATTTGTAAGTAGAGCTCTGTTGTATTTGTAAGTAGAGCTCTGTGGTATTTGTAAGTAGAGCTCTGTGGTAGTTGTATTTGTAAGTAGAGCTCTGTTGTAATGATGCCTGTGTTATAGGACATGGACCTGGATGACGGGCCAGAGATAGACGAAGAGATCTTCGAGCCAGAGGACAAGAAGTCCAAGACGATTGACATACAGTCAAGAACACGGTCCAGGTCACGATCGAGGTGAGTCTAAGGACCCATTCTGAGAGAAAGCGTCCACAAGGCAACTTGAGGCACCTTGTAGAGGCGCAGATTATAGCACTGCCATCCATGTTGATTTTACCACGACTGCTGGCATCAAAATGCTTTCAAAATAACCCTCTACTCTAGATCTCCCAGGAAGAGACGGTCCAGATCACGGTCAGGCTCTCGGAAACGGAAACATCGCAAGCGATCGCGGTCACGCTCCAGAGAACGGAAGAGGAAGTTGTCGCGGTCCTACTCCAGCGAGAGACACGCCCGCGAGCTAGAGAAAGAGCGGCAGAAGAAAGGACTGCCTCCAATCCGATCCAAATTTCTCAGTGGTAATGCCAGCCCCCGATTAGTGCTTCACTGACCTTTTAATGTATCACTAGTCATGAAAATCTCCAAACTCCAATCTCCTTTTAATGTTTATAATCCTTGGCACCTTTAATGTGTTCTAAGCCTCCATCTCTACTATGTGTCCCCAGTGTGCAGCACCACTCTGTGGGTGGGACAGGTAGACAAGAAGGCCACTCCGCAGGACCTCACCAATCTGTTTGAAGAGTTTGGTCAGATTGAGTCTATCAATGTAAGTAGAGCACCCGCTGTCTGTCTGAGCTTGACTTCATTAACTGCTGCTCATTATGTGGGTAAGCAAGCTCTGTCACCTCTGACCTGAGGGAAATATTTATTATCTTGACTGTACACTTTAAAGGACTCACCCTTTGCTCTTTAAGCCAGGCATTTCTCATTAGCAAGTTCTGACCATCTTTCTTTCTGTACATCCCTCTCTCACTCTCTCCTTCTATAGATGATCCCTCCCCGTGGCTGTGCCTACATCTGTATGGTCCACAGACAGGATGCCTTCCGCGCCAGACAGAAACTCAGCACTGGTTCATACAAGGTCGTCTCCAAGGTCATTAAGGTAGTCTGGTGTGATGTGATTGCCACTTCACTGCGGTTAGGGTATGTCCTCTGTGTGTGTTCATGTTTTTAAATCTCTTGGGTGGCTCGCTAAGCATACCATTGACCTCATAGCAACCCAGCCGTTACATATTTCCTACTCTCCTGTTTCGACTTAACCTCTCTGGCGCATGTGGGACGAACTCGTCCCACCTACGTAACAGCCACTGAAATCCAGTGGTGTGATTTTTGAATCGTTAGAAATACTATTACTTCAATTTCTCAAACATATGACTATTTTACAGCTATTTAAAGACAAGAATCTCGTTAATCTAACCACACTGTCCGATTTCAAAAAGGCTTTACAACGAAAGCAAAACATTAGATTATGTCAGCAGAGTGCCCAGCCAGAAATAATCAGACACCCATTTTTCAAGCTAGCATATCATGTCACATAAACCCAAACCACAGCTAAATGCAGCACTAACCTTTTATGATCTTCATCAGATGACACACCTAGGACATTGTGTTATACAATACATGCATGTCTGTTCAATCAAGTTCATATTTATATCAAAAAACAGATTTTTACATTAGCATGTGACGTACAAAAAAATCATAACCCCCGCAAACTTCCGGGGAATTTACTAACAGTTTGCTAAATTACTCACGATAAACGTTCACAAAAAGCATAACAATTATTTTAAGAATTATAGATACATTAGTCCTCTATGCACTCGATATGTCCGATTTTAAAATAGCTTTTCGGATGAAGCACATTTTGCAATAATCTAAGTACATAGCCCGGCATCACAGGGCTAGCTATTTAGACACCCACCCAGGTCAGCCTCCACCAAAATCACATTTCCTATAAGAAAAATGTTCTTACCTTGCTTGTTCTTCGTCAGAATACACTGCCAGGACTTCTACTTCAATAACAAATGTTGGTTTGGTCCCAAATAATCCATCATTATATCCAAACAGCGACGTTTTGTTCGTGAGTTCTAGACACTATCAGAATGCTACATCACGGTCTCGCGCATGGCGCATTGGCGTGACAAAAAATGTCTAAATATTCCATTACCGTACTTCGAAGCATGTCAACCGCTGTTTAAAACCAATTTTTATGCCATTTATCTCGTAGAAAAGCGATAATATTCCGACCGGGAATATGCATTGAGCCTAAACAGCCGAATTAAATTTCTCCTCAGGAGCGAATCGTGCACGCGCCTCATTCAAAGGTCCTCTGATCCGCCACTTACCAAAGGCGATAATGTGTTTCAGCCTGAGGCTGCCTCGTCAACCTTCAGGTATTTCCCGGGTTCTGAGAGCCTATCGGAGCCCTGGGAATTGTCACTTTACAGCTAAGATCCTTACTTTTCAATAAACAGATGCAAGACGCACGACTCCTTGTCAGACAGGGTACTTCCTGCATGAAACCTTGTCAGGTTTTTGCCTGCCATAGGAGTTCTGTTATACTCACAGACACCATTCAAACAGTTTTAGAAAATTCAGAGTGTTTTCTATCCAAACCTGAACAATAATATGCATATTCTAGCTTCTGAGTTGGTGTAGGAGGCAGTTCAAAATGGGCACATATTTTTTCCAAAATTCTCAATACTGCCCCCTAGCCCAAACAGGTTTTAAATACCGTTGATATTTCTGCTCTTTCATGTATCCGCTGACATTTGTGTTCAGATCGCTTGGGCGCTGAATAAGGGAGTGAAGCAGGAGTATAAGCAGTTGTGGGACATGGACCTGGGGGTCACCTACATCCCCTGGGAGAAGGTCAAGCTGGACGACCTGGACGGCTTCGCTGAGGGAGGCATGATCGACCAGGAGACTGTCAACGCCGGTGAGCAGACGCAGCAAAGGACACAGGCACACACAGAAATGAACACTACGGATGTTTCTCAATATGCATACTACCGTGCACCACACTCATGCTCCGAGTGCATTCTGTCACGAACCAGCTCAGAGTTCGCAACAAAAGGGAGACAACGTGGAGACAAGGAATACCAAAATATATATTTATTAACTAAAGTAATCTAAACAAAATGAACAATGATGTGTGTAATCAGTAGTGTGAGTGTTTTGCATGCATAAAATGTAATAATGCAGGGTGTTGAAGGGTGCCAAAGCAAACAACCAAAAGGCCACAAAAATACCACAACAGAAATCTATAAAGGTGTCCGCATGGAGAGAGTCTCCTCAATCAATGTGGAAGAGGTCTATTTATCATGGGACACACCCGGGCCCAGGTGTTTCCCATGTAGCTGACGACCCTCCCAACTCCGCCCACCGGCATCCTAATAAGGAAACAAGAACAAAGAGAGAGAATACGGTAGACAGAGTGGGAGGGTCGTCACAATTCTCAGAGGACATTCTCTTGAGAATGCATAAAACATATTTAAGAAGCAATCGCACTCCCACTACTGTATTACCTCACGCTGCATCTCTCCATTCACTGGACCTTCTTCCGGCCAGGACAATGGCAACAATAGAGACGACACAAGATATACACAAAGCTATCAGCTAGCTAGATGTGAATCGTAATAATCTAACTAACCAGATTGTTTAACAGGCAAAAATGACCTTAAACTAATGTTGTACAAGGTAGATGTCAATTATTTGTGGCTATCTAGCCAGCTAACAGTAGTAGCTAACCAGTAAACATTAGCCCTATTAACTATGGGCTTGCGTTCTATGCACACGACAGTGGGTATTGTAGGCAGGTTAACATCCCTAAATTAACAGAGTATTTGTTAATGTATCAAAATAAAATATTGTTGTCAGGCAACATATGAGATGTGAATGGGCAACATTTAATTCAGTCAGTTTATTTTTTCACTTCAGCTCAAATAATGTCCGCCATTGATTTCAATAAATGTTGCGTAATTTTTTTACATGGTTGCATCATATTTCTGTGGATACTTTCAGTTGAAGCTTGCATCGATGCATGCTTCAAAATACGTACCAACGGAGTACGCGTCCAAAAAGTGCACAGTTTCGCATACTTTGATTTGGACTCATATTCCGACCCTCTCGTGCTCGGTGCACGCTAGTATGCATTTTGAGAAACACCCTCCTGCTCACTCATATATACAAACGGAAGACACACACACTGGACATACACAAGCACAGGAATTACAAGCCCAACACTACTGCTCACTCATAAACAGGCATCGCACACTGTCATTAACTCTCAACACCAATCACAAATATTTACTGGCGTTTGGTTATTTTGGGTTTATCAGAGTAGGAAGTCCCACGGAGAAACATAGTACTGGAGAGATACAGCCCAGCAGGGCAAAGTAAATGTGAATATCTGTGTCGTACAGTGAATTTTCTTCTCTAACCCTCTTTTACTTAACTGTAGAGTGGGAAGCAGCCAAAAATGCACCAGAGCCAGTGAAGGAAGTGGTGAGCCAGGCTGTTAGCGCTGAACCCATGGCAGCCACTAATACCCAACAGACCCAACAAAAGGCCTTCATCAAACAAGTCTCCATGATGCCTGTGCAGGTACCCAAACATCTAATATTAAACTAGAGTTGTGTGTTTTTGTGAGAAAGAGTGCCGGAGGGTGGAACACCCACTGTGAAATTTCTATCAATCAACTCTTTACAATTCCCATGCACACATTTACGTCATTTAGCAGACGCTCTTATCCAGAGCGACTTACAAATTGGTGCATTCACCTTATGATATCCAGTGGAACAACCACTTTACAATAGTACATCTATATATTTTTTTTGGGGGGGGGGGATTAGAAGGATTACTTTATCCTATCCCAGGTATTCCTTAAAGAGGTGGGGTTTCAGGTGTCTCTGGAAGGTGGTGATTTACTCCGCTGTCCTGGCGTCGTGAGGGAGCTTGTTCCACCATTGGGGTGCCAGAGCAGCGAACAGTTTTGACTGGGCTGAGCGGGAACTGTGCTTCCGCAGAGGTAGGGGGGCCAGCAGGCCAGAGGTGGATGAATGCAGTGCCCTTGTTTGGGTGTAGGGACTGATCAGAGCCTGAAGGTACAGAGGTGCCGTTCCCCTCACAGCTCCGTAGGCAAGCACCAAGGTCTTGTAGCAGATGCGAGCTTCAACTGGAAGCCAGTGGAGTGTGCGGAGGAGCGGGGTGACGTGAGAGAACTTGGGAAGGTTAAACACCAGACGGGCTGCGGCGTTCTGGATGAGTTGTAGGGGTTTAATGGCACAGGCAGGGAGCCCCGCCAACAGTGAGTTGCAGTAATCCAGACAGGAGATGACAAGGGCCTGGATTAGGACCCGCGCCGCTTCCTGTGTAAGGCAGGGTCGTACTCGGCGAATTTTGTAGAGCATGAACCTACAGGATCGGGTCACCGCCTTGATGTTAGCGGAGAACGACAGGGTGTTGTCCAGGGTCACGCCAAGGCTCTTAGCACTCTGGGAGGAGGACACAATGGAGTTGTCAACCGTGATGGCGAGATCATGGAACGGGCAGTCCTTCCCCGGGAGGAAGAGCAGCTCCGTCTTGCCGAGGTTCAGCTTGAGGTGGTGATCCGTCATCCACACTGATATGTCTGCCAGACATGCAGAGATGCGATTCGCCACCTGGTTATCAGAAGGGGGAAAGGAGAAGATGAATTGTGTGTCGTCTGCATAGCAATGATAGGAGAGACCATGTGAGGATATGACAGAGCCAAGTGACTTGGTGTATAGCGAGAATAGGAGAGGGCCTAGAACTGAGCCCTGGGGGACACCCGTGGTGAGAGCACGTGGTGTGGAGACGTGGTGTGGCCACGCCACCTGGTAGGAGCGACCTGTCAGGTAGGACGCAATCCAAGAGTGAGCCGCGCCGGAGATGCCCAACTCGGAGAGGGTGGAGAGGAGGATCTGATGGTTCACAGTATCAAGGGCAGCAGATAGGTCTAGAAGGATGAGAGCAGAGGAGAGAGAGTTAGCTTTAGCAGTGCGGAGAGCCTCCGTGACACAGAGAAGAGCAGTCTCAGTTGAATGACCAGCCTTGAAACCTGACTGATTTGGATCAAGAAGGTCATTCTGAGAGAGATAGCAAGACCGCTGGCCAAGGACGGCACGCTCAAGAGTTTTGGAGAGAAAAGAAAGAAGGGATACTGGTCTGTAGTTGTTGACATCGGAGGGATCGAGTGTAGGTTTTTTGAGAAGGGGTGCAACTCTCGCTCTCTTGAAGACGGAAGGGACGTAGCCAGTGGTCAATGATGAGTTGATGAGCGAGGTGAGGTAAGGGAGAAGGTCTCCGGAAATGGTCTGGAGAAGAGAGGAGGGGATAGGGTCAAGCGGGCAGGTTGTTGGGCGGCCGGCCGTCACAAGTCGCAAGATTTCATCTAGAGAGAGAGGGGAGAAAGAGGTCAAAGCATAGGGTAGGGCAATGGGAGCAGGACCAGCGGTGTCGTTTGGCTTAACAAACGAGGATCGGATGTCGTCAACCTTCTTTTCAAAATGGTTGACGAAGTCATCCGCAGAGAGGGAGGAGGGGGGGGATTCAGGAGGGAGGAGAAGGTGGCAAAGAGCTTCCTAGGGTTAGAGGGGGATGCTTGGAATTTAGAGTGGTAGAAAGTGGCTTTAGCAGCAGAAACAGAGGAAGAAAATGTAGAGAGGAGGGAGTGAAAAGATGCCAGGTCCGCAGGGAGGCTAGTTTTCCTCCATTTCCGCTCGGCTGCCCGGAGCCCTGTTCTGTGAGCTCGCAATGAGTCGTCAAGCCACGGAGCAGGAGGGGAGGACCGAGCCGGTCGGGAGGATAGGGGACATAGAGAGTCGGAAAAGGAGGAGAGGAGGGTTGAGGAGGCAGAATCAGGAGATTGGTTGGAGAAGGATTGAGCAGAGGGAAGAGATGATAGGATGGAAGAGGAGAGAGTAGCAGGAGAGAGAGAGTGAAGGTTGCGACGGCGAAATATCATCTGAGTAGGGGCAGAGTGAGTAGGGTTGGAGGAGAGCGAGAGGGAAAAGGATAGAAGGTAGTGATCGGAGACTTGGAGGGGAGTTGCAATGAGATTAGTGGAAGAACAGCATCTAGTAAAGATGAGGTGAAGTGTATTGCCTGCCTTGTGAGTAGGGGGGGAAGGTGAGAGGGTGAGGTCAAAAGAGGAGAGGAGTGGAAAGAAGGAGGCAGAGAGAAATGAGTCAAAGGTAGACGTTGGGAGGTTAAAGTCACCCAGAACTGTGAGGGGTGAGCCATCCTCAGGAAAGGAACTTATCAAGGCGTCAAGCTCATTGATGAACTCTCCAAGGGAACCTGGAGGGCGATAAATTATAAGGATGTTAAGCTTGAATGGCCTATTGACTGTGACAGCATGGAATTCAAAGGAGGAGATAGACAGATGGGTCAGGGGAGAAAGAGAGAATGTCCACTTGGGAGAGATGAGGATTCCAGTGCCACCACCCCGCTGACCAGATGCTCTCGGGGTATGCGAGAGAACACGTGGTCAGACGAGGAGAGAGCAGTAGGAGTAGCAGTGTTTTCTGTGGTAATCCATGTTTCCGTCAGCGCCAAGAAGCCGAGGGACTGGAGGGTAGCATAGGCTGAGATGAACTCTGCCTTGTTGGCCGCAGACCGGCAGTTCCAGAGGCTGCCGGAGACCTGGAACTCCACGTGGGTCGTGCGCGCTGGGACCACCAGGTTAGAGTGGCAGCGGCCACGCGGTGTGAGGCGTTTGTATGGCCTGTGCAGAGGGGAGAGAACAGGGATAGACAGACACATAGTTGACAGGCTACAGGAGAGGCTACGCTAATGCAAAGGAGATTGGAATGAAAATTAACTAAACAGCTGGGGAAGCGAGAGAGCAGGGCCTCCCTCACTAACCATTCACTGAAACACTCAAATATAACTTTTCCAACTTCCAGTTTAGAAATTATAATTGATGTAAACTACAGTGGTTCAATGTTTCCAGGAATAGGCTCAAACTTAGTTTATTCAGCTAGATAACTTGGTACAGTATTCTTCCGTGAAACCCACCCAGTGCACCGTATCCTATGACGCCGTAGCTAACTAGCATGCTAGCATCCAATAACACACGGTTAGCACCAATACTTGGTTGCGTGATGCGATGTGGCTGTGAAGTTGGTGATTTTACAAGATAACTGTCAAGTTCCAAGTTGATCACACATGAATTCACTGGGCCCTTCTAGTTTCTATGGTTCCTCTCCCATTTCCTTTGTACTGAGTGTCTTCCGTGGAGCCAGTCAGTCAGTGGTGTGAAACTGTACACCATAATCTTCCTGTGATTGGTGCTAGCTGCCTGCCCTGTCTATGGGGTGCTTAGCCTCAAGTGTTCAGTCCTTTGTGACGGGGTTGATAGGATTGTTGAGTGAATGCAGGATGCACGGCCTGTGTTTGTTTGCTCGTGGGTGGGCCTAATGGAAAGGGTTGGCTCAGTGGGTGGGGGAAGTGTTTAGGCTGTGGATTAGTATACAACTGTCGGAGTTAATCTGTCTACTAAACTCATTCATGCATTTTACCCACACGCCTTATTCAACTCGGCAGTCAGATAGTTAAGTGATAATGCCCTCGAACCGGTGTTTGTGGAATATATTGGCACGGGTGTTGTTGGCACTTGCCAATATATCCTCCAAACACCAGCTTCAAGGGCATTATTACTTTTATACAACCGGTTACCAACATATTCAAATAATTATTGACATATTTTCATAGAATTTATTTATACTATTTCACAAGAAATAGTCCCGACACAATTCTAGGGTTGCTACCCAAGCCGGCTGGTCATTCGTTCTATCGGTTAGGTTACCAGAGACGGGACCCAGTCGTTCAGTCTTTTTGTTCCGTTGCCATACTGGCTGGCAATGTTCTTATCCCTTGCTTGCTAGCTAACTACGGCTAATTTACGGTCACGTCAAAAAGTGCAGCCAGAATAACAGCAAAGTAGCTGCATTTGCATTTGTTTAAGATGTTTTCTAGTGACATTTATTTTGATATATCCATAACAATGAGCTAATGAGGCGTGCTTTCGCCTGGCATAGAAAATGTGCTCACTCTTCAGGACACTGTTGTTCAGAGGAGCTAGCCAACAACACAGCGAACACAACCACTTCAAACTGAAGCTGGAAAGACTGCAAACTAGCTGCACTTCATTTTACCTTTCTTTGTGTATATCCATAAAAAATTATGCCAGCTGATTCATGATTTCGACTGGCTGGGAAATGATGCCTGCCTGTCTGTCTCGTCCCGACTCTCGACCCGTTCATTACTATGGGACAGCTGGAGATCGAATTTGAATATTGAAACAATGTTGCAAATGTCGGAGAGACAGACAGCAAGGTTTATACAAATCTCTGGTGTTGAAAACTAAATGTTAGTCTAAAAGAAATGTGAGATAATGTCTATATGCTTTTTATAGTGGAGATCAAGTTTATAAATTGCTTGGCTGGGCTGATGAGACAGTGGATTGCGCAGTCAGCTGGAACAGAGTAAATAAGCATTTTAACGTCATAGATTTAGCCAGTGGTAACTTGTGGAATAGACACTGGCTGGAATGCGGTTTTAACCAATCAGCATTCAGGATTAGACCCACCCGTTGTTTAATACATCTCAACTCTAAAGCATTTAAATGTTGTTGTTTCTCATAGTATTTGTCTTAAACCATGATTATCAGTGGGAAACTATTGTTTCTCCAAATGATTTGATTGATTGTTAAATGATATTACAGTGATCACATCTCAACCATGCATATTCATCCCAGCACTCATTTCACTGGTTTGCTCTCCTCTCTATCCTCTGTCTCAGCTCCCTGTGGCCCAGGCTGTCCCTGCTGGGGGTCTTGTGCCTCCATCCTTCCCTGTTTCCATGACAATGCCCCCGCCAGGCTATGGCCCCCCGCCCACCTTCCTCAGAGCAGGGTTCAACGCCTCCCAGCCTCCTCCAGGTAAGACACAGCAGTCTGCCAGTAAAGAGTATTGCATTAAATAAAATAAGGCCTATTGAACAGATTGTGAGTGAGCTAAAAAATATAATCCCCCTCCCCCAAACACTTTCTAGTAGAAATAGGCTACTGTATATAAAGAGGGACAGTCATTCAAGTTAGGTCTGTCAAATGAATGCAGCGCTGGAAAAAGTGCAATCCACTCCCGATCATCTACAGGATAAAACGTAATTTAAGGTGACGTACAGTGGAGGGGGAAAGTATTTGATCCCCTGCTGATTTTGTATGTTTGCCCACTGACAAAGAAATGATCAGTCTATAATTTTAATGGTAGGTTTATTTGAACAGTGAGAGACAGAATAACAACAAAAATATCCAGAAAACCGCATGTCAGAAATGTTATAAATTGATTTGCATTTTAATGGCTGAGCTCATCTCATGTGTGGGTGGCTGATCTCATCTCTTTGTGTGGATGGCTGATCTCATCTCTTTGTGTGGGTGGCTGAGCTCATCTCTTTATATGTGGGTGGCTGATCTCATCTCTTTGTGTGGGTGGCTGAGCTCATCTCTTTGTGTGGGTGGCTGAGCTCATCTCTTTATGTGTGGGTGGCTGAGCTCATCTCTTTATGTGGGTGGCTGAGCTCATCTCTTTATGTGTGGGTGGCTGAGCTCATCTCTTTATGTGGGTGGCTGAGCTCATCTCTTTATGTGTGGGTGGCTGAGCTCATCTCTTTATGTGGGTGGCTGAGCTCATCTCTTTGTGTGGATGGTTGATCTCATCTCTTTATGTGTGGATGGTTGATCTCATCTCTTTATGTGGGTGGCTGAGCTCATCTCTTTGTGTGGATGGTTGATCTCATCTCTTTAAATGTGGATGGCTGAGCTCATCTCTTTGTGTGGATGGTTGATCTCATCTCTTTATGTGTGGATGGCTGAGCTCATCTCTTTATGTGGGTGGCTGAGCTCATCTCTTTATGTGTGGGTGGCTGAGCTCATCTCTTTATATGTGGGTGGCTGAGCTCATCTCTTTAAATGTGGGTGGCTGAGCTCATCTCTTTATGTGTGGGTGGCTGAGCTCATCTCTTTATGTGTGGGTGGCTGAGCTCATCTCTTTATGTGTGGGTGGCTGAGCTCATCTCTTTGTGTGGATGGTTGATCTCATCTCTTTAAATGTGGATGGCTGAGCTCATCTCTTTGTGTGGATGGTTGATCTCATCTCTTTATGTGGGTGGCTGAGCTCATCTCTTTATGTGTGGGTGGCTGAGCTCATCTCTTTATGTGTGGGTGGCTGAGCTCATCTCTTTATGTGTGGGTGGCTGAGCTCATCTCTTTAAATGTGGATGGCTGAGCTCATCTCTTTATGTGTGGGTGGCTGAGCTCATCTCTTTATGTGTGGGTGGCTGAGCTCATCTCTTTAAATGTGGGTGGCTGATCTCATCTCTTTATGTGTGGATGGCTGAGCTCATCTCTTTATATGTGGGTGGCTGAGCTCATCTCTTTATGTGTGGGTGGCTGAGCTCATCTCTTTATGTGTGGGTGGCTGAGCTCATCTCTTTATATGTGGATGGCTGAGCTCATCTCTTTATGTGTGGGTGGCTGAGCTCATCTCTTTATATGTGGATGGCTGAGCTCGTGCGGATGTTTCTCTCACACCCTTCCTCGACCTCGAAAAACTGTTCTGTGGGCATGTGCATTTGCTTCACACATCTGCCAATCAATGGTGGCCAGGAGTATTGACACTGGCCAATCAGAAGCTTGTTGAGGCGTGAGGTCAGTATATAAACACCCGGACTCGCGCGTCTTAAGTGCTGAGGGTTGATGTCAGTGGTGTAAAGTACTTTAAGTAAAAAAAAAATACTTAAGATGTTTTTTTGGGCATCTATACTTTACTATTTATATTTTAGGAAACTTTTACTTCACTACGTTCCTAAAGAAAATAATGTACTTTTTACGCCATACATTTTCCCTGACACTCAAAAGTACTCGTTACATTTTGACAGGAAAATGGTCCAATTCACACACTAATCAAGAGAACATCCCTTGTGATCCCTACGTCCTCTGATCTGGAGGATTCACTAAACACAAATGCTTTGTTTGTAAATTATGTCTGAGTGTTGGAGGGTGCCCCTGGCTATCCGTAAATGAAAAAAAAGAAAATGGTGCCGTCTGGTTTGCTTAATATAAGGAATTAGAAATTATTATTTTTATACTTAAGTAGCAATTCCATTTACTTTTGATACTTACCGTAATTTCCGGACTATAAGCCGCAACTTTTTTCCCAGGCTTTGAACGTCGCGGCTTAAACAATGACGCGGCTAATATATGGATTTTTCCTGCTTTCAATTTTTTTTCCCAAAAAAACACATTCTGTGACGTGCTCAGTTTTTTGGCGGCATGAAGCTTTCATTAGACCAATGAAATTGCCGAACGGGTTAAGGTCAAACATCTTTTTTGTTTACTGTTTAGATTAAATCGAGCGCTCTCAAACTTCCCATCATTCTGATTACGGTAGTCATTTTGTCACCCTGATTCCTGGGGGTACAACAAAGTATATGCAGCCACTCGACATCAGTGTAAATCGTGCATTTAAGGTGGCGCTCCGTGTTCAGCGGGAGGCTTGGATGACAAGTGGGGAGAAATCCTTCACTAAAACGGGCCGCATGCGAAGAGCAACTTATGGTCAAGTCTGCCAGTGGGTCCTGACAGCGTGGAGCATTGTCAAAATATCCACTATCATCAACGGGTTTCGAAAGGCTGGACTGCTGCATGTTGAAGAGGGCTCAGCGGGGGATTTGCCTCCGGATGAAAGTGACGAGAGCGACAATGAAAACGATCCAATATCGGATGAAGCAATTCTGAGGCTATTCAACTCCGACACAGAAGGAGATGACTTCAGTGGTTTCGGTGCACAGGAGAAGGAAGATAGTGACCAATGACTTTCTTGGTAGGCTACTGTTTACTGCTAATTTTTTATTTTTTGTTACAAGCCGTGTTTCGTTAAAGCCTATTTATTTTTGTTACAAGCCGTGTTTCGTTAAAGCCTATTTATTTTTGTTACAAGCCGTGCTTCGTTAAAGCCTATTTATTTTTGTTACAAGCCGTGCTTCGTTAAAGCCTATTTATTTTTGTTACAAGCCGTGTTTCGTTAAAGCCTATTTATTTTTTGTTACAAGCCGTGTTTCGTTAAAGCCTGTGTAAAGTTCATTTGTTTCAATGTACCGGTAGGCACCTGCGGCTTATAGACATGTGCGGCTTATTTATGTTCAAATAATATTTTTTCTTTAATTCAGTGGGTGCGGCTTATATTCAGGTGCGCTTAATAGTCCGGAAATTATGGTAAGTATATTTAAAACCAAATACTTTTAGACGTACTCAACTAGTATTTTACTGGGTGACTTTCACTTTGACTTGAGTTATTTTCTATTAAGGTATCTTTACTTTTAATTAAGAATGACAATTAAGTACTTTTTACACCACTGGTTGATGTGAGGAGCGATTTTTGCCGATTGTAAAGACTTGGGCGCTACGGTAGAGTGTGAGAGAAACATCCGTACGAGCTCAGCCATCCACGTAAAGAGACGCACATGCAATTATTGAACTGGGAACATTTTCATACCGAGACTTTTTACAACATGATGTCACAATCGGAGCGATTGGGAAGTATTTCACGCTGGGAAGATTTTTACGTGACACAGGGCTCTAATCTCTGGCCAGTTGTTTTGTTCCATGATGACGTTGTTGTTTCAGGTATTAATGGCTTCTAATAGGTCAGAAAATGATGCGTTAACCATGAATTTAACCTACTGTTTATAACGAGGGATGCCCCACCACGTTTATCCTGGACACATAAATACTAGGAATTTGCGCCGGCCTCCGCTACGCTGGCATGCGAGAGAAATGAAACATCTCCACAGTGTGTGCCACTGTCCAATCCAAGGCCCAAACATGACAAGCGAGTGATCTGAGGCGGTTTGGTCTTTGATTCTCGCGCATCAGCTTGGGAAATCCTCAAGGGAAAGTGGACAGTGCATTATATGAACAAAGCACTGCATAAATTGTCCAAATTATACATATTTCAATAAGGGGAGAAAAGTGAAGCAGGGCATCCGTTAAAAGAGTAAATGAAGTTTGAATGGCCTAAATAGTGATTTATTGTTCAGATAATCCAAATAATGATAATGGTGTGATGTATGTCCCTCCTGTAGGTTTCATGCAGGCAGCAGGTGTTCCTCAGCAAGCAGGCATGGGCTCAGCTCCTACATGTAAGTACAGCATGACCTGACTGTCTATAGAACCCATGATGTTGCATTACTTTTTGAGTAAATATTGCCAGAAAATATTAAATTGTTATGTGATATGCTTTATTTAAAATAGAAAAATCTGACAGATGGTTTGTTCTGTTCCTCTCCTGCAGCTCTGGTGCAGCCCTCCATGTCGCAGGCTCAGGACAGCATGAAGGACTCCCCGTACGGAGCCACTGTCCCAGGAAGCTTCATGCCCTCTGCCATCCCTGGACAAGGGGTCTTCAACCCGCTTCAATCTGGAGTCCAGACGCAGCAAGGAGCCAATGACAAGACGGGCCAATCTGCTGATGGCATGGACGCTGCTGCAGAGTTAGTACTGCAAGGTAAACTATAATCTAGGGTTCAGGTGAAAGTTTTGCCATTCTTTTGTCTGTTCTTAATGACCCATTTAGAAATATTTTGAAAAATGTCTCACTTTCTCAAGACTTTGCTGCTGATACCTGTTTTTTTGCCGTTAAATAACTTTTTGTGTTCCTCTTCTCTCTAGGTATGCAAAATGCAATGAGTCGTCGTATGGGTCTTCTGGGGATGCACCCCTCAGCCTCCCTCACCCACCCCCTACACCAGCAGGGCCTGCCTGGCCAGAGGATGCCTGGGCTAATGCCGCTGGACCTCCGGCCTACTATGCTCCAGGGAGCCGGGGCCCGCTTCCCCCTCCTGATGCAGCAGGGACTGTCCCAACAGAGCATCCTGGATGCCTCCCTCCATGCACAGGCCCGCGCCAGAGCGGCCTCTCAGATGGACCACTTCAACAGGGCCGAGGGGGCCTTCAACCGGGGTCCCAACGCCCCAAACGAAAACATGTCTAAGGCTGAGGACCAGCCTTCCTCTCGGGCAGACGAGAGCCAGCAGGGGAGGGACCAAGACTACCGCTTCCCCCCGCCCCAGGAGAAGCAGAGCATGGGCCTGCTGAGGACACCTCCCCCGGAGCACAGAGAGTCCATGGGTGGAGGTGGACGTGGTGGGGGAGTTGGTGGTGGGGGTGCTGGTGGTGGGGGTGCTGGTGGTGGGGGTATGGGCGGAGGAGGCAGACCTGCCCTGCTCCAGACCCCAGTGAGGGAGCCAGCTAGAGACAGCGTGGTAGGGCGGCTTCAGGCCCTCGCCGGCTTCACCCCCCAGACCCAGAGTCGCTGGGGGCCACCTAGAGGGGACTTTGATGAGCGTGACATGCGGGGCTCACCGGCGGGGGTCTCCAAGGGCTTCCAGGAGGAGCGCCTTGGCTCCAACCAGGGGCAGAACTTTCCCAACCGCTTTGAGAACCAGCACCGCGCTGGGGCAGGAGGAGTAGGTGCTGGTGGTCCTGGTGGCAGGGGTGTTGGAGGGGGCCCGGCGTGGAGTCGTGGTGGAGCTAATGCTGCAGCACCGTTCGCTGATGCTGACATGCCACAGGACTTGGATGAGCACCGGCGCCCTTGGGACAGGCAGCAACGGGAGAGGGACGACAGGGAATTTGACTTAAGGAAGGAGATGAACGGCAACCGCCGTGAGAGAGATAGCCGCGAGAAAGAACGGGAGAGGGAGAGAGAGCGGGACCGGGAGAGAGAAAGGGACCATGGCCGTGAGCGTGGCAACCGTGAACGAGAGCAGGAATGCAACCGGGAGAGAGAGCGTGAAAAGGAGAGGGAGAAGGATCGGGAGAGAGAACGTGAGCGGGACCGTAACAAGCGTGGAGTCTGGACACCTCTTCTCCCTCTACCACAACCCCTACTTCCTACTCCTACCCTGACCCCAACACTCTCCCTGACCCAAGGCAAATCTCAGGCCCTGCTGCAACTACAGTCCAGGCTTCAACCTAAACCTGGACTCCTAACTAAACCGGGTCTGCTTCAAACTCCAACCCTCCTAACTCGGTCAACATCTCAAGCCCCAACCAAGTTCCTTCAAGCCCCATCCCAGTCTCCAACTCAAGCCAAGAATGAAGCCCTCCCCGGGCCTGAGCCCCAGTCCTCTACCCAGACCCATGCTTCCCCCAAGTCTGAGTCCTCACCCCAGACCCAATCCTCTCCTCAGAACCAGTCATCACCCCAAAACCTGGTTTCCCCTCAGGCCCAATCGCCGTCCCCTCCCCAGGCCCAGGCCCTATCCCCACCACAGGCCCTGTCCCCACCATCAGCACAGTCGCCCTCCCAGGCCCTGTCCCCACCACCGGCACAGTCGCCACCCCAGGCCCCATCGCCACACCAGGAGATCACTGACACCCAGGAAGAGCCAGAGAATCCCCTTTGGGCCAACAAGCCAGAGAAACCCCAGGAAGAACCCATGGAAGAGCCTGAACCCATAGAAGAGCCTGAACCCATAGAGGAACCTCCATCTCAGTTGGTCTATGGGACGGGGTTGAGGATGGACACTGACGTAGTGGCTGAGCCCACACCTGAACGGGCTCCCACCCCTACCCTCTCCCCCACTCCTGCCCCACTCCTCACACACCGCTCTGAGGAACCCCAATGCCTGCCGGAGCTCCTGGATGTGCAGCAACCACCACAGCATGCCTCCTCCTCCTCTTCCTCCTCCCCTAAGGACAATGGACTGAGTGAGCCGATGGAGGAAGCTGAGAAACAGCCAGTGGTAGAGCAAACTGACACTGAGGGGACATAATCATCACTCAGTAGGTAAAGATCATTTTGTAAAGTTGTCTCTTCTCTGTACTCATGTCAGCCACCCACGGGACCCTGGGTAGTAATTTGCATAATATTGTCTGATGACCTAACAACCGATTTTATTTCTCACATAACGGTGTACTTCAATAGATGGCTCGCTAGCTGATTAAATGGTAGGTGATTATGTTTTTCATTATTTTATTTCTTAGTTTTTTTTAGTTGTAATGCCACCCCACGGTTTAAAGCTTGGTGAATTTTAATGAAAATTGCTTGCCAAAATGTTTGAATTGTAAATGAGAAAAAGAGCTTTGACCTTCCTATGGAAGAGTGTACGGATCGTGGCTGTTTCCACTGAATTGAATCCAGATGAGGGAATACTTGAAAACTGCAGTCACTGGCCTGTTTTGTCTCTTCTTTTAAAATATGCTGCAGCAAAGTTTTAAATGAATGCCTTTGTGGTGTCCTATATGCTTCTGGTCTATAAGCAGAATATAGCCTACATACAGTAAGAACCGTACAGTTGCTTTTAAAAAGGAACATCCTAAAAGATTAAAAACATGACCTGTGTTATCCCCAAAAGAAATGTCTGTGATTTGTTCATCATAATGCAGTGATTCAAAGGACAAAGTAAGCCAGAGAGATAAAAAAAAATATATATATATATTTTTTTTTTAAAGGATGGTGGATGTTGGGTGCATTCTGTTTTAGTTTGAAATAAACATGCTTTGTTTGTTAACAAATGCTTTAGGACTGTATTTTCTGACCCAGGACCAGTGGAATAATGTTTTACACACAGACTATATGCTTTTTGCGGCGGTGTCACATACAAACAGCTGTGTCACTACAGTAGTTAGACCATTGACTTGATGTTGTCGTACCCCATTAAGTCAGGCAGGATGTTAAAGTGCCTGTACTTTGACATCGATCTATTCTGTCTAAACCGCTCTTTAGTTTGTTGTTTGCGACCATGGATTCATTTGTTATGTTAGTTTCTGCGCACTCTGTACTTCCCTATACTTTTGTTTGGTGGGTGACTTTGGGATCGGATTGTGCCTTCTTGATTTGATTATTGTTCAGCATAATGTCACCAAATACACCACACTATGCTCAACGTGCTGCTTTGGTTCCCTTGAGACTGTACAATCCCCAGAGAGACAGCAGTCTGTCCAGCAAGTTGACAACACAGACAATGATCTCCTTTGTCTGTGTGATCATAGCTGAGCAGCCTATACACCATTTAGCCTATGTATATGGGGAACCAACCAGTCTGTTTACTCCATCGTTGTGTGCATGCCGGCCTGTAGCCATTTATTATCCTTTGTCTTATTCATTTCATACTTACATTTACATTTACGTCATTTAGCAGACGCTCTTATCCAGAGCGACTTACAAATTGGTGCATTCACCTTATGATATCCATACTTCTTCAGTGCATTTCTGTTGCGACACTATACTACCAGGACAGGTTCAATAGTCTGAAGTTCTCTCAGAGAAGCAAATGTTATAAGAGTTGTGAAGTTGAATAAAGTTGAAGGTAAATCAGCATTCTTTCCCTTATTGTCATAAATCCTAATCTGGGTAGATTAGGGACCAGGATCCTTGTTCCACACACCATTACACCCCCTGGTTTGGCCTCTGGACTATAGATCAGGCTGCACAGTTTGATCACAGAAGACAGCATTCCACATGTTTTCATGGCTGGCATTTGAAATTCAAAAGGCCCAATCAAGGACATTACCAAGAGTTTGACTTTTATTCTGTACCGTATGAAACTTGTCAGAAATATACAAAGGTAAATTCCACACTGTTTACATCAGGGATCATGAACTAGATTCAGCCGAGGGGATTTTTTCTTCTTGAACGGATGGTCAGGGAGGCTGGAACATAATTACAAATCATTTGTAGACTGCAAATTGACTGCAAGAAGCCCAAACAGATATATTTGACTAAAACATTGTAATTTCTAATGTTGTTTACATTTGTATACGATCACATATACCTCTATATTATGTGTGAGAATACTTTGGAACATATTTCCAAAATTAAAATCACTTGGAGCTGATTTGCTGGTGTTTTTACAGTCTTTTATGTTCAACAATAAAAAATAAATACAAAACTTGGCCGCCCTGGTCTACATCACACCTACATCAATAAAGGTGTCTCAGTACTGTCATGTTTTAGCAGTGAGACGAAATACTGACCTATCACTCACACTGTTGCACACTAGCTACAGTACATAATGCAGAACGTTTTATATTGACATGGCAGAGAATGATTACTGTCAGAATGATCTGAAGATGCGCATAAACCAGCTATCTGGTATTGGCCGTAGACATATGCACTCAGAGCAGAAGGAAGACGGGGAGGGATAGAGACTACAAGGGATGGGGGGAGGTATAATAATGATGATGCCAACGGAGAAGGGGTTCCAACCCAAGAAGAGTTCCAACCAATGTTCCCTATAATTATTTAGGCACTGAGCAAATTTCAGGTGTGCTGGCACTTTGTGAAAATTCTGTGCAACTTCTAGCGCGCCTTTACTGTGAACACAGAGGCTGTACCTGCTTTAAGTTACAGTTTCAACAGAGGCCAAGTAGGCTACTGTGGCTATTTGATCCTAATGTAGGCCTACCAAGGTGGCCTACCATCAAAAACAATGGAGAAAATGCATTCCATAACATTTCAACAGCTGTTCTATCAATTTATTTATATTTTTTTCTCCTTTATTTAACTAGGCAAGTCAGTTAAGAACAAATTCTTATTTTCAATGACGGTCTACGAACAGTGGGTTAACTGCCTTGTTCATTTTTACCTTGTCAGCTCGGGGATTCGATCTTGCAACCTTTCGGTTACTAGTCCAATGCTCTAACCACTAGGCTACCTGCCGCCCCATTCAGCCTACAGTAACAGACAATGTGTGTTGTTCAATGTAGGCCTACATTCCATGACACTTCAGAAAAAAACATGCAGGGCTTGATATTAACCTGTTTATCCACTTGTCCTTCAGACAAGGGGGTGATAGAATTTTTTTGTGTGTTTGATGCAGGAAACCACTTTACAATGTAAAATGTATTACTATTCCCATACTATTATTAAAAAGAATCAGACATTATGCTAGCCTCTATTGGCTACTTAGCGTATTCAAGCCTGTCTCAAAATACAACACTGCCCCTTTAATACAAAAAAAAAGCTCTTTACCTGACTCGCTTTTCAAAGATGTCTAGTATACATTTTATGCTCTTGTAGGAAGCAATCACTCCCCTATTGCTGTCTACAAATGATCTATAACTGGGCTAATAACTCACTAACTTGCAAAGGATATTAACAAAATGTGCACAGGTGGCTACATACAGCTCTCGCTTTGATTTCACAACAAGCACATCTACTCACGAGCGCTCATGCTGTAAGCACAGTCCAGTTCAAAGTAAATGGCACAGATCCATATATGGCAGTGGTCTATTTGCATGTAGGCCTACTGCAGCTCTGATAGTTTATGCCTCACCGGTCTGTGTAGAGTACGGGCTGAGTAGTGCGTGTCAATGCAATAGAATCCTACTCCGATGCAGAGTACAAAAATCTCTTGCATAGTTAGTTTTGTTTCGGTATGTTGCATTGAAAGTGGCTAATATTGGGTTGATTCGATCACAATTGCCACAGTAAAGGGAAACGTTGATAGTGTTCACAAGGAAATCTTTTGAACAGTGGTCACCAACCTTTTTTTGAGTCAAGATCACTGAGTCAAAATGCAAGCTGAGATCTACCACAATTTTTTTTTTCTTTACATTACATAAGCCTATGCAACATTAACTAATTTAAAAACAGTACTGTAGCATTGAGGTTTGTGCAGCAAGCTATAGGCCCAATACATTATCCCTGCATATTGGCATTGCTTGAATTGCCCTGCCAATGCATTGTTGTTCGGGCCATTTTGAAAAACTATATTTCAACATTTGAGGTAGGCTATATGATCACACCGTTAATAGATCCGTTGTTGTATTACTTGTGAGGCACAGCTGAGTGAGCATACATATAAATCATTAGCTTTTTATTTTACTGTGCTGATGGTGCCTGTATCTGATGATCTGTCTCAGTGGAGGGAGAGAGCAGCAGACTGAGGGTCCGCCTCTCAACATCCCTCCACTCTTCCTTTCCTCCACTGACACTGACCAAAATGGGACACCGTCTTCCAGATGATGGCGAAACTCAAGTCGCACTGCATTATTTCTGCCTCATGCACAAATTCATGTTGTTACTCCTACGAACAGAGAAAGTTAAATTTTCCTTGATTTTAAAAAACACCCAAGCTGCTAATAATCTCAAAAACGCAAGCCTATAAATACACTTACACTATAGATACACTCCTACTCGTTCATTACTGCTGCAGTGCTTGTTGTAGCGCTGAGTGGAAATAGGAAGAACGTGCATTTTAGGGCTTATAAAAGTGTTGAATACAAAGTTTTGACAGTGCTGAGTAAGAACTAAAACATGAACTCACTAATAAAAGTCTAGACATTTTTTAAATTATATATATATTTTTAAATGTAACCTTTATTTAACTAGGCAAGTCAGTTAAGAACAAATTCTTATTTACAATGACGGCCTATTTACAAAACGTTTGGTTTTAAACATTTTGAAATCTCACAGTATCAACTTTGCTGTATCTGTTTTATGCCTGCTACGTTACTGCAGACACGGTAATCTGTGCCATCCGATTTGCCAGCGGTAGGCCTATAGTGCACTTAATTTGCTCTCTAGGCCCGCTGGGAAGGCAGACTTTGTACCTTCAGACACTTTAAGTGGTTCAAAATGGCAACAGTTTGCCTGTCCGGCCCGTAGGGCAGCTGAATCGGGTCCACCTACCGCCAACAGCCCGAGACAAATAAATAAAAAGAACACAAGGCTTTATCGTTGTTTTTTTACAGAAATGTTTGGTGATTGACTAGGAATGCCTTGGAGATCGACTAGTCGATCGCAATCGACCGGTTGGTGACTACTGCCCTAGAAAGTTGAGTGAAGTTCAATCTCCCTATATGGGCTTATATTTTCTGCGCGCTACAGTATCGGGGAACAACACAGACGACTTAGAGGGAACATTGGTTCCAACCCAACTTTGCTATTTAGTGAAAGTTCATAAAATTATCACATATGACCGCCAAGCACTTCTGGACATCAGATCGACAGTTACTAATCTCGATTTCGACTTCAAATACGACTTCAACTCCAACTCAGCTGTTCCACTGTTCATACGGGACCTTATTCGTCAGTTCCATGGGCTACCAAAATGCTGCAGGCGTAGATGCAAGAGAAGAGGTGGAGTCCTGGTGAAATTGAGAAGAGCAAACTGAACGGCGCTCCCCTCCATTCTATTGGCAAATGTCCAGTCACTCGAGAATAAGATGGATGAGCTTCTTCGAGAGTCTCCTATCAGAGAGACTTGAAAAGCTGCAATATTATCTTACTGAAATGTGACTGGATGATGACGCTATGTACATAGTACTCAGTGGATTCTCCATTCAGCGGTAGGATCGGATGGTGGCAATGGGGTAGTCGAAAAGAGGAGTGTTTTTTCATAAATAACTGGTGTGCTGCTTCAAGTGAGAAGGAATTCTCAAGAACGTATCCAAACCAAAAACCATGGATTACAGGCAATGTCCATGCTGGGCTAAAGACTAGAGCTACCGCTTACAGGGAACGGGACATGAACACATACAATAAAAACCTGCTACAACCTGACATATCAAACATGAAAAAAAGGCAATATAAGAGGAAGGAGGAATCCTATTACACCGGCTTCGACGCTCGTTGTATGTGGCAGATGTGGCAGATGATAACGGATTGCAATAGGAAACCAGGCCGTGATGCAGAACTCCTAAACGAGCTAAATGCCTTTTATGGTTGCTTCAAAGAATCTAACACTGTGCCTTGCGTGAAAGCCCCATTTTTCCGGTGACTGTGTGATCCCGCTTTATCGTGGCAGGTGTAAGCAAAACGTTTAAACAGGTGAACAATCACAAGGCTGGAATACCAGGGCTTATTCTCAAAGCATGCACAGAACAGCTGGCGAGTATCTTCACGGACATTTTCCTTGTTCCACTCTGTAATCCCAACATGTTTCAAGCTGACCACCATTGTCCCTGTTCCCAAGAGCTCAAGGTAACCTGCCTAAATGACTATCACCCTGTAGCTCTCACATCTGTAATTATGCTTTGAAAGGCTGGTCATGACACATATCAACACCATCCTCCCAGACACCCTGGACGCACTCCAATTCGCATACCGCCCCAACAGATCCACAGATGATGCAGTCTCAATTGCACTTCACACTGCCCTCTCCCACCTGGACAAGAGGATAAATAGCTATGTGAGAATGCTGTTCATAGACTACAGCTCAGCGTTCAACACCATGGTCCCCTCGAAGCTCATCACAAAGCTAGGGACCCTGGGACTGAACCCATCCCTCTGCAACTGGATCCTGGACTTCCTGACGGGCCGGCCCCAGATGGTGAGGGTAGGCAACAACACCTCTGCCAAACTGACCCTCAACATGGGGGCCCCTCAGGGGTGTGTGCTTAGTCCCATCTTGTACTCCCTGTTTACACACCACTGCGTGGCCACGCACGACTCCAACACCAAGTTTGCTGACGTCACGACAGTGGTAGGCCTGATCACTGATGACGATGAGACAGCCTACAGGGATGAGGTCAGACTTAGCAGTGTGCTGCCAGGACAACAACCTCTCCCTCAACGTTAGTAAGACCAAGGAGCTGATAGTGGACTAAAGGAGAAAAAGGGGAGAGCACGCCCTTATTGACAGGGCTGTAGTAGAGCATGTTGAGAGCTTCAAGTTCCTTGGTGTCCTCATCACTATGGACTTAACATGGTCCACACACACCCGCACAGTCGTGAAGAGGGGACAGCAGGGCCACTTCCCCCTCAAGAGGCTGAAAAGATTTGTCATGGGTCCTCGGATCATCAAAAAGTTGTACACCTGCACCATTGAGAGCATCTTGACTGGCTGTATCACCGCTTGGTATGGACAGCCCAGTTCATCACTGGGGCCGAGTGCCCTGCCATCCAGGACCTCTTTATCAGGCGGTATCAGAGGAAGGCCCGAAAAATTGCCAAAGACTACAGCCACTCAAGCCATAGTTTGTCCGCTCTTGTAACAACAGGCTCCGAGACAGCTTCTACCCCCAAGTCATAAGACTGCTAATAGTCTATCTATCTGCACTGACCCTGTGCACAGTCACTAGGTTATATATACACACCATATACATACTCGTTTACACACACACTACATTGGCACTCCCACACAAAACTCACATTCAGAAAGTATTCAGAACCCTTGACTTTTTCCACATTTTGTTACGTTACAGCCTTATTCTGAAACTGATTAAATAATTGTTTTTCCTCATCAATCTACACACAATACCCCATAATGACAAAGCGAAAACCGGTTTTTAAATTCAATTGACTGGACATGATTTGGAAAGGCACACGCCTGTCTATATTAGGTCCCACAGTTGACAGTACATGTCAGAGCAAAAACCAAGCCTTGAGGTCAAAGGAATTGTTGTAGAGCTCCGAGACAGGATTGTGTCAAGGCACAGATCTGGGGAAGAGTACCAAAAAATGTCTGCAGCATTGAAGGTCCCCAAGAACACAGTGGCCTCCATCATTCTTAAATGGTAGGAGTTTTGATCCACCAAGAGAAGCTGCCTGGCCAAACTGGCCTTCCTAGAGCTGGCTGCCTGGCCAAACTGAGCAATTGGGGGAAAAGGGCCTTGGTCAGGGAGAGCAATTGGGGGAAAAGGGCCTTGGTCAGGGAGGTGACCAAGAACCCGATGGTCACTCTGACAGAGCTCCAGAGTTCCTCTGTGGAGATAGGAGAACCTTCCAGAAGGACAACCATCTCTGCAGTACTTCACCAATCAGGCCTTTATGGTAGTGGTCAGACGGAAGCCACTCCTCAGTAAAAGGCACATGACAGCCCGCTTGGAGTTTGCCAAAAGGCACCTAAAGGACTCTCAGACCATGAGAAACAAGATTCTCTGGTCTGATGAAACCAAGATTTAACTCTTTGGCCTGAATGCCAAGTGTCACGTCTGGAGGAAACCTGGCATCATCCCTATGGTGAAGCATGGTGCTAGTCAGGATCGAGGGAAAGATGAACGGAGCAAAGTTCAGAGAGATCCTTTATGAAAATCTGCTCTAGAGCGCTCAGGACCTCAGACTGGGGCGAAGGTTCACCTTCCAACAGGACAACGACCCTAAGCTCACAGCCAAGACAACGCAGGTGTGGCTTCGGGACAAGTCTCTGAATGTCTTTGAGTGGCCCAGCCAGAGCCCGGACTTGAACCCGATCTAACATCTCTGTAGAGAACTGAAAATAGCTGTGTAGCGACGCTCCCCATCCAACCTGACAGAGCTTGAGAGGATCTGGAGAGAAGAATGGGAGAAACTCCCCAAATACAGGTGTGCCAAGCTTGTAGCATCATACCCAAGAAGACTCGAGAATGTAATTGCTGCCAAAGGTGCTTCAACAAAGTTCTGAGAAAAGGGTCTGAATACTTATGTAAATGTGATATTTCAGTTTTTTTATTTTTAATAAATTTGCTAACATTTCTAAAAACCTGTTTCTGCTTGGTCATTATGGGGTATTTTGTGTAGATTGATAAGGGGGAAAAAACGATTGAAATCATTTTAGAATAAGGCGGTAACGTAACAAAATGTGGAAAAAGTCAAGGGGTCTGAACACTTTCCGAATGCACTGTACATACACATTACACGCACATACACACACTTTTACACTCATCGTTTGCTGCTGCTACTCTGTTCTTCATTTTACTCTTATTATTATCTATCATGTTGCCTAGTCACTTCACCCTGTCTTTATGTACATATCTACCTCAAATACCTTGAACCTCTGCACATTGAACTGGTATTGGTACTCCATGTATATAGGTCCATTATTGTAGATTTTGTTTTATTCCTCGTGTTACTATTTCATTTGTATTGTTATTTTTAAACTCTCCATCTTTGGGAAGGGCTCCTAAGCAAGCATTTCATGGTAAAGTCCACCCCAGTTTTATTTGGCGCATGTGACAAATAAAATTGTATTTTATTTTTTACTCTGGCCACCTCCACCCCACTGCACTGCCAGAAAAGTGCTTAATCAGCACAGCCCCTCCCCCTATGCATTTTGGCCTGTTTAACGACAGGAAACAACATAATTTAGCAACGACAGTTAGCTTGTATTGCTAATCGTATACCTCAAAAGTGTCCCATAGATTCCTGGGGCTAGTTATTGCTGAGATAAAGGTCTAGTGAAATTGTGACACAGCTGCATTGAGCAACTCAGTGTAGCTCGATGCAGCATCCTGCATCGCAACCCACTACAGTAGTTTTTCTACCTCAAACAGACTGAGTCAGTCAATACAGATGAATGATGGAATCATTACCTGGGCTTGTCAACACATTCAAGAATCTTGCACCTGAGTGCAAAGATGAAATCTGTACAGATTCATAGAGATGATTCATAAGAATACAGTCTGATCCTCGTCTGCATCCTTCCTCCCACCTAGTGTATCTCTCCAGGCAGGCAGGTCAGCTCAGTTCTTACCTCCCAGCAGGAGACTGGCCTCGGGTGGAGGAGAGAAGGCTGCAGTACATACACTCAGTAATACACACACACAGAGCCAGCCAGCCCTCCCTCACACTGCAATAAAAGCCTAACATCCATGGGAACTCACGCTCTAACAGTATTAACAGTTATTATGGTAGTCTGGTGGAAAAAGAGCAGCTCTGCTAATGGAATTCTGTTTCAGTGTGCCTCTGGAATCACTGGTATTCACAGATGGCCTAACAAAACACAGCCCTTGAAGGTCATCTCAAACATAGTGAACTAAGATGTTTTGTTATATTCTTCTTTAGTATAATTAACACAGGCTAAGGTGATAATGATTTACTGATTCTTATTAGAGCATAACCCAAGCCTTTTACCATGTGATCAAGCACTCTATCAGCATGGTGTCTGTAAATAAGAATGTAGCGTGGGAAGGTGTGAGCGTGTTTACACGGTTCCATGCTAGCTTAAGCCTTAGACAGTCCTAGTCATTGATTACCAGCCCTACAATATGTTGGAGTGTGTTTCTGCCAAGGCCAGAGCCATAGACTTAACTCATTTTACTGGAATCCTGTGATGTCCCAGTGCCAATCAGCCAGGATGTTAGGGTCTACAGTGGCTTGCGAAAGTATTCACCCCCTTGGCATTTTTCCTATTTTGTTGCCTTACAACCTGGAATTAAAATAGATTTTTGGGGGGTTTGTATCATTTGATTTACACAACATGCCTACCACTTTGAGGATGCAAAATATTTTTTGTGAAACAAACAAGAAATAAGACAGAAAAACAGAACTTGAGCATGCGTAACTATTCACCCCCCCAAAGTCAATACTTTGTAGAGCCACCTTTTGCAGCAATTACAGCTGCAAGTCTTTATGGGGTATGTCTCTATAAGCTTGGCACATCTAGCCACTGGGATTCTTGCCCATTCTTCAAAGCTAAACTGCCCCAGCTCCTTCAAGTTGGATGGGTTCCGCTGGTGTACAGCAATCTTTAAGTCATACCACAGATTCTCAATTGGATTGAGGTCTGGGCTTTGACTAGCCCATTCCAAGACATTTAAATGTTTCCCCTTAAACCACTCGAGTGTTGCATTAGCAGTATGCTTAGGGTCATTGTCCTGCTGGAAGGTGAGCCTCCGTCCCAGTCTCAAATCTCCAGAAGACAAACAGGTTTCCCTCAAGAATTTCCCTGTATTTAGCGCCATCCTTCTATTCTGACCAGTTTCCCAGTCCCTGCCGATGAAAAATATCCCCACAGCATGATGCTGCCACCACCATGCTTCACTGTGGGGATGGTATTCTCGGGGTGATGAGGTGTTGGGTTTGCGCCAGACATTGCGTTTTCCTTGATGGCCAAAAAGCCCAATTTTAGTCTCATCTGACCAGAGTATCATCTTCCATATGTTTGGGGAGTCTCCCACATGCCTTTTGGCAAACACCAAACGTGTTTGCTTGTTTTTTTCTTTAAGCAATGGCTTTTTTTCTGGCCACTCTTCTGTAAAGCCCAGCTCTGTGGAGTGTACGGCTGGAAGTGGTCCTATGGACAGATACTCCAATCTCCGCTGTGGAGCTTTGCAGCTTCAGGGTTTTCTTTGGTCTCTTTGTTGCCCCTCTGATTAATGCCCTCATTGCCATGTCTGTGAGTTTTGGTAGGCGGCCCTCTCTTGGCAGGTTTGTTGTGGTGGCATATTCTTTCCATTTCTTAATAATGGATTTAACGGTCCTCCGTGGGATGTTCAAAGTTTCAGATATTTTTTATAACCCAACCCTGATCTGTACTTCTCCACAACTTTGTCCCTGACCTGTTTGGAGAGCTCCTTGGTCTTCGTAGTGCCCCTTGCTTAGTGATGTTGCAGACTCTGGGGCCTTTCAGAACAGGTGTATATATACTGAGATCATGTGACAGATCATGTGACAGTTAGATTGCACACAGGTGGACTTTATTTAACTAATTATGTGACTTCTGAAGGTAATTGGTTGCACCAGATCTTATTTAGGGGCTTCATAGCAAAGGGGTGAATACATATGCACGCATCACTTTTTATTTTTTTCGAATCACCAATTTGGACTATTTTGTGTATGTCCATTACATGATATCCAAATATAAATCAATTTAAATTACAGGTTGTAAAGCAACAAAATAGGAAAAACGCCAAGGGGGGTAAATATTTTTGCAGAACTAATTCATTCCCTAGCTGGCAGTGGTACACAGATGGAAATGATTATCTGATGGGGCAGTCTGTGCCATAATGTTGAGACAGAGAAGTTCCCTATTGTGGGGAACTTCATTAGACTTTGGTTCACAGACTACAGTAGGTAGTTTGGTCTTGAACATTTTTTTATACTATGGCATGAGATGGAATCACCCTATCTTCTCTTCACAATCTATTCACAATTGGTCCCGTGTGGCTCAGTAGAGCATGGCGCTTGCAACGCCAGGGTTGGGGGTTAAATTCCCACGGTGAACGATACGAAAAAGTAAGAAAAATGCTTGCACTCACTACTGTAAGTCTCTCTGGATAAGAGCGTCTGCTAAATGACTAAAATTTAAAATATCTTTCCCTCTCTGTTCCAGAAATCTACAAATATTTTCTTTCTTCTGTTTTCTTTGTACTAATGAGCATGTGATACAGTACGATAGTTACCGGAGTGTAACTTGTAACTCCAGTTCTATGAGTGGAGCGGAGCCCCATAGTGGTTTACCCCGCTGCCTAGGCAGCGAATAGCCTGAGAGAAAATGATGCACACACCTGCAGCCAATAGGAGTACAGGTGTCCCTATATAAGGGGACGCTTCCCCTCAATCAGCCTCCCGAAAAATGATCTTCAGCGAGACTGGGGGTCGGCATTGCCTTGAGCCAGTAACTATCGTTCTACATCGTGGAGCTCCGCCCCGTAGGGGAGCTCTGCTCCAAGTGGTTTAAGGCGGAGCGAAACGCTCCCAAAATGTACTCCCTGCCGAGCCAGCTCAGCAATGGCTGCGACCAAATCCCACAGTACTGTAACTTACTGTTAACCACACTAAGTTACAATGTACTGTGTCTTGGATCTGATCCGCTCACTCAGTCTAAAGGCAAAGCCAATGACTAGTGAGCAGATCATAGAATATGAGTCATACTAACTCTATCATAGATAGATGAACTCAACTTTATTGATATTCAGATTGGTCTAATAGTACTGTAATATCAATTACAGAACTATATCCCTAATCCCTCTGCCCAACACAGTCATAGACTGGTGGGCAAGATATAACACGACTCAACTGTGCCATTCAGCCAGGAGTCATGTCCTGCAGTCCTTCTAATAAAGGAAAAAACGGACCTGATGGAAACCCTGTTCATTAATCCTGTGTTTTCCTGCCTTAATTCTAGCCTTCACGTCAGCAAAGCTGAGTACAGGCTGAACCAGTTTAGAAGACATGCTCACTGCTTTCTCAGTGTAACCCGCCACACTCAATCCATAGGCAGAGCCAATGATTCGTGGGCAGACGATAGAATTTAGGCCAACTATTCTGCCTCAGCAGATAGATGATGCCTCAATATTCCCTCAACTTTAGTGACCGGTCTACTAGTCAAGTAACACTAGGTTACAGTACTATTTCCCAGCACAATGACACACTGGTGGCAGTCTAGACATTCCCTGTTGTATTGACAGTGTCAAACAAAGGTCATGTTACACGTCTCTCTCTCTTCTGTCAAAAAAGAGCGGACCTAATGGCAACACAGCTCATTAGTCCTGCAACCTTTCTTAACTCAAGTTCTGCCCTCAACTACGCTGAGTACAGAACGAGCTAGAGAGTTAGACGACATGTCCAACAGGTAGAATCGGATAAAAGGAGACGGTGACGACCACGACGCCGCTGCACAAATATGCTCTACCCCAATTCCTCTGAAAAGTGCCGTAGACGCCGCTACTCCACGAGTGGAGTGGGCTCTTACGCCATGAGGCATTGGTCGCCCTGCCGCCTCATAAGCCGTCTCAATGCCTTCGCAAAGCCAATGTGACAGCCGCTGTTTTGAAAGTGGTCTACCCTGTGCGTTAGCACCGTGACACACAAACAACTGAGGTGATGACCTAATCATCGCCGTGCGCTGCACATAGCACGCCAAGGCGCGCACCGGGCACAGGCGATGAAGTCTCTCCTCTCTCGACTCCTCATGAGGAGGGGGGGAGAAAGCCCATAGCTCAACAGTCTGTGACCTGTATGAGCTCTTAATAACCTTTGCGTAAATGCCGGGTTAGGACGTAACACCGCTCTGCTCAAGTCGCCATTTATGGCAAGGCAGTCGGGTCTCGTCGAAAGAGCACACAAATCACTGACACGCTTGGCTGTAGTCAAGGCAAGCAACAGTGCCGTCTTCAGAGATAACATCTTGAGGGGAATTTGATTCAATGGTTCGAACGGCGTCTCACAGAGCGCCTCGAGTACCAACGTTAAATCCCACTGTGGTAGCGTGGCTCTAGCCACTGGCCTAAGCCGCCGCATCCCCAATAGAAACCGTTTCACTAAAGGGTGACTGAAAACAGTGTCTCTGCCAAACCGCTCATGACAAGCTGAAATTGCTGCCGCAAACACCTTAATGGTGGCGGGTGAGCGCTGCTTGTCAAACATGAACTGTAGGAAAGAGAGCACACTCTCAACCTGACAGCACACGGGGTCCACGTTCTCTGTGACGCACCATTGTGAAAACATGTTCCGTCTACTGGCATAAGTCCTGTATGGTTCTGATTACCGAATCAGATAACCCACGGCGCTCTAACCTGTCCCTCTCAGGAGCCAGACCTTCAGTGGCTGATTGACAGCCCTCCTGTTCTCACACGGGCTTGCAGTGGGAGAATGCAGGACAGCAGTGGAAATGCATACAGGAGAACCTCTGGCCACTGGTGCGCAAAAGCGTCTGTCCCTAGTGGCGGTTCGTCCTGGGCTCGTAGAGAAAACCATAGGGGACATGGCGCATTCACACGTGACGTGAACAGGTCCACCTCGGCTCTCCCGAACCGTTCCCATATTTGGAGAACAACCTCGGGGTGCAGTCGCCACTCGTCGTCTCGGGGACCCCCTCGAGACATGAGGTCTGCTCCGATATTCTGACAGCCTGGAATGTGTGCTGCTGTCAACGAGCAAAGGTGCTCGTGAGCCCACAGCCACAATTCCTCCGCCAACCAGTGGAGTGCAGCAGGCCTAACTCCCCCTTGGCGATTTATATAGGCTACTGTCGTTCAGCACGTCGTGTCCCACTTCCCAACATCCTCATCCTCTCTAGAGGCGCCGTCATCATATGCCGCCTCAGAGTCTGAGGCTATCATAGACATCGCGTCCTCTAGAGGGAAATCCTCACTGAAAAATGCCCATCGCTGTTTCCTCTCCTTTAAAGAAAGGAGTGAACAGCTAGGGCATTCCAGAGGATCTGTGAGGCCGCCCCTAGCGTGCTTTGAACCTAAGCACACAAAACATAGTTCGTACGGGTCCAAAGCCACCATAGTGGAGCAGCGACACTGAGCTCTTAAAAGAGCTTTTGGGGGTGGAAAAGGTATGCTCATTGAAGGACGACGTCAACAACAGGATATCGACGACGGGTTCGTCATGAGATCTCTTCTCTTCTAGGCTTCTTCAGTCCAGTCCTGTAGCTGAAGATAATGGGAGGCTGATTGAGGGGAAGCGTCCCCTTATATAGGGACACCTGTACTCCTATTGGCTGCAGGTGTGTGCATAATTTTCTCTCAGGCTATTCGCTGCCCAGGCAGCAGGGTAAACCACTAGGAGCAGAGCTCCCCTATGGGGTGGAGCTCCACGATGTAGAACAGGAGTATGTGCTTGCAGTATGTGGACCCTGGATCGAGAACCCAGTTTCTGTAGTTTTGAAGACAGTGTAGGTGCACTAGTTGTCCATTAGGGGTCAATGTGGGGCTACTGCAGTCACAGATCTGTCGGTATGTGGCCTTGTTCTTCAGTCGTCACTTGTGTGCAACAGACAGACAAAGCTGAAAATTTGCAGTGCTCACCTCTTACACAGCTTGTCACAGTTTAATAGTCTCCATACTGTAGGACACAGAGTTCTCTACACAAAACCTGCTTTGAAATATGGTACTGCAAGGCCTGGAAATTGTTAGAGCATATTTACTATGGATCTCTGATGCATATTCTCTTTATCTTTTAAGATCAGTTAGGAAAAGATAATGGGGGAAAAGGAAAGCAAGACACAAGTCTGGTACTTGTCTTAAATGCTGATTTTGGACTGCTACATTCTTATTGAATCAAAGTCATTGATTAGACACCCAGGCAGTCCTTACTTAAATCAGCCTGTATCTCTGTGGCTGCTCACTGCATTCCTATCCTGCCTCAGTGGCACAGGGCAGTAAATCAGAGAGAGAAGGAGGGCGAGAGAGTAGATGAGTCCACTGAGGTGCGTGCTGTCGATCGGTCGGTGGAATCCCTATCTGAGCTCCAAGGCTGGCATAGCAATTATTCCCTCTATGGGACTCTGTATAACTCAGCTGCCTTCAGGAGGACTTGGTCAGGGTCTTATCACACACAACAGGCTGGCTAGCTCCCATCTTCATAGCCAACAGAGCTGTCTGCACCTCACCTCACTCAGAGTTCAAGACCAGTCAAAGGTTCACACCTACTGCAATATCTGGGCTGACAAATTAACAGACAAAGGAGTGAGATTTTTGAGTTCAGTGGGTGGAGAACACTGATCTTTTGCAATGGGTATAGAATCTAGTTACCAAGGAGAACACTACTTTTAAAGAGAAGCCTTGAATCTTACATTCAGAAGTACACTACATGACCATTAGTATGTGGACTGGATACCTGCTCGTCGAATATCTCATTCCAAAATCATGAGCATCAATATGGAGTTGGTCCCCCCTTTGCTGCTATAACAGCCTCCACTCTTCTGGGAAGGCTTTCCAATAGATGTTGGAACATTGCTGCGGGGACTTGCTTCCATTCAGCCACAAGAGCATTAGTGAGGTCAGGCACTGATGTTGGGCAAAGGTGTTTGATGGGGTGGAAGTCCGGGGTCTGTGCAAGTTCTTCCACACCGATCTCGACAAACCATTTCTGTATGGACCTTACTTTCTGCACAGGGGCATTGTCATGCTGAACCAGAAAAGGGCCTTCCCCAAACTGTTATCACAAAGTTGGAAGTATAGAATTGTCTAAAATGTAATTATATGCTGTAGCATTAAGATTTCCCTTCACTGGAACTAAGAGGCCTAGCCCAAACCATGAAAAACAGCCCCAGACCATTATTCCTCCTCCACCAAACTTCACAGTTGGCACTGTCCGTTGTGGCAGGTAGCATTCTCCTGGCATCTGCTAAACCCAGATTCGTCCATCGGACTGCCAGATGGTGAAGCATGATTCATCACTCCAGAGAACATGTTTCCACTGGTACCGAGTCCAATGGCGGCGAGCTTTACACTAGAGGTCGACCAATTATGATTTTTCAATGCCAATACCGTTTATTGGAGGGCCAAAAAAGCCGATACCGATTAATCGGCCAATTTTTTGATTTTATTTATTTATTTGTAATAATGACAATTACAACAATACTGAATGAACACTTATTTTAACTTAATATAATACATCAATAAAATACATTTAGACTCAAATAAATAATGAAACATGTTCAATTTGGTTTAAATAATGCAAAAACAAAGTGTTGGAGAAGAAAGTAAAAGTGCAATATGTGCCATGTAAAAAAGCTAACGTTTAAGTTCCTTGCTCAGAACATGAGAACATATGAAACTTGGTGGTTCCTTTTAACATGAGTCTTCAATATTCCCAGGTAAGAAGTTTTAGGTTGTAGTTATTATAGGAATTATACGACTATTTCTCTCTATACCATTTGTATTTCATATACCTTTGACTATTGGATGTTCTTATAGGCACTTTAGTATTGCCAGTGTAACAGTATAGCTTCCGTCCCTCTCCTCGCTCCTACCTGGGCTCGAACCAGGAACACATCGACAACAGCCACCCTCAAAGCAGCGTTACCCACGTAGAGCAAGGGGAACAACCACTCCCAAGTCTCAGAGCGAGTGACGTTTGAAACGCTATTAGCGCGCACCCGCTAACTAGCTAGCCATTTCACATGGGTTACACCAGCCTAATCTCGGGGGTTGATAGGCTTGAAGTCATAAACAGCGCAATGCTTGAAGAACTGCGAAGAGCTGCTGGCAAAACCCACAAAGGTGCTGTTTGAATGAATGCTTACGAGCCTGCTGCTGCCTACCATCACTCAGTCAGACTGCTCTATCAAATATCAAATCATAGACTTAATTATAACATAATAACACACAGAAATACGAGTCTTTGGTCATTAATCCAGAAACTATCATTTAGAAAACGGAACGTTAATTATTTCAGTGAAATACGGAACTGTTACGTATTTTATCTAATGGTGGCATCCCTAAGTCTAAATATTCCTGTTACATTGCACAACCTTCAATGTTATGTCATAATTATGTACAATTCTGGCAAATTAATTACGGCCTTTGTTAGGAATAAATGGACTTCACACAGTTCGCAATGAGCCAGGCGGCCCAAACTGCTGTATATACCCCGACTGCTTGCACGGAACGCAAGAGAAGTGACACAAATTCATGTTAGCAGGCAATATTAACCAAATATGCAGGTTTAAAAATATATACTTGTGTATTGATTTTAAAGAAAGGCATTGATGTTTATGGTTAGGTACATTGGTGCAAAGACATGCGCTTGTTAAATCATCACCCGTTTGTCGAAGTAGGCTGTGATTCGATGAGAAATTAACAGGCACCGCATCGATTATATGCAACGCTGGACACGTTAGATAAACTATTAATATCATCAACCATGTGTAGTTAACTAGTGATTATGTTCAGATTGCTAGTTTTTTATAAGATAAGTTTAAGCTAGCTAGCAATTTACCTTGGCTTCATGCTGCCCTCGCGTAACAGGTAGTTACTAGGCCGTCATTGAAAATAAGAATGTGTTCTTAATCTGACTTGCCTAGTTAAATAAAGGTTAAGTAAAAATAAATAAAAAGGCCATTCCACTGCCAATGTTTGTCTATGGAGATTGCATGTCTGTGTGCTTGTCAGTAACGGGCGTGGCTGAAATGGACGAAGCCACTGATTTTAAGGGGTCCACATACTTTTATATACTGCTCAAAAAAATAAAGGGAACACTTAAACAACACATCCTAGATCTGAGTGAAAGAAATAATCTTATTAAATACTTTTTTCTTTACATAGTTGAATGTGCTGACAACAAAATCACACAAAAATAATCAATGGAAATTCAATTTATCAACCCATGGAGGTCTGGATTTGGAGTCACACTCAAAATTAAAGTGGAAAACCACACTACAGGCTGATCCAACTTTGATGTAATGTCCTTAAAACAAGTCAAAATGAGGCTCAGTAGTGTGTGTGGCCTCCACGTGCCTGTATGACCTCCCTACAACGCCTGGGCATGCTCCTGATGAGGTGGCGGATGGTCTCCTGAGGGATCTCCTCCCAGACCTGGACTAAAGCATCCGCCAACTCCTGAACAGTCTGTGGTGCAACGTGGCATTGGTGGATGGAGCGAGACATGATGTCCCAGATGTGCTCAATTGGATTCAGGTCTGGGGAACGGGCGGGCCAGTCCATAGCATCAATGCCTTCCTCTTACAGGAACTGCTGACACACTCCAGCCACATGAGGTCTAGCATTGTCTTGCATTAGGAGGAACCCAGGGCCAACCGCACCAGCATATGGTCTCACAAGGGGTCTGAGGATCTCATCTCGGTACCTAATGGCAGTCAGGCTACCTCTGGCGAGCACATGGAGGGCTGTGCGGCCCCCCAAAGAAATGCCACCCCACACCATGACTGACCCACCGCCAAACCGGTCATGCTGGAGGATGTTGCAGCAGCAGAACATTCTCCATGGCATCTTCAGACTCTGTCACGTCTGTCACGTGCTCAGTGTGAACCTGCTTTCATCTGTGAAGAGCACAGGGCGCCAGTGGCGAATTTGCCAATCGTGGTGTTTTCTGGCAAATGCCAAACGTCCTGCATGGTGTTGGGCTGTAAGCCCAACCCCCACCTGTGGACGCCGGGCCCTCATACCACCCTCATGAAGTCTGTTTCTGACCGTTTGAGCAGACACATGCACATTTGTGGCCTGCTGGAGGTAATTTTGCAGGGCTTTGGCAGTGCTTCTCCTGCTCCTCCTTGCACAAAGGCGGAGATAGCGGTCCTGCTGCTGGGTTGTTGCCCTCCTACGGCCTCCTCCACGTCTCCTGATGTACTGGCCTGTCTCCTGGTAGCGCCTCCATGCTCTGGACACTACGCTGACAGACACAGCAAACCTTCTTGCCACAGATCGCATTGATGTGCCATCCTGGATAAGCTGCACTACCTGAGCCACTTGTGTGGGTTGTAGACTCCGTCTCATGCTACCACTAGAGTGAAAGCACCGCCAGCATTCAAAAGTGACCAAAACATCAGCCAGGAAGCATAGGAATTGAGAAGTGGTCTGTGGTCCCCACCTGCAGAACCACTCCTTTATTGGGGGTGTCTTGCTAATTGCCTATAATTTCCAGCTGTTGTCTATTCCATTTGCACAACAGCATGTGAAATTTATTGTCAATCAGTGTTGCTTCCTAAGTGGACAGTTTGATTTCACAGAAGTGTGATTGACTTGGAGTTACATTGTGTTGTTTAAGTGTTCCCTTCATTTTTTTGAGCAGTGTATATACAGTGCATTCGGAAAGTATTCAGACCCACTTGACTTTTTCCATATTTTGTTACGTTACAGCCTTATTCTAAATTGGATTAAATAATTTTTTCCCCTCATCAACCTACACACAATATCCCATAATGACAAAGCAAAAACAGGTTTTTAGAAATGTTGCCAAATGTATTAAATATAAAATATCACATTTACATAAGTATTCAGACCCTTTACTCAGTACTTTGTTGAAGCACCTTTGACAGCGATTACAGCCTCGAATCGTCTTGGGTATGATGCTACAACCTTGGCACACCTGTATTTGGGGAGTTTCTCCCATTCTTCTCTGAAGATCATTTCACCTTCTGTCAGGTTGGATGGGGAGCGTCGCTGCATCTCTATTTTCAGGTCTCTCCAAAGATGTTAGATCGGGTTCAAGTCCGGGCTCTGGCTGGGCCACTCAAGGACATTGAGACTTGTCCCAAAGCCACTCATGCGTTGTCTTGGCTGTGTGCTTAGGGTCGTTGTCCTGTTGGGAGTTTAGCCTTCATCCCAGCCTGAGGTCCTGAGGATCTCTCTATACTTTGCTCCGTTCATCTTTCCCTCGATCCTGACTAGTCTCCCAGTCCCTGCCGCTGAAAAACATCCCCACAGATTGATGCTGCAACCACCATTCTTCACTGTATGGATGGTGCCAAGTTTCCTCCAGACGTGACGCTTGGCATTCAAGCCAAGAGTTCATTCTTGGTTTCATCTTGTTTCTCATGGTCTGAGAGTCCATTAGGTGCCTTTTGGCAAACTCCAAGCGGGCAGTCAAATGCCTTTTACTGAGGAGTGGCATGCTGCTGACCACTCTACCATAAAGGCCTGATTGGTGGAGTACTGCAAAGATGGTTGTCCTTCTGGAAGGTTCTCCCATCTCCACAGAGGAACTCTGGAGCTCTGTCAGAGTGACCATCGGGTTCTTGGTCACCTCCCTACCTCCCCCGATTGCTCAGTTTGGCCGGGCGGCCAGCTCTAGGAAGAGTCTTAGTAGTTCCAAACTTATTCCATTTAAGAATGATGGAGGCCACTGTGTTCTTGGGGACCTCCAATGCTGCAGACATTTTTTGGTACCGTTCCCCAGATCTGTGCCTCAACACAATCCTGTCTCGGAGCTCTACGGACAATTCCTTCGACCTCATGGCTTGGTTTTTGCTCTGACATGCTCCGTCAACTGTGAGATCTTATATAGACAAATTGTACCTGTCCAAATCATGTCCAATCAATTGAATTTACCACAGGTGGACTGAAATCAAGTTGTAGAAACATCTCAAGGATGATCAGTGGAAACAGGATGCACTTGAGCTCAATTTCGAGTCTCATAGCAAAGAGTCTGAACACTTATGTAAATAAGGTATTTCTGTTCTCTTTTTTTTTGCTTTGTGATTATGGGGTATTGTGTGTAGATTGATGAGAAAAAGTGAAGGGGTCTAAATACTTTCCAAATGGGCAGTATAGTGTACATAGTGAGTGAGGTGAGCAGCATTTTGATATTGTCTGAGTGTGCTAAAGGTATTCAGCTACTCTTGGGAAATGGAAGTTCAATTAAAAATATATATTTTGCTTAGGGCTGAAGCAGGCAGCCAGCATACAATCTCAGGGACGGGCTCTGTTTGCAGATCAGTCTCCTGGATGTTTGCAGAATGGGGAGGTTTCTTATCTGGAGTTCACATGGTAATGTCTGCTATCACAGCCTGAACACTAATACAAGTGTTTGTCGGTACAGTGTCAATATTTCAGTCACCACAATTTAAACCACAACCACACGTACACGCACATGTTGCTGGAAGCCTTCTCTATCAGTTTGTGGTCCCGTGTAGCTCAGTTGGTAGAGCATGGTCTTTGCAACGCCAGGGTTGTGGGTTCGATTCCCACGGGGGACCAGTACGGAGAAACATTTTTTTATGAAATGTATGCATTCACTACTGTAAGTCACTCTGGATAAGAGCGTCTGCTAAATGACTAAAATGTAAAAATGTAAATGGTATCTCAGTAGGTACCCCTATCCACCTAATGTGAGATAGAGGACATATCAGTCAACATGTAAATATCAGCTATTTGCATATTACCATGTATGCCAGTCAGACATAGAGGGATGACATTCATGAAAAGATGGCTCCGAAGAGGATGGCTGATGTTTTACATGCTCCTAACCAATTGTGCTATTTTGTTAGATTTTTTTGCGTTGTTTGTAACTTATTTTTAAACTTATTTTGTACATAATGTTACTGCTACCGTCTCTTATGACCGAAAATAACTTCTGGACATCAGAACAGCGATTACTCACCACGAACTGGAAGAAATATTTTCCTTTAACGAGTCTGATGAGAAGGATATACTGCTCTCCCGGGAACGGGCCCAAATCCCCGTCATCTGCGTGAAGAAAAGTTGGAGGAAAAGAGGACGCCGATCGGGCTGCCTTCTGAGAATCTGTAGGCGAGCAAGTAAACTCCCACTGCCTTCCGTCCTACTTGCTAACATGCAATCATTGGAAAATAAAATTGATGGCCTACAATTACGATTATCCTACCAACGGGACATTAAGAACTGTAATATCTTATGTTTCACCGAGTCGTGGCTGAACGACGACACGGATAATATAGAGCTGGCGGGATTTTCCATGCACCGGCAGAACAGAGAAGCTACGTCTGGTAAAACAAGGGCTGGGGGTGTGTGTATTTTTGTCAATAACAGCTGGTGTGCGATGTCTAATATTAAAGAAGTCTCGAGGTATTGCTCGCCTGAGGTAGAGTACCTTATGATAAGCTGTAGACCACACTATCTACCAAGAGAGTTCTCATCTATATTATTCGTAGCCGTCTATTTACCACCACAGACCGCACTCAACCAACTCTATAAGGCCATGAACAAACAAGAAAATGCTCATCCAGACGTGGCGCTCCTAGTGGCCGGGGACTTTAATGCAGGCAAACTTAAATCAGTTTTAACACATTTTTACCAGCATGTCACATGTGCAACCAGAGAAAAAAACATTCTTGACCACCTTTACTCTATACACAGAGATGCATACAAAGCTCTCCCCTGCCCTCCATTTGGCAAATCTGACCATAATTCTATCCTTCTGATTCCTGCTTACAAGCAAAAACTAGGAAGTACCAGTGACTCGCTCTATATGGAAGTGGTCAGAAGACGCGGATGCTACGCTACAGGACTGTTTTGCTAGCACAGACTGGAATATGTTCCGGGATTCATCCAATGGCATTGAGGAGTATACCACCTCAGTCATCGACTTCATCAATAAGTGCATCGACGATGCCGTCCCCACAGTGACCGTACGTACAGTGGCTTGCGAAAGTATTCACCCCCCTTGACCTTTTTCCTATTTTGTTGCCTTACAGCCTGGAATTAATATGGATTTTTTGGGGTTTGTATCATTTGTAGCACCTTTTGCAGCAGTTACAGCTGCAAGTCTCTTTGGGTATGTCTCTATAAGCTTGGCACATCTAGCCACTGGGATTTTTGCCCATTCTTCAAGGCAAAACTGCTCCAGCTCCTTCAAGTTTGATTGGCTCCGCTGGTGTACACCAATCTTTAAGTCATACCACAGATTCTCAATTGGATTGAGGTCTGGGCTTTGACTAGGCTATTCCTAGACATTCAAATGTTTCCCCTTAAACCACTTGAGTATTGCTTTAGCAGTATGCTTAGGGTCATTGTCCTGCTGGAAGGTGAACCTCCGTCCCAGTCTCAAATCTCCGGAAGACTGAAACAGGATACCCTCAAGAATTTCCCTGTATTTAGCGCCATCCATCATTCCTTCTATTCTGACCAGTTTCCAGTCCCTGCCGATGAAAAACATCCCCACGGCATGATGCTGCCACCACCATGCTTTACTGTGGGGATGGTGTTCTCGAAGTGAGGGGGAGTTGGGTTTGTGCCAGACATAGCGTTTTCCTTGATGGCCAAAAAGCTACATTTTAGTCTCATCTGACCAGAGTACCTTCTTCCATATGTTTGGGGAGTCTCCCACATGCCTTTTGGCAAACACTAAATGTGTTTGCTTGTTTTTTTCTTTAAGCAATGGCTTTTGTCTTGCCACTCCTCCGTGAAGCCCAGCTCTGTGGAGTGTACGGCTTAAAGTGGTCCTATGTACAGATACTCCAATCTCCGCTGTGGAGCTTTGCAGCTCCTTCAGGCTTATCATTGGTCTCTTTGTTGCCTCTTTGATTAATGCCCTCATTGCCAGGTCTGTGAGTTTTGGTGCCATATTCTTTCAATTTTTTTATAATGGATTTAATGGTGCTCCGTGGGATGTTCAAAGTTTCAGATATTTTTTATAACCCAACCCTGATCTGTACTTCTCCACAACTTTGTCCCTGACCTGTTTGGAGAGCTCCTTGGTCTTCATGGTGCCGCTAGCTTGGTGGTGCCCCTTGCTTAGTGGTGTTGCAGATTTTGGGGCCTTTCAGAACAGCTGTAATAATACTGAGATCATGTGACAGTTAGATTGCACACAGGTGGACATTATTTAACTAATTATGCGACTTCTGAAGGTAATTGGTTGCACCAGATCTTATTTAGGGACTTCTTAGCAAAGAGGGTGAATACATATACACGCACCACTTTTCCGTTTCATTTATAAGAAAAATAAAAACAATTAAGCAAGTAATTTTTTTCATTTCACTTCACCAATTTGGACTATTTTGTGTATGTCCATTACATGAAATCCAAATAAAAATCAATTTAAATTACAGGTTGTAATGCAACAAAATAGAAAAAACACCAAGGGGGATGAATACTTTTGCAAGGCACTGTATTCCAACCAGAAGCCATTGATTACAGGAAACATCTGCATTGAGCTAAATGCTACAGCTGCCGCTTTCAAGGAGCGGGACACTAATCTGGACGCTTATAAAAAATCCCGATATGCCCTCAGACGAATCATCGAACAAGCAAAGCGTCAATACAGGATTAAGATTGAATCCTACTACACCGGCTCTGATGCTCATCGGATGTGGCAGGGCTTGAAAACTATTACGGACTACAAAGGGAAACCCAGATGCGAGCTGCTAAGTGACGCGAGCCTACTAAATGCCTTTATAAGCTCGCCTCGAAGCAAGCAACACTGAAGCATGCATGAGAGCACCAGCTGTTCTGGATGACTGTGTGATAACGCTCTCGGTAGCCGATGTGAGCAAGACCTTTAACCAGGTCAACATTCACAAAGCCACGGGGCCAGATGGATTACCAGGATGTGTACTCCAAGCATGTGCGGACCAACTTCATGGCACTCAAGTCGTTTGCTTTGAAAGGCTGGTCATGGCTCACATCAACAGCATCCTCCTGGATACTGTAGACCCACTCCAATTCACATACCGCCCCAACAGATCCACAGATGATGCAATCAAACTCCACACTGCCCTTTCCCACCTGGACAAAAGGAACACCTATGGGAGAATGCTGTTCATTGACTACAGCTCAGCGTTCAACAGCATAGTGCCCATGAAGCTCATCACTAAGCTAAGGACCCTGGGACTAAACACCTCCCTCTGCAACTGGATGCTGGACTTCCTGATGGGCCGCCCCAGGTGGTAAGGGTAGGCAACAACACATCAGCCTCTCTGATCCTCAACACTGGGCCACCTCAGGGGTGTGTACTTAGTCCCCTCCTGTACTCCCTGTTCACCCAAAACTGCGTGGCCAAACACGATTCCAACACCATCATTAAGTTTGCTGATGACACAACAGTGGTAGGCCTGATCACTGACAACGATGAGACAGTCTATAGGGAGGAGGTCAGAGAACTGGCAGTGTGGTGCCAGGACAACAATCTCTCCCTCAATGTGAGCAATACAAAGGAGCTGATCGTAGACTACAGGAAAAGGCTCCCATTAGCATCAACGGGGCTGCAGCGGAGCGGGTTGAGAGTTTCAAGTTCCTTGGTGTCCACATCACCATCGAACTATCATGGTCCAGACACACCAAGACAGTCGTGAAGAGGGCACAACAAAACCTTTTCCCCCTCAGGAGACTGAAAAGATTTGGCATGGGTCCCCAGATCCTCAAGAAGTTCTACAGCTGCACCATCGAGAGCATCCTGACTGGTTGCATCACCGCCTAGTATGGCAACTGCTCGGCATCTGACCGTAAGGCGCTACAGCGGGTAGTGCGTATGGCCCAGTACATCACTGGGGCCAAGCTTCCTGCCATCCAGGACCTATATAATAGGCGGTGTCAGAGGAAAGCCCATAAAATTGTCAGAGACTCCAGTCACCCAAGTCAAACTGTTTTCTCTGCTACTGCACGGCAAGCGGTACCGGAGTGCCAAGTCTAGGACCAAAAGGCTCCTTAACACCTTCTACCTTAACAGCTTGTGGCGGCAGGTAGCCTAGTAGTTAGAGTGTTGGACTAGTAACCGAAAGGTTGCAAGATCGAATCCCTGAGCTGACAAGGAAAAAATCTGTCGTTCTTCCGCTGAACAAGGCAGTTAACCCACTGTTCCTAGGCCATCATTGAAAATAAGTATTTGTTCTTAACTGACTTGCCTAGTCAAATAAAATAAAAATACCCCCAAGCCATAAGACTGTTGAACAATTAATCAAATGGCCACTGGACTATTACATTCCCCCTTCCCCCCATTTGTTTTGTAACTGCTGCTACTTGCTGTTTATTAGTATCTATGCATAGTCACGTCACATGAACAAATAACCTCAACTAGCCTGTACCCCCTCACACTGACTTGGTACCGGTACCCCCTGTATACAGCTTCGTCATTGTTATGTTATTGTTACTTTTTACTTTAGTTTATTTGTTAAATATTTTCTTAACTCTTCTTGAACTGCACTGTTGGTTTATTGCTTGTATGTAAGCATTTCACGGTAAGGCCTACACTTGTTGTATTCGGTGCATGTGACAAATAAAGTTTGATTTGATTTGACATTGTCAGGGATGGCAGGTTTCTCCAACACTCTCATTAGTAAACCACCTCTCAGTGATTCTGTTCTTTGTTTGAAATAGAGAGGCAGGTATTAGGTGGGGCCGGGGTTAGGATTCAGAGTTCAGGGTTCATCACCCCTCCCAGAGTTCAACAGGCTCAAGGGGAGAGAGCAAAGGACTATGGGAAAGGAGCAGGAAGTTGTCAGTCAAGGAGATGATGATAACAAGCTAAACACTCTCAATCTCAGAGAGAGAGGAGAGAGGAGAAGCAAGCAAGTGCTCGATAGAGCTGCACAGTAGGCTTGAAATTGGGAATTTCTAAACTTGAAATTTAGCATGGCAAGACTGACAGAGAGAGATTGCCGATGCACAGTTGGACATTTCTGTCAGCCTTCCACCACCACAGTCCCACACACACAAAAAAATTTTTTTTGTATCCAAACAGGACCTCAGTACGTGTGTCTGTCGTTGTTTTGAAGGAAGAGTCAGTAAAAGCTACTTATTATGTTGGCAGACTAACACAGCGCCTCAGGACATGCCACCTGGTTGAGCACCCTCTGAGCATAACATTTCATTGTTTCCAATTCCAGGGAAATGCTGTGTGAGTGGTTGTGTGAGCCCCGTCAGAGGCTGTCCCTTTCCCCCAACTATGTTCACATAAAACACACAACTGGTGATTAGACCTGGAGGCCTGCTTGTTTTGCGGTTTCTTTATTACGGGCAGAGCAGATTGCCTCATGGGAATGGGACTTCACTCATCATAAACATACACTGTTAAAACGTCAACGTCCTCTGAGTCATTTGATTCATAAACATAGACAATATATTGAGGTTACCAACGCAATTTCAAATTCTTTATACACAATTCCAGTTTGTAAGTCAAATGTCATAGCATCTTTGCATGTTGTGCAAGTGATTGAAAGCAGGAAAAGCCTTCAGGAAAAGCCTTTATTTGCTGAGTACTCCAAAAAGGATGGAGCCCACAGAAAACCCCCTCTCTCTGATTGTGAACCCTGAAGGTCATTGTGTAGACGTCTTCAGAGAAAAGCCTGCCTTTTGATCCGATCAATTGAAGCCATATCTGCCCTCTCAATCTCAGCGCCCATGCTCACATGAAGCAGGAAATCCAATGCCGCGCTCATGAGTTAACCCCGTGTGGAGTGCTTCAAACCGCCTCCCCTCCCATGGCTCGCTCTAATCTGGCGTGTGGCTCTCATCAATATTGCCCACGAGGGTTCCTCTACCCCACTGATGGGGATGAAACATTTATGATCATGTTTATTAAAGACCAGTGAGCATCTGTGGTCCCTTGGGAACATCCCATGCCTTCCCTCCTCCATATTTAATCTGATTGTGCTTCCTTCTCCTTCCTTCACTCTGATTAGTATCCATTTCCAATGAGCTCTACGACTGGGAGTGCTGGAAATGGAAATGGCCATCGTCAGTTAACGAGGGCTCAGATATGTATCCACTCATCTGTTAAATAGAGACGGAAGAGCTTCCTTGGTTCCATCCTCTCTGATGACTGGGGCTGAACTCTCTGAGGGACTGAGGAATGAATGTCCTCTGGGATGACATCTGTGACAGTCTGGCCCTGTGGCAACTAGTGTGGCAGGAAGGAACAGGACCTGATCTGGAGCAGATGCCATTAATGTAAGCCAGAGACTGACAAGCCAGGGTTGAAGGTCTATGGCCTAGAGAGCATGGAGGATTGGGAAACGTTTCTTCACACTGCTGCATTCTTCCCTCCTCTCAGCCTTGCTTCATGCACTTGCTTTCCCCCCCATGATGCACTATATACACCTTCCTAATATTGAGTTGCACCCTCCCCTTTTGCCCTCAGAACAGCCTCAATTCATCTGGGCATGGACTCTACAAGGTGTTGAAAGAGTTCCACAGGGATGCTGGCCGATGTTGACTCCAAGGCTTTCAACAAATTGGCTGGATGTCCTTTGGGTGGTGGACCATTCTTGATACGCATGGGAAACTGTTGTGTGAAAAACTCAGCAGTGTTGTTGTTCTTGACACAAACCGGTGCGCCTGGCACCTACTACCATACCCTGTTCACCCTCTGAATGGCATACACACCTTTTGTCTCAAGGCTTAAAAATCCTTCTTTAACCTGTATCCTCCCCTTCATCTACATTTATTGAAGTGGATTTAACAAGTGAAATCAATAAGGAATCATAGTTTTCACCTGGATTCACCTGCTCAGACTGTCATGGAAAAAGCAGGTGTTCCTAATGTTTTGTACACTCAGTGTATGTGGAAAACTATGTGCCGCCCCACAGCACACATGGCATCTGCAAATGAGATGACAGATGAGCGATGGGATGGTGTATAGATGAGTGCTGATGCTGCATAGTGTCCCCCTGCTGCACCCTCCTGTCCTGAACAGGACGATTTATTACCAGACGCTCCTTGTTCCAATCAGGTGGCCTGACAACGGGGACTTTCTCTCCGTGGGCTGCATGGCGTATCGATCGGGAGGGGGTGAGGAGAAGGGAGGTGGGGTGGTGCCGAAAGGGGGCAGGGGGAGGAGGATAGAGGTAGGTTGGTAGTGGAGAGGGGTGGGGTGGGGTGGGGTTAGGAGGAGGAGGTGGCGTTGTAGTGGAGACAGGTGGGGTGAGGAGGGTGGTGGAGTGGAGAGGGGTGAGGAGGAGGGAGGTGGGGTGGTGCTGGGATGAGGAGGGAGGTGGGGTGATGTGGTAGAGGAGAGGGGCGGTGCTGGAGTTAGGAGGAGGTAGGTGGCGTTGTAGTGGAGAGAGGTGGCGTGAGGAGGAGGGAGGTGGCGTTGTAGTGGAGAGAGGTGGGGTGAGGAGGAGGGAGGTGGGGTGAGGAGGAGGGAGGTGTGGTGGGGTGGTGCTGGAGAGGGGGTTGCGGGGGTTAGCTTATGCATAAGTTAACAGGTTTCTGCCCGGCCGTCTGTCTGCCGGCTCCACCCCTCCATACAACCTCACTCCATCCCCTGGTCCCTGGAGAGGCCGGTGAAAATGAGAAACATTAACCCGGCACGCGCCGGCCGAGAGCTCGTCTCCAATGAGAGTAACATTGAGGGGGAGAGCGGGTCAGGCCTGGCTGGGTGGGGAGAGCACACATTTGTCAAGCAGCCAGGACCCATTCTACTGGAGGGGAAAGCTCTGTGCCAGATGAGAGGGAAAGGGTAGCAATAGGCTGCTGCTGCAGTGGATCTGATGAATTGGCTTTTATACACACAGGTTAAGTCCTAGAGATGCACATATACACACAGGTTAAGTCCTGCTATCTCCTACACACAGACTGAGAGATGCACGTATACACACAGGTTAAGTCCTGCTATCTCCTACACACAGACTGAGAGATGCACATATACACACAGGTTAAGTCCTGCTATCTCCTACACACACAGACTGAGAGATGCACATATACACACAGGTTAAGTTCTGCTATCTCCTACACACAGACTGAGAGATGCACATATACACACAGGTTAAGTCCTGCTATCTTCTACACACAGACTGAGAGATGCACATATACACACAGGTTAAGTCCTGCTGTCTCCTACACACACAGACTGAGAGACGCACATATACACACAGGTTAAGTCCTGCTATCTCCTACACACACAGACTGAGAGATGCACATATACACACAGGTTAAGTTCTGCTATCTCCTACACACAGACTGAGAGATGCACATATACACACAGGTTAAGTCCTGCTATCTTCTACACACAGACTGAGAGATGCACATATACACACAGGTTAAGTCCTGCTGTCTCCTACACACACAGACTGAGAGACGCACATATACACACAGGTTAAGTCCTGCTATCTCCTACACACACAGACTGAGAGATGCACATATACACACAGGTTAAGTCCTGCTATCTCCTACACACACAGACTGAGAGACGCACATATACACACAGGTTAAGTCCTGCTATCTCCTACACACAGACTGAGAGATGCACATATACACACAGGTTAAGTCCTGCTATCTCCTACACACACAGACTGAGAGATGCACATATACACACAGGTTAAGTCCTGCTATCTCCTACACACACAGACTGAGAGATGCACATATACACACAGGTTAAGTCCTGCTATCTCCTACACACACAGACTGAGAGATGCACATATACACACAGGTTAAGTCCTGATATCTCCTACACACAGACTGAGAGATGCACATATACACACAGGTTAAGTCCTGCTGTCTCCTACACACACAGACTGAGAGATGCACATATACACAAAGACACACACCGAGTTGGAGTGAGTGTCCCACACAGTGGAAGCCGCAGACCCTCGCTGCTTTAATTGGCTGTTGGTCAGTGGAGAGGAGAGTACAGTCGGGTCCTTTGCCTTGTTCATGGAGACTTTAGCGGCGGACACTCACTCTCTTACCATCTGACTGAGTCAGACAGAATAACAGAATACCTCTCCCACACACACTGTCCGGCTCGCTGCAGCCCAGCAGAGCCCAGCCCAGCTCAGCAGAGAGCTTAGCACAGCATACAGCCCACAGTGTAGCCCAGCGTAGCAGTGCCACCGCTGGGAAGATAATCAGATAAAAACATTTCAGAGCCTCATGTAGCAGATCCATTATCTATTAACAGCATAATTAATAGGGTAATACTTGTTAAGAACACAGTTGTATCATGTATAAATACCTTCTAAATAAGCCTGTAATTATCAGAATGGTTGTTTTCTATACCAGATGCAGCAGAACCTGTTGGTGTTTCTAGGTTTTCTCAGCCTGTAAACACGGTTGCCATGGACGCCTCCACAAGGCCTATAAACATGCAGGTTAGAGACAGGCTGGTACAGATCAGACCGTTTTAGTGGCCTGCTGGTACATTATTAAGAACTAGCTACTCCTGGACAGTCAGTCATTTCCTCTGGTCTGGGAGGTGATCTGCCTCTGTGAGACGGACAGACAGACGTAGAAGCTTACTCATTACTCGCCTGTGATTCTCAGAGATGACTTGGTTCATTACAGGGTCTGTAGTTCATTAGTGAAAGGGAAATTAGTATAGCCACAGTCCATGACTTTAATAAGGTACTGTAACTTAACAGACCTCCACTCTATTCACATTGTATGGGTGTGAATGTAGTGCTCAGCAGAAACTCTGGGTAAGGAAGGTGGGAGAGTTACCTTACAAAAAAACACTCATAAAACGGAAGTCACCATTTCTTTATCTGTCTCTCAAATACCTGCCTATAAATGCTATATTTACCTAAAACATAGTTTTCCTCTTTAGTGCAAATCGATGTTGTGATTGTTTCATTTTGTTTTCAAACACGATAGTCTTTTCAAGTACAGTTATTCGCTATTTTTAGCTTGTTGCTGCTCTTATTGAGTTACAATAGGGCAGAATTTGTTATTGCCCTAGAGGTTAAATCATATTAAACTGCTGAGTGGTTTAATGCGATTTAGCTCATTGGAATCAGGCTCGTCCAATTCAGACTTAATGGAACCTCAGTTCTCAATCGTTGTTTATTTGCTCTATATGTCCGGGTGACTGTAAGCTATGGATCCACTACTAACCCAATACTGGCTATGTGACATACTGTATAAATGTCCCAGGCCTGTTACACTAGCCCCTTATGGACTTATGTGAATCAACTATGTTGTGTTTGTTCAATAAGAGTCATGTAACTAAAGTAGTTTAACATGATAAGCTAGTCATTTCAACTCTCACGCAATCACTGACACACATTTCCTCAGACACCAGTTATTTAAAAGGCTTCAAAGTATTTCGCTTTTATTGATGTGACATTCTCTCGCCCCCTCGGTGTTCTTCTAAATAACAAATGTCCCTTATTTCAAGACAGAAGACTTTGTCATGATAGATGTTATATTTGGTCGTCTACATGCCTCTGTGAAGCTACAGTATTAAAGTTGACCCATTATTAATTTAACTGAGGGAATCAGAAATGTTCTACTGTACATGTTCTTCAGGACATTTTTTATTACTGAGTGATGTCATGCCACACATCATGCTGACCACTAAACTATATAATTTATTTTCCCATTTTTGGGCATGTCTGACCTGCTACTGTCCACCACTGACAGACTGCTATGGTCTCACGGCAAGACCAGCAGCATTTTTTCCAACGGGCAATTTCCAAGAGCGTGGCAAAATCATGTACCATAGTTTACTCACAGTATTACACTGAAACAGCAGGGTTCCTCTACTCCAACTTTTCCCTCCAGAGACAATGTCATCAGTTTATAATGCTGTAAGCTCTGAGCTATGACTTGATAGTCTCATAAATAACTCAAACCTCACACAAATCTTCCATTGATATCGATGCATAACTTGTGTAGTGTGGTCCCGGTCAATAGGTCACCTCATTCCCATCAGACCTAAAATATCACTGTACTGTATCTGCATCAATAGTGTGACCTGTGGTTTTGTGTCTAGGGGAGCAAGCAGTCTTTTGCTCTCTCTTCCTCACACACATGCTCTCTGTCTGTCTCTCTCTATATATATCCTTAGTTATTGCTCCCAGAGCTCAGGAAATCAGCAACATGAATACTTCCTCTCTCTCAGTAGTGACGGTGATGACTACAGTTTATCACCCAGCAGACAGACAGTCAGCCCTCCGGACCAGACAGATGTGAGATAGATCCATTAGGTCTGGGGCTTTCCTGCGAAAACACATCCAAACAATTGTATACTGTATGTCAGCCCTGACAGCATCCAAACACAATGAGGGACGTCACTCACAAGACAATCTACCATGGACACTGTCGTATACCTCTTCACTGTAAAGCCCTGTATTGTACTGCACTGTACTTGTACTGCACTGTCACTGTTGATAAGCTGCTTTGATACAGTTCACTATTTGTTACCATTGATCTCTAATTAGTTGGCTCATTACGAGACTGTAAGCTCCATCGCTGGGATTGCATTTAAGACCTGTCTTGGTCAATTACATATAATAGGCATTTCAAAGGGGTCTGCTTTAAAAACCACACGTCTGGGTTCATACGCAGTACTGTTGTAGTCTATACATATATTTCTAGCTCTGTCATGTGTAGTATACCGCAGATGCACAGAGGATGATTATAGAAGGTGCTTTTTATACTGAATTCTCCATTTAGAAATGGGACCCAGGCAACCATTTGTTTGTGTCTGATTACAATCATACAGTAGACACACATACACGTACACACACACACACTCCCTTTGAAATGACTGCATCATCAGACAAAGCTCTCTCATTTCTTCCAGCTAACTACCCATTATATTCCACATGACAAATTGCCATGGCAATTACAGACAGTGAAAAGCCCAGGCTATGCTTAGGGGCTGGTTTAGTAGTTGGGAATAATGACTGGATCACACTGTACAATAGCCACCGACAAGAAGAGAAGGGTGAGAAAATCACTTAGCAGGGAGGCTGCTCTCCTCCGCACAATTACCATGACGACCCTATTATAGCAGCCATCTTGGGAGATTTAACTGGTGCCAGAAGTGGATGGTGGGACTCTCCCTACACGCATTGATCCATCCTGTACCGAAGTTGTTCTCCCTACACGCATTGATCCATCCTGTACCGAAGTTGTTCTCCCTACACGCATTGATCCATCCTGTACCGAAGTTGTTCTCCCTACACGCATTGATCCATCCTGTACCGAAGTTGTTCTCCCTACACGCATTGATCCATCCTGTACCGAAGTTGTTCTCCCTACACGCATTGATCCATCCTGTACCGAAGTTGTTCTCCCTACACACATTGATCCATCCTGTACCGAAGTTGTTCTCCCTACACGCATTGATCCATCCTGTACCGAAGTTGTTCTCCCTACACGCATTGATCCATCCTGTACCGAAGTTATTCTCCCTACACGCATTGATCCATCCTGTACCGAAGTTATTCTCCCTACACGCATTGATACATCCTGTACCGAAGTTATTCTCCCTACAGGCATTGATACATCCTGTACCGAAGTTGTTCTCCCTACACGCATTGATCCATCCTGTACTGAAGTTATTCTCCCTACACGCATTGATCCATCCTGTACTGAAGTTATTCTCCCTACACGCATTGATCCATCCTGTACCGAAGTTGTTCTCCCTACACGCATTAATCCATCCTGTACCGAAGTTATTCTCCCTACACGCATTGATCCATCCTGTACCGAAGTTGTTCTCCCTACACGCATTGATCCATCCTGTACCGAAGTTGTTCTCACTACACGCATTGATACATCCTGTACCGAAGTTGTTCTCCCTACACGCATTGATCCATCCTGTACCGAAGTTATTCTCCCTACACGCATTGATCCATCCTGTACCGAAGTTGTTCTCCCTACACGCATTGATCCATCCTGTACCGAAGTTGTTCTCCCTACACGCATTGATCCATCCTGTACCGAAGTTGTTCTCCCTACACGCATTGATACATCCTGTACCGAATTTGTTCTCCCTACACGCATTGATCCATCCTGTACCGAAGTTGTTCACCCTACACGCATTGATACATCCTGTACCGAAGTTGTTCTCCCTACACGCATTGATACATCCTGTACCGAAGTTGTTCTCCCTACACGCATTGATCCATCCTGTACCGAAGTTGTTCTCCCTACACGCATTGATCCATCCTGTACCGAAGTTGTTCTCCCTACACGCATTGATACATCCTGTACCGAAGTTGTTCTCCCTACACGCATTGATACATCCTGTACCGAAGTTATTCTCCCTACACGCATTGATACATCCTGTACCGAAGTTGTTCTCCCTACACGCATTGATCCATCCTGTACCGAAGTTATTCTCCCTACACGCATTGATCCATCCTGTACCGAAGTTATTCTCCCTACACGCATTGATCCATCCTGTACCGAAGTTGTTCTCCCTACACGCATTGATACATCCTGTACCGAAGTTGTTCTCCCTACACGCATTGATACATCCTGTACCGAAGTTGTTCTCCCTACACGCATTGATCCATCCTGTACCGAAGTTGTTCTCCCTACACGCATTGATACATCCTGTACCGAAGTTGTTCTCCCTACACATTGATCCATCCTGTACCGAAGTTGTTCTCCCTACACGCATTGATACATCCTGTACCGAAGTTATTCTCCCTACACGCATTGATCCATCCTGTACCGAAGTTGTTCTCCCTACACGCATTGATCCATCCTGTACCGAAGTTATTCTCCCTACACGCATTGATCCATCCTGTACCGAAGTTATTCTCCCTACACGCATTGATCCATCCTGTACCGAAGTTGTTCTCCCTACACGCATTGATACATCCTGTACCGAAGTTGTTCTCCCTACACGCATTGATCCATCCTGTACCGAAGTTATTCTCCCTACACGCATTGATCCATCCTGTACCGAAGTTGTTCTCCCTACACGCATTGATCCATCCTGTACCGAAGTTGTTCTCCCTACACGCATTGATACATCCTGTACCGAAGTTGTTCTCCCTACACGCATTGATCCATCCTGTACCGAAGTTGTTCTCCCTACACGCATTGATCCATCCTGTACCGAAGTTATTCTCCCTACACGCATTGATCCATCCTGTACCGAAGTTGTTCTCCCTACACGCATTGATCCATCCTGTACTGAAGTTATTCTCCCTACACGCATTGATCCATCCTGTACCGAAGTTGTTCTCCCTACACGCATTGATCCATCCTGTACCGAAGTTGTTCTCCCTACACGCATTGATCCATCCTGTACCGAAGTTGTTCTCCCTACACGCATTGATCCATCCTGTACCGAAGATGTTCTCCCTACACACATTGATCCATCCTGTACCGAAGTTGTTCTCCCTACACGCATTGATCCATCCTGTACCGAAGTTGTTCTCCCTACACGCATTGATCCATCCTGTACCGAAGTTGTTCTCCCTACACGCATTGATCCATCCTGTACCGAATTTGTTCTCCCTACACGCATTGATACATCCTGTACCGAAGTTGTTCTCCCTACACGCATTGATCCATCCTGTACCGAAGTTGTTCTCCCTACACGCATTGATACATCCTGTACCGAAGTTGTTCTCCCTACACGCATTAATCCATCCTGTATCGAAGTTGTTCTCCCTACACGCATTGATACATCCTGTACCGAAGTTGTTCTCCCTACACGCATTGATCCATCCTGTACCGAAGTTGTTCTCCCTACACGCATTAATCCATCCTGTACCGAAGTTGTTCTCAAGTCTCTCAGCCTCAATTCAAACAGGGAAGGGTGATAGCTGGGGAGGGGAGACAGAGGTGTGTCTGTTCGTGTAAGGAAAGTGCTGTCTAGCTGGCGTGGACTGGGACATGCACGGGCTAAACCTCATCCAGGTCAATGTTATTGTCTGGGGACAGAGAAAGGACCTGATGGGAGACAAGATGTCCGTCAGAGCCTATTAGAGGTAATGAGATGCAGGGTGACTGTGAGCAGAGCAGCAGCCCTCCTGAAAGCTGCCAGACAACAGCAGACAAAGGCTCTGCATGCCACTGTCCAGAATGGACCGTATTACAGGATATTGTACACATGTTATTGTACACATGAACAGTTCATCAAATGGCTACCCGGACTATTTGCAATGACCCCCTTTTTTGATTTTTTACTGACATTCTTGCACTGGACTCTACCGACACATACTACACTGACACGCCAACACACAAACAAACACACTCACACTACATACGCTCACACACACACACATATGCATATTGACGACACACTTTCACACTCTTCCCATACACTGCTGCTACTCTGTTTATTATCTATCCTGATTGCCGAGTCACTTTTACCCCTACCTACAATTACATTTTAGTCATTTAGCAGACACTCTTATCCAGAGCCACTTACAGTTAGTGCATTCATCTTAAGATATCAATGTGGGACAAGCACATATCAGTCATAGTAAGTACATTTCCCTCAAAGTAGCGATCAGCAAAGTCAGAGCTAGTAAGGGGGGGAAGAGACAAGTGCAAGTGTTAGTTCACGAAAGGCTATTATTTGAAGGGGGTGCTGTGGGATTATTAAAAATACTCTTTGAAGAGGTATGGTTTCAGATGTTTTCAGAAGATGTGCAATGATTCTGCTGTCCTAGCTTCAGGGGGAAGCTGGTTCCTCCATTAGGGTGCCAGGACCGAGAAGAGTTTGGACTGGGCTGAGTGGGAGCTGTGAGGGCCAAGAGTCCAGAGGTGGCAGAACGGAGTACTCGGTTTGGGGTGTAGGGTTTGAGCATAGCCTGAAGGTAGGGAGGGGCAGTCCCTCTTACTGCTCCGTAGGTAAGAACCATGGTCTTGTAGTGGATGCGAGCTTTGACTGGAAGCCAGTGGAGTGTGGGGAGGAGCGGGGTGACATGGGAAGATTTGGGAAGGTTGAACACCAGGCGGGCTGCAGCGTTCTGGATAAGTTGCAGGGGTTCGATGCTCTGGAGAAGGGAGGAGGGGATGGGGTCTACGGGCAGGGTGTCGGGCGGCCGGACCTCACTCCTTGTATACAGCCTCGTTATTGTTATTTTGTTACTATTTCCTTTTATTAAAAAAACAAACATTTAGCTCATCTTTTCTTACTTTTTAACTCTGCATTTTTGGGAAAGGGTTCGCAAGTAAGCATTTCACGGTAAAGTCTACACCAGTTGTATTCGGCACGTAACAAATATCTATATTTTTTGATGATACAGATCTGTGTCACATCATTTGTTGCCTATATACTGTAACTAACAGCCATTATCTGTCCGTCAATACATTGAGATGTATGTGACTACAGCATGTAATGACAAAATTGGTTCTATTGAACTAGGGCTAGGAATCGCCAGGGACCTCACGATACGATATTATCACAATACTTAGGTGCCGATTCTATATGTATTGCGATTTGATACAGTGATTTTATTGTGATTTGATGTTCCAAACATATTGCTCACCATGTCTGCTGCAGAGGGACAAGAGAGAGCCATGAGAAAACTAGCTTTGATCAGTCATGGAAATACAAGTGCTGAAAACACATTGGAGAACAAGAAGATGGAGAACAAGCTATGAGTTTTGGTGCAGGTACAGCCAAATAGCGCAAAAATAATATTGTGATATTGTAAAAATGATACAATGTGATATATCCTCAAAAATAATATCCCAATATGTAAATGTATTGGTTTTTCCCACATCACTAATTTGAACCAATTATACAGGGATTGTATTACTCGAGCAACAGAGTTATGGGTTTTTAATTGTATGTATTCCTAACCTTTAGCGATTTATCAAGTTAACATACTGTAATCCTTTGGGATTTCTAAGAGAAGCATAATCAGATGTAATATAAATAACATGACATTGTTGATTAGCCAGAGGGCTTCTAGTATAGTCATGAAAATCCCCCCATGGGCAGCTGTGTGCAGGAAAATGAATGAAGCACCATGCTGCTACAGTGCAGACAGACAGTGATGGTCCTACATTAAAGAGCACAGATTGAGATACAGTATCTGCCAGAACAATAGACCAGCCACAGATAAACATCTCCGTTCAGCCCTCAATCTGCTGTAAAGAAACTGATATGCAGATTAGAGTATTAGTGACTGTGAGGGGGAGGCAAACATATAGTGTGTGTTTGTTGGCAGTCATGCAGCTCACAGAGGAACACAAGGCCAGATCATGTTTATGAACATGGAAGACCAGGAAGACCTGTCCCTCTGGTAGTGTTATCTGACAAGCATTTACCAGTGCTCCGTTTATCTGCATCACAGCCACATACAATGTCTGTTTATCTATCTTCTTTGTAATTTGTGGTGAACGAAATGTGTCTGTTTCCGTTTTTTTGGTGTGCTTATCTGTTGATCACACATTTTTATGTGACAGACAAGACACAACTGTAAAAATGATATGGGAAAATATGTTCAGCAGGCTGCACTCTGCTGGATTCTGCGTGGGGTCCATTACTAGACAACTAAAGTTGTTTCAGTTAAAAAAAAGAGCACCATGAATCAAAGTAGAGATGCATGTTTTTCCATGAAATGTTGCGTTTGGTCCATGACTTCGCCTAGTAGTCTAGTCTACTGTCCGTCAGCTAGAGGCGTGGTTAAATCCCTACACGTTGTCTGGGAGGAGTTCAGTATTTTGGCGTCGCGCCGGTGGTGCGACCTAGAAAACACTTGGAAAGCGTGGGATCACCGTGGGACAGCGCTGGTGTTAAAAGCCAAATTACGTAGAAAACTACGTGTAGCCGATGTTTATGAGTTCACGAAAAATACGGCACACTATACAACGAACGGTCTTCTCTTACACTATTGTAAACTGGTAAGTTGATCAACGAACTTTTTAAAGAAAAACGATTATCGTAAAAGGAGAAGAGTCTTCTTTCATATCGTCCACAGTAAAGACAATAGTCTAATATTTGGTTGAATAGATTTTTTTGTTGCATTATTCCATGAATATTGGAAAATTATTCCGTGAACTTTTATGGAAACCAAAGTACTCAGTGCTTATAATTGTGCGCATTATTACAACTTGCAGCTGTGCCCAAACAATAAAACTATCATTATTTGTCCGTCATTGTAAATAAGAATTTGTTCTTAACTGACTAGTTAAATAAAGGTTAAATAAAATAAAAATAAGCTGGAGGCTAACCGCTCACCAAGTGAACCTGAATGTGACTATTTTAAAAGTTTTGTGGTGATCTCTCTCACAAGAATGCATAGATGCGTGTGCATACTTTACATTATTTCCAACAATCTGTGCTGCAAGAGTCCTTCCTTAGTGTACCTTCCACCACTACCAGACTTCTTTCTCTTTGTCCTCTTGTCATTTGATCCAAACATTTAATCACTGGTGATTTGTATCTTTTATTTGCTCTCTTTCCATTCATAATTTGGCCTGTGTGGTTTAGAAAGCGCAATTTGAGTCACTTCAGTGTCTATACCAAATTATTCATAGAATACATTTTTTTACATTTTCTATGATGAACTTAAATCTGCTGAAAGTTTGTCATATTTTGCTGTAGACCTTCAAAACGTTAAAATGCCACATGAGGAGGCCAGAGTCAGTTTAAACTGCGTTGAACCAACAATTTCACATAGGGCCTGGAAAAGGCTTGTGCCGACTAACTGCATGTGTGGGTATGGATGTGGGTACGCAGACCACAGGAGGTTGGTGGCACCTTAATTAGGGAGGATGGGTTCGTGGTAATGGCTGGGGCAGAATTAGTGGAATGGTTTCTATTGTTTCCAGGTGTTTGATGCCATTATATTTGCGCCATTCCATCCATTATTATGAGCCGTCCTCCCCTCAGCAGCCTCCACTGACGCAGAGCCACTGCGGCCCCTCATGTTGAGTTAATATTTTTTTTGTGGCCCCCACCCCCATCAAAGTTGCCCGTACCTGCCCCAGGTAATAGATCATTAGAAATGCATTAACCTGTGAACATGAAAGGCCTGGGGATGTTCAATATGTAACTGACATCAGTCTGAGAGGGTCTTTATTGTTTCCTTCTCTGCTGATTTATGGGGAGAGAAATGCGCCCAGCGATGCCCGTAAATGTCCGGGGAACGGCCTGCTCCTTCCCCCGTGTTGTGTGTGTGTGTGGGGTGATTTACCCTCTGTCTTTGTTGTTGGGGAAGTGGGGTGGTGGTTATCACCGTGTGGAAGAGCTCTGGGGCCACAGAGGCAACAAAAGGGCCCCTGGAACCCTGGAGTGCAGGGCTGGCCAGAGCAAACACACCCAGGAGAGGAGGCAGGGAGCAGGGACTTGAGGAAGGGCCAGGCATACCTTTTGGCACAGAGGGCTCTCTGTCATGGCAACCCATCACCCTATTGTCGGTTTGACTGTCACACACCCTCAGTGCTACACTTTTCTGCAGCCTAGAGAAGGCTTTTCATTAAACCAGGCTAATGCTTTACTAGACTCTGCTTATTACTGATGTGTGTCTGTTTGAAGTCTCCTATGGTTATTGTAGTCTTTGGTATCCCATGGTAGATTTCTGACCTGGCTGGCACTGCACATTTGCTTTAATGTCTGTCCATGGAACATTGTCCAGAAATGAACATGTGTGATGTTGACTGTTATCCAATAATGTTTGATGGTGGTTGTTTATTTGAAGGGGACAGGCTCTCTGTGGTTTAAATCTCAGCAGACGGCCCTACTCTACTCCCTTCCTGATGTTCTTTACACAGCACATGCTCATGGACATAATTGTGGTTATTGTCATGGAGAGCCAGCTCCTTCAGAGGGCAATAACAAAACATAGGGTTAGAGACATGATCCGTATGCCTGGGTCTTTCTGTGACCACAAGGAAGACTACATTTTATACTCACAGCCCAAAATGGTCTACAGTCAGAATTGATATGGACCGTTTCATGCTTTTTTTCAATGGAAACATAGCAAACCATATGATTGTGTTATTTTCTTTCTCCTGATGTGACCTTTCAAGAATGGGATTTGTTCCCCTCTCAGCTGGCCCCACCATTAGCTGTCAGAGTTGTTTACCAGTGACAGAGGACTAAAGGGATGTTGTAATGTTACTCTCACTGGGTGGCACATATGGTCTCGAGAGGCATCTGCAACTCATCGCTCAAGTGAGTGTTGACACACTATGAAACAATAAAATATATATATTTTTAAATCTAATTCCTAATACATAGTGTGTTCATTTGTATAATGTGTTAAAGCTGAACCTATTTGACTAAAGTGAAAGTACCTATGGACTTCAATCTTTTCAATAGTTAGTGCTTTAGGCCTATGTCAAGCTGGACATCTTGACATATGGTTCTCCTCCCCATAAGCCCCTTGGAAGGCTGTGTGCTACGAATGCCCATCGTTAATTCTGAAGTGCTAGCAACTCTCAGAGAAACACAAATGTTTCATGTCTTCTCTCGGCACATTTTTCTCCATATAAGGGCGCCTGGCTGTGACTTATCAGGCGTTGGTAATATCTGTGCTTATTGTCACATTCCACACGGCAGGAGAAGGCCTTTTACTGTCTGTAGGTAGAGGCACTGTTAGGGGAAACACATCATCTCTGCTCTCTCTCTCTCTCTCTGCAGTACATCCCAATCCTTACACATTGGAAAATTAGGTCCAATGCAGCCGTGTTTTATTTTCAATATCAAATATCAAATTATTTTCTGGGAAACAATTAAGTACTTTACTGTGATTGTTTTTAATTAAAATGGTCCAAAAGTGTTTCAGCTTTCTCAAGCAAGAATTTGTCATAGCCAAACACAGTAAATTCATGTTTTTGACTGCACTGGGTGCCTTATTTGTGTCTGTGCTGTTTTGACTGTTTTATTCCCCTACTGATCTGCTCTTGTTGATCAACTGAAGACTATTTGAAATGTCGCAAGATTGGACTAATGCACTCCCCAAAGTCCCAATGCTGTCAAAAATGTGATTTTCCTGTGTTTTTATATATATTTCCACTCCATGAAGTTTGAATAATATTATGAAAATGATAATGCCCTTTTTGTGTAAGAGCCGTTTGAAATGGCCACTTGAAATTTCGGCTTGTTTTGGTGGGATGGAGTTTTGGCCTGCCTGGAGACATCAAATTAGTTACTAGACCATTAAGAATTAGAGTTCCAAACTTCTCTGCCAATAACGGCTAGTTTTCAAGTTTCCCTCACCACTCAGACTACTCCCATACAGCTCTAGAAAAATTATTGCTTGAGAAATTGGTATTTGCTAAGAAGCTATTTTTGTTTCTTTTTGACAATATTTTTTATTGAAAACAATCACAGAAAGGTACTTATATGTTACCTGAAATTATTTGATATTGAGATAAAAATGGCTGCATTGAACCTTTTTTAATTTAGTCAGCTACCACGGAAAATAATAATGTCATATGGTGAGGTTTTTTTCCCCTGTGGCTGAAATTATATTTGGCATTTGAGGCAATGGGAGAAGTGTGGCGTGTGTGCACTAGGGCTGGGCAGGCAATTCAGCAGTGTCTGGAGTAGAGCTATAAAAAGCAGGTGAGCTCAGGCTGGTGTCGACAGTGTTCTGACGGGGACTTCACCACCAGTCAGGTCACCAGGCTGCCATACCAGATGACTGGCATGACCACCACTTCCTGTCCCATGGGCTCCCTCCCATCACAGGGACAACAAACCATAGTTTGACATTGGTTCACTCACAAGGGTGGGTGTACGGACCCAGATTAAGCCTACTCATGGACTGAAAAGCCCTTTCATATTAGTGGAGAGTCTCCATTGGGTCATTCCATGTCATTTCAGCAAGCCATGACACTCACCATCTCCGATTCTTCTGAAACTGTTTCTATAGTTAGAAACTGATAAGATTAGCCTTCCTGAAACATTATTTTGTTGAAATGTAATTTGATCTCTGAGAATATAAGACAATTGATTGCACCCAAATGGACCCTTTTAATTTATAGGATTCACATAATTTTCAACAATATAGTACCCAACTTCTTCCTCCCATTGAGTAAGACATGAGGAATCCAATAAAATGGTCAAAAGACACACACGGAACCCCCAACGCCATTCTCAGCCCAACAACCAGTATACAGTATCGCTTCGATATTTCTGACAAGTAAGCTGCAGCTGGGACTATTGCTTAAACATCCTTTGTAATGTATTTCCTGAGAATCTGGTGATGTTTTTTCCCCCTGTTTAGAGAAATTACTAATTGAAGTTGCAGGTATTATTTACCATAAATTAGTGTGAAAGTACCATGTTTTGCCACTAGATGCCACTGTTCGTGCTACTGCCACAACACCCTTTAATCCATTTTGCTGGTCTATTGTGTTTATTAAATGGATCACAACATTTTGTTTGCAACTTTGGGTAGAAGACCAATAGCTTTTGCCCATTATGAAAATACATTATGTGGTAAATGGTGTGGTCAAGACAGTCGTCCATGAAAGCAATTCAGTTTGACCTTCTCTTAGAGCTCTCTGAGAAGGCAATCCACATGGTGCAATTTTCAAATGAAGACTTTAACTACAGCCCAGAACGAGTGACTGAAATGCCACTCTGACATATATGTATACTGCTCAAAAAAATAAAGGGAACACTAAGATAACACATCCTAGATCTGAATGAATGAAATAATCTTATTAAATACTTTTTTCTTTACATAGTTGAATGTGCTGACAACAAAATCACACAAAAATAATCAATGGAAATCCAATTTATCAACCCATGGAGGTCTGGATTTGGAGTCACACTCAAAATTAAAGTGGAAAACCACACTACAGGCTGATCCAACTTTGATGTAATGTCCTTAAAACAAGTCAAAATGAGGCTCAGTAGTGTGTGTGGCCTCCACGTGCCTGTATGACCTCCCTACAATGCCTGGGCATGCTCCTGATGAGGTGGCGGATGGTCTCCTGAGGGATCTCCTCCCAGACCTGGACTAAAGCATCCGCCAACTCCTGAACAGTCTGTGGTGCAACGTGGCGTTGGTGGATGGAGCGAGACATGATGTCCCAGATGTGCTCAATTGGATTCAGGTCTGGGGAACGGGCGGGCCAGTCCATAGCATCAATGCCTTCCTCTTGCAGGAACTGCTGACACACTCCAGCCACATGAGGTCTAGCATTGTCTTGCATTAGGAGGAACCCAGGGCCAACCGCACCAGCATATGGTCTCACAAGGGGTCTGAGGATCTCATCTCGGTACCTAATGGCAGTCAGGCTACCTCTGGCGAGCACATGGAGGGCTGTGCGGCCCCCCAAAGAAATGCCACCCCACACCATGACTGACCCACCGCCAAACCGGTCATGCTGGAGGATGTTGCAGGCAGCAGAACGTTCTCCACAGCGTCTCCAGACTCTGTCACGTCTGTCACGTGCTCAGTGTGAACCTGCTTTCATCTGTGAAGAGCACAGGGCGCCAGTGGCGAATTTGCCAATCTTGGTGTTCTCTGGCAAATGCCAAACGTCCTGCACGGTGTTGGGCTGTAAGCACAACCCCCACCTGTGGACGTCGGGCCCTCATACCACCCTCATGGAGTCTGTTTCTGACCGTTTGAGCAGACACATGCACATTTGTGGCCTGCTGGAGGTCATTTTGCAGGGCTCTGGCAGTGCTTCTCCTACATTGTGTTGTTTAAGTGTTCCCTTTATTTTTTTGAGCAGTGTATATATATTCTTAATCCATTCCTTACTTAGATTTATGTGTATTTTGGGTATATGTTGTGTAATTTGTTAGATATTACTGCACTGTCAGAGCTAGAAGCACAAGCATTTCGCTACACCCGCAATAACATCTGTTAATCACGTGTATGTAACCAATAACATCTGCTAAACATGTGTATGTGACCAATAAAATGTGATTTGATTTAAATTGTTGTGACAACTCTAATATAATAATACAATTGTAAACCATTGCATTGTAGTCATATGTTTTTTAAAATAAAATTATTAGAAAACACCTGTATGTGATTAGTGACATTTACCATTAAACCGAACCCATTACCATTACGCAACAGTAAACAGTGTGTTGGGACTTTTACCATTCAAGACAATAAGATAACATAACATTGAAACCATTAGAACTGCTGTAGCCTAATGGTTTGCTTGTTCACCAGGAATGGTCTAACTAATCCATACTTTTTTTTAAATCGGGAAAAACAGGGCTGTTTCCTGGGCAAAAATTAAGCCTAAGAGAAGGACAAACTGAATTGCTTTCATGGAGGACTGGCTTAAATTATGAGGATGACGGCACAATTTATTTAGATAACGAGCAAAAGTTATTAGTTTTCTCCCCAAAGTTGCAAAGAAAATGTTGTGATCCATTTAATAAAGACGAGACCAGCAAAGTGGATAAAAGTAGCAGGAACAATGGCATCTAGTGGGCGAAACGGGGTACTTTCACACTAATTTATGGTAAATAATGCAAGCGACTTCAATGGCTACTTTATCTGAATGGGGAAGAAAAATAAACAGATTCACAGGGAATACATAAAAAGCTTTTAGCCGTACCCTTATCCTACTCCTCCTCTGTTCCTCTGGTGATGTAGAGGTGAATCCAGGCCCTGCAGTGCCTAGCTCCACTCCTATTCCCCATTTACATTTACGTAATTTAGCAGACGCTCTTATCCAGAGCAACTTACAAATTGGTGCATTCACCTTATGATATCCAGTGGAACAACCACTTTACAATAGTACATCTATCTTTTTTTTGTAGGGGGGGGTTAGAAGGATTACTATAGCCTATCCCAGGTATTCCTTAAAGAGGTGGGGTTTCAGGTGTCTACGGAAGGTGGTGATTGACTCCGCTGTCCTGGCGTCGTGAGGGAGCTTGTTCCACCATTGGGGTGCCAGAGCAGCGAACAGTTTTGACTGGGCTGAGCGGGAACTGTGCTTCTGCAGAGGTAGGGGGGCCAGCAGGCCAGAGGGGGATGAACGCAGTGCCCTTGTTTGGGTGTAGGGCCTGATCAGAGCCTGAAGGTACGGAGGTGCCGTTCCCCTCACAGCTCCTTAGGCAAGCACCATGGTCTTGTAGCAGATGCGAGCTTCAACTGGAATCCAGTGGAGTGTGCAGAGGAGCGGGGTGACGTGAGAGAACTTGGGAAGGTTGAACACCAGACGGGCTGCGGCGTTCTGGATGAGTTGTAGGGGTTTAATGGCACAGGCAGGGAGCCCCGCCAACAGGGAGTTGCAGTAATCCAGACGGGAGATGACAAGTGCCTGGATTAGGACCTGCGCCGCTTCCTGTGTAAGGCAGGGTCATACTCTGCGAATGTTAAATAGCATGAACCTACAGGATCGGGTCACCACCTTGATGTTAGCGGAGAACGACAGGGTGTTGTCCAGGGTCACGCCGAGGCTCTTAGCACTCTGGGAGGAGGACACAATGGAGTTGTCAACCGTGATGGCGAGATCATGGAGAGGGCAGTCCTTCCCCGGGAGGAAGAGCAGCTCCATCTTGCCGAGGTTCAGCTTGAGGTGGTGATCCGTCATCCACTCTGATATGTCTACCAGACATGCAGAGATGCGATTCGCCACCTGGTTATCAGAAGGGGGAAAGGAGAAGATTAATTGTTTCGTCTGCGTAGCAATGATAGGAGAGACCATGTGAGGATATGACAGAGCCAAGTGACTTGGTGTATATCGAGAATAGGAGAGGGCCTAGAACTGAGCCCTGGGAGACACCAGTGGTGAGAGTACGTGGTGCGAAGACGGATTCTCGCCACGCCACCTGGTAGGAGCGACCTGTCAGATAGGACGCAATCCAAGAGTGAGCCGCGCCGGAGATACCCAACTCGGAGAGGGTGGAGAGGAGGATCTGATGGTTCACAGTATCAAAGGCAGCAGATAGGCCTAGAAGGATGAGAGCAGAGGAGAGAGAGTTAGCTTTAGCAGTGCGGAGAGCCTCCGTGACACAGAGAAGAGCAGTCTCAGTTGAATGACCAGCCTTGAAACCTGACTGATTTGGATCGAGAAGGTCATTCTGAGAGAGATAGCAGGAGAGCTGGCCAAGGACGGCACGTTCAAGAGTTTTGGAGAGAAAAGAAAGAAGGGATACTGGTCTGTAGTTGTTGACATCGGAGGGATCGAGTGTAGGTTTTTTCAGAAGGGGTGCAACTCTCGCTCTCTTGAAGACGGAAGGGACGTAGCCAGTGGTCAAGGATGAGTTGATGAGCGAGGTGAGGTAAGGGAGAAAGTCTCCGGAAATGGTCTGGAGGGGAGAGGAGGGGATAGGGTCAAGCGGGCAGGTTGTTGGGTGGCCGGCCGTCACAAGACGCAAGATTTCATCTGGAGAGAGAGGGGAGAAAGAGGTCAAATCATAGGGTAGGGCAATGTGAGCAGGACCAGCGGTGTCGTTTGACTTAACAAACGAGGATCGGATGTCGTCGACCTTCTTTTCAAAATGGTTGATGAAGTCATCCGCAGAGAGGGAGGGGGGGGAGGATTCAGGAGGGAGGAGAAGGTGGCAAAGAGCTTCCTAGGGTTAGAGGCAGATGCTTGGAAGTTAGTGGTAGAAAGTGGCTTTAGCAGCAGAAACGGAGGAGGAAAATGTAGAGAGGAGGGAGTGAAAAGATGCCAGGTCCGCAGGGAGGCTAGTTTTCCTCCATTTCCGCTCGGCTGCCTGGAGCCCTGTTCTGTGAGCTCGCAATGAGTCGTCAACCCACGGAGCAGGAGGGGAGGACCGAGCCGGTCGGGAGGATAGGGGACATAGAGAGTCAAAGGATGCAGAAAGGGAGGAGAGGAGGGTTGAGGAGGCAGAATCAGGAGATTGGTTGGAGAAGGATTGAGCAGAGGGAAGAGATGATAGGATGGAAGAGGAGAGAGTAGCAGGAGAGAGAGAGAGAGAGAGAGCGAAGGTTGCGACATCGCAATACCGTCTGAGTAGGGGCAGAGTGAGTAGTGTTGGAGGAGAGCGAGAGGGAAAAGGATACAAGGTAGTGATCGGAGACTTGGAGTGGAGTTGCAGTGAGATTAGTAGAAGAACAGCATCTAGTGAAGATGAGGTCAAGCGTATTGCCTGCCTTGTGAGTAGGGGGGGACGGTGAGAGGGTGAGGTCAAAAGAGGAGAGGAGTGGAAAGAAGGAGGCAGAGAGAAATGAGTCAAAGGTAGACGTTGGGAGGTTAAAGTCACCCAGAACTGTGAGGGGTGAGCCATCCTCAGGAAAGGAACTTATCAAGGCGTCAAGCTCATTGATGAACTCTCCAAGGGAACCTGGAGGGCGATAAATGGTAAGGATGTTAAGCTTGAATGGGCTAGTGATTGTGACAGCATGGAATTCAAAGGAGGAGATAGACAGATGGGTCAGGGGAGAAAGAGAGAATGTCCACTTGGGGAGATGAGGATTCCAGTGCCACCACCCCGCTGACCAGATGCTCTCGGGGTGTGCGAGAACACGTGGTCAGACGAGGAGAGAGCAGTAGCAGTAGCAATGTTTTCTGTGGTAATCCATGTTTCCGTAAGCGCCAAGAAGTCGAGGGACTGGAGGGTAGCATAGGCTGAGATGAACTCTGCCTTGTTGGCCACAGACCGGCAGTTCCAGAGGCTGCCGGAGACCTGGAACTCCACGTGGGTCGTGCGCGCTGGGACCACCAGGTTAGAGTGGCAGCGGCCAAGCGATGTGAAGCGTTTGTATGGCCTGTGCAGAGAGGAGAGAACAGGGATAGGATGACACATAGTTGATAGGCTACAGGAGAGGCTACGCTAATGCAAAGGAGATTGGCATGAAAACTTATCTAAACAACTGGGGAAGCGAGAGAGCAGGGCCTCCCTCACTAACAATTCACTGAAACACTAAAATGCTAAAATATAACTTTTCTTGCTTCCACTAGAAATTAAAATTGATGTAAACTACAGTGGTTCAATGTTTCCAGGAATAGGCTCAAACTTAGTTTATTCCGCTAGATAACTTGGTACAGTATTCTTCCGTGAAAACCCACCTAGTGCACCGTGTCCTATGACGCCGTAGCTAACTAGCTAACTAGCATGCTAGCATCCTATAACACACGGTTAGCACCAATACTTGGTAACAACAAGCTACCAATGGATCATTCGTGTCCGTGTCTAGTTCATAACGCAGAAGTAATTAAACATTGGCTAGCTAACACAAAGTCAGTCCTGCTAGCTACACAAGTGGACTACACATCTCGAATGTTCAGAAAGTTAAGCTTACGTTGCAAAAATCTTATTGACTAAAAGTGATACAGCTAGCTGGTAGGGTTAGCTAGCTAGCAGTGGGCGCGTTGTTGACTATGCTCTCTTTTGATGACTTCTGTAACTGTAATAGCCTTGGTTTCATGCATGTTAACATTGGAAACATCCTCGCTAAATTTGCTTTAGCACACTCTGCCAACCTGGATGTCCTAGCCGTGTCTGAATCCTGGCTTAGGAAGTCCACCAAAAACTCTGAAATCTTCATCCCTAACTACAACATTTTCAGACACGATAGAACGGCCAAAGGGGGCGGTGTTGCAATTTACTGCAGAGATAGCCTGCAGAGCTCTGTCCTACTATCCAGGTCTGTACCCAAACAATTTGAACTTCTACTTTTAAAAATCCACCTCTCTAAAAACAAGTCTCTCACCGTTGCCGCCTGCTATAGACCACCCTCTGCCCCCAGCTGTGCTCTTGACACCATATGTGAACTGATTGCCCCCCATCTATCTTCAGAGCTTGTGCTGCTAGGTGACCTAAACTGGGACATGCTTAACACCCCAGCCATCCTACAATCTAAGCTTGATGCCCTCAATCTCACACAAATTATCAATGAACCTACCAGGTACCACCCCAAAGTCATAAACACGGGCACCCTCATAGATATCATCCTAACCAACTTGCGCTCTAAATACTCCTCTGCTGTTTTCAACCAAGATCTCAGCGATCACCGTCTCATTGCCTGCATCCGAAATGGGTCAGCGGTCAAACGACCTCCACTCATCACTGTCAAACGCTCCCTGAAACACTTCAGGGAGCAAGCCTTTGTAATCGACCTGGCCCGGGTATCCTGGAAGGATATTGACCTCATCCCGGCAGTAGAGGATGCCTGGTTATTTAAAAAAATGCCTTCCTCACCATCTTAAATAAGCATGCCCCATTCAAGAACTTTAGAACCAGGAACAGATATAGCCCTTGGTCCTCTCCAGACCTGACTGCCCTTAACCAACACAAAAACATCCTGTGGCGTTCTGCATTAGCATCGAACAGCCCCCATGATATGCAACTTTTCAGGGAAGTTAGAAGCCAATATACACAGGCAGTTAGAAAAGCCAAGGCTAGCTTTTTCAAGCAGAAATTTGCTTCCTGCAACACAAACTCAAAAAAGTTCTGGGACACTGTAAAGTTCATAGAGAATAAGAATACCTCCTCCCAGCTGCCCACTGCACTGAGGATAGGAAACTCTGTCACCACCGATAAATCCACTATAATTGAGAATTTCAATAAGCATTTTTCTACGGCTGGCCATGCTTTCAACCTGGCTACCCCAACCGCGGTAAATAGCACTGCACCCCCCACAGCTACTCGCCCATGCTCTTCAACCGATCGCTGCCTGCACCTGCCCGCCCGTCCAGCATCACTACTCTGGACGGTTCTGACCTATTTCGCAACAAAGCATCCTTCACTCATGCTGCCAAACATACCCTCGTAAAACTGACCATCCTACCGATCCTCGACTTCGGCGATGTCATTTACAAAATAGCCTCCAATACCCTACTCAATAAACTGGATGCAGTCTTTCACAGTGCCATCCGTTTTGTCACCAAAGCCCCATATACTACCCACCACTGCGACCTGTACGCTCTTGTTGGCTGGCCCTCGCTTCATACTCGTCGCCAAACCCACTGGCTCCAGGTCATCTACAAGACCCAGCTAGGTAAAGTTCCCCCTTATCTCAGCTCACTAGTCACCATAGCAGCACCCACCTGTAGCACGTGCTCCAGCAGGTATATCTCTCTGGTCACCCCCAAAGCCAATTCCAATTCCGTCTCTCCTTCCAGTTCTCTGCTGCCAATGACTGGAACGAACTACAAAAATCTCTGAAACTGGAAACACTTATCTCCCTCACTAGCTTTAAGCACCAGCTGTCAGAGCAGCTCACAGATCACTGCACCTGTACATAGCCCATCTATAATTTAGCCCAAACAACAACCTCTTCCCCAACTGTATTTATTTATTTAGTTCCTTTGCACCCCATTATTTCTACTTTGCACTTTCTTCCACTACAAATCTACCATTCCAGTGTTTTACTTGCTATATTTATTTACTTTGCCACCATGGCCTTTTGCCTTTACCTCATCTCACCTCATTTGCTCACATTGTGTATATATACTTATTTTTCTACTGTATTATTGACTGTATGTTTGTTTTACTCCATGTGTAACTCTGTTGTTGTTGTATGTGTCGAACTGCTTTGCTTTATCTTGGCCAGGTCGCAATTGTAAATGAGAACTTGTTCTCAACTTGCCTACCAGGTTAAATAAAGGTGAAATAAATAAATAAATACAAAAGTATGAAGAAGCAATACTCCAAGCAGCAGCTCCATACTGCTTGTCAGACATAAAGAGCTTATACTGTATACTGGTTGTTTGGGTGGGATTGGTGTGGGGGGGTCTGTGGTAGAGGTCTTCACCTGTGGTAGAGGTCTTCTGTTCTGAAATGGAGCTGAGGCTTTCCCACCCAGACCCACATTTTTTTAAATATAGAGACCTGTTACAAATGGATCCGAGAACAACTAGACCCGTTCCATATAGACCTGGTCGGATCCAGACCTGATCTGAGTGAGGGAAGCAGCAGAAAAGTCATCTTTTAACCTACTTTATTAACCGGAGCTGATAAAGCGCAAGTGGGAGAGACTCAGTTCTAGTAGGCGGGAGGGGCCGCACTGTGAGCAAGTGACACAGGGAGTAGGGAGGGAGAGACGGCAGCCAACCAAGCCAACTCGCACTATAGTAGACCAATAGGTTATTTATCATCAAATATGTTTATGTAGTACCTGACTTAACTGCATCAAACCGGGAGACACTAACATTAGCTAGCTAGGCTAATTGAGGCTCCAGTGCATGCGGTTTCTCATCCTAAAGTTACATCTCCATTCAGAATATTAAGTAGCAGCCTACCTATTGTCACTTGATCCTTTCCTTAACATTTTAATTCCATTGATTAGATATCTCCTAACTTTTGCCACGCACGGCGGCTCTATGAATTTAGCCTATTGCTGCTTTTATGACTTATGATTGGCCAATAACAACAAGCTTACACGCTTCACTCATGAAAAGCAAGAGCAGCGGCATAAATGATACAATTTCCCTCTACTGCAGCAGTCGCATTACGATCTATACTGGTCTTTCCAGACAAGTCTGTTAAAATTACACATACCCAAGACCCATGACAATCATATTATGTCTGACCCAGACCCGTGCCATTATCTAGAATTCTGCATCCTGACCTGCTCGGCTCCTGGATCAGGTCTCGGGTACCAAAAAGTAGCAATCTGTCCCAGTATTTGATCTTTTACTAAACAAACATAAGTGTTGGTTGGTGGGACTGGTGTTCAGCTGAACAGATGGAAGCCCATGGCCTATTCATGTTCAGGCTGACACCCCTAAACAGCTATAAATTGAAGCCTTTGAGGAGATTAATGTGTTGGTTCAAATTGAATTGTGTTTCTTGTGGGTCACGTTTCAAGGCTCATCCATGTGGTTTGTTTGGGAAAATGAAGATTAAATGAAGGTGAGCATTTAAGCGATGTGCCAAATAAGCTCGCAGATTAAGATTTATCATGCAGAAGATGGAAGATTACGGAGAGAGTGTTCTGTCATGGAGTGGAGATTTACTCTGTGTGTGTGTGTGTGATGCACTAAAAGCAGGACTTGAGCTCATCAAAACTCAGGTAGATCATCGCTAAATACATTGCCAAGGCTGTAGACTGCAGCTATTAAGTGGCAGCTAATGTAACTACAGTGCAATATATGTGAAATAAGGTGTCATTTATCAGTCTGGTAAAAGCCCCATATCCAGCCCCAGCAGCAGGACTTGAGGATGGTTTAGGCCTACAAGATGCAGTTATGGCTGAGCCCCTACATGGACAGCTTCCATGGTAACAATGGAATAGGGGTATTGTACTTCAGGGATCGACCAACCAGGATGCAACACATCTGAAATGTTATGACAGCCTGAGGGCTATAGGTAACAGCCACAGGGGTGCCTTGTGTTCCTCTTCCTGTATCAATGCTCATCCTGTCAGCACACTCATCTCTCAGGGGATCCAGGGGTTCAATGAGGAGCATATACACTAACCAAGGAGCATGCATCTACAGTTGAAATCTGAAGTTTAAATACACTTAGGTTGGAGTCATTAAAACTCGTTTTTTAACCACTCCACAAATTTCTTGTTAATTTAGATTTTTCCAACAATTGTTTACAGACAGATTATTTCACTTATAATTCGCTGTATCACAATTCTACTGGGTCAGAAGTTTACATACACTAAGTTAACTGTGCCTTTACACAGCTTGGAAAATTCCAGAAAATTATGTCATGGCTTTAGAAGCTTCTGATAGGCTAATTGACATTATTTGAGTCAATTGAAGGTGTACCTGTGGATGTATTTCTAGGCCTACCTTCAAACTCAGTGCCTCTTTGCTTGACATCATGGGAAAATCAAAAGAAGTCAGCCAAGACCTCAGAAAGAAATTGTAGACCTCCACAAGTCTGGTTCATCCTTGGGAGCAATTTCCAAATGCTTGAAGGTACCACATTCATCTGTACAAACAATAGTACGCAAGTATAAACACCATGGGACCACGCAGCCGTCATACCGCTCAGGAAGGAGACGCATTTCTGTCTCCTAGAGATCAACGTACTTTGGTGCAAAAAGTGCAAATCAAACCCAGAACAACAGCAAAGGACCTTGTGAAGATGCAGGAGGAAACAGGTACAAAAGTATCTATATCCACAGTAAATCGAGTCCTATATCCCCATCACCTGAAGGCCGCTTAGCAAGGAAGAAGCCACTGCTCCAAAACCGCCATGAAAAAGCCAGACTACGGTTTGCAACTGCACATGGGGACAAAGATCTTAATTTTTGGAGAAATGTCCTCTGGTCTGATGAAACAAAATAGAACTGTTTGGCCATAATGACCATAGTTATGTTTGGAGGAAAAAGGAGGAGGCCTGCAAGCTGAAGAACACCATCCCAACCGTGAAGCACGGTAGTGGCAGCATCATGTTGTGGGGCTGCTTTGCTGCAGGAGGGACTGGTGCGCTTCACAAAATAGATGGCATCATGAGGAGGAAAATTATGTGGATATATTGAAGCAACATCTCAAGACATCAGTCAGGAAGTTAAAGCTTGGTCGAAAATGAGTCTTCCAAATGGACAATGACCCCAAGCATACTTTCAAAGTTTTGGCAAAATGGCCTAACGGACAACAAAGTCAAGGTATTGGAGTGGCCATCACAGAGCCCTGACCTCAATCCTATAGAACATTTGTGGGCAGAACTGAAAAAGCGTGTGTGAGCAAGGAGGCCTACAAACCTGACTCAGTTACACCAGCTCTGTCAGGAGGAATGGGCCAAAATTCACCCAACTTATTGTGGGAAGCTTGTGGAAGGCTACCCAAAACGTTTACCCAAGTTAAACAATTTAAAGGCAATGCTACCAAATACCAATTGAGTTTACATAAACTTCTGACCCACTGGGAATGTGATGAAAGAAATAAAAGCTGAAATAAATAATTATCTCTACTATTATTCTGACATTTCACATTCTTAAAATAAAGTGGTGATCCTAACTGACCTAGAAGAGGGAATATTTACTAGGATTAAATGTCAGGAATTGTGAAAAACTGAGCTTAAATGTCTTTGGCTAAGGTGTATGTAAACTTCCGACTTCAACTGTACCTGTCAGTGCCAGGTTCACATGTGTACTTGTCTTTGTTTGTGTGTTTAGATGTGAATGTGACTGCATGTGTGTGTCAGGGATATGTACAAATATGACCACTAGTCCAGACGGGTTGAGAAAAGTGAGTGGAAGTTGCCATAGTGCAGCCTATCCCTGTGACATGAACTACTTCACCAGCCAAGCACAACAATTGTAATTGTGATTGATATAGCCCAACCCTCCACTAGCCATCAGGCCTCAGTGACCGTCTACCTCTATTGGAAGAGTAAATACAGCACAGCTGGGACGCTATTGGCTGAAGTGCTCCATTAGGCGCCATGTGTTGTCCAGTATTGTTCTCTGTGATGGATCCAGATGATGCAGTTCAGGGTGCACTTCTCTTCCCACCTGCTCATCAGTGAGGCTTCAATGCCTCATCTCCAACAACTCACCCTACCTTCTCTCTACCATCAGGGCTACGAGCAGGCGCTACTTCCTAGTAACAAAACAGACCACAGTAAAATGTCACTTGTAGGGCTGCTGTTGTGGGTTAATGATAAAGCCTGTATTTTGCTTTGTCAGTCACCTACCATGCAGAACAGCCTACAGAGTCTCCAGCTCAAGGGTTCTATTTTTCTGGGAGATGTGAAGTGCTGTGGAGACTGACTGACTGAGAGCTTGGCTGCAGAAGCACTCATGTGGAATGTGATATGCATTTTCAGCCTCATTAACGCTGCTTTCTCTCTCACTCAAATTAGGAGCCTAGTTTGATGCAGGAGTGAGAAACTCTTTTTCCACCTCAGCTTCAGGCTTTGTCATGTTGGTTCAGTCATTTGGAGACCAATGTAAACAGTGAAGGCCTTGATTGCTCTAGGTCACCAGCAACCCTGGCATCCAAACCCTGAATGAGCTCGATTAGATTTTTATGAAATAGCTAAATGTTTCCAAGTCATGTTCCCTGGAGAGATGCCATCTTTAAGGCCTCAGCTGCTGTAGGAGAACCTGTTTAGCATTGGAGGACCTTCGGGTAAAATTACTGCATAAATGGCTAGTTTAATTTGCTTACAAACACAAAAACATACTGTTAGAAATGTCGAAACATTAATGGGAAACAGTATTTCCATCTCTGTATTCCTCTGGAACCCTAGGATAAGGGAAGGGGTCATGTGGCGGCCAGTAAAACAAAAAGTGTATTTGTCTGGGTGTGTTTGTCTGTGCCCTCCGGATATCAGAGGAGACCAGTTCTGTTTCTCACCACAGTCCAATAGTGTTTCTCTTCTACTCACGGTTCACCCAGTAGGTTGTTTACATACTCTGCCCAGAATGTGATGAAATGTAACTTCCTTATGTTATAAAATGCCTTTTACCAAGATGAGTATGATTCTTCTGAATCTTTCAGTGCGGTCTTTTCTCTAACATATCATTAACATTATATCCAAAAAGTCAGATTTCGTAACCTAATACATCCAATAATAAGCACCAATCTCTCGCAGCAACTTTTGAGGATTTTACATTGTTGTGTTGGTCGTCTGCAAAATTGTTTCCACAGGTTGCAGAAAGCAAAATTAACACGACACGAGCTGAATTAAATGTAAAAGGCTTTGAGAATAAGCTTGTGTTATGCTCAGTGCTCTGTTGACATTTCACAGAAATACACTTGTTTTTGTGAGAAATCTTTGAAAAATAACAGGAATTGCGCATTAATATGAAAATACTACGTGTCTAACTAGCTTACCTCTATATATTGTTTTATGTCCTCTGGATTCGAGAAGAAAGATGACGAGTTAAACCTTGAGCCTGTCAGTTAGCATTAACTCTCACACAGCATCCAGCCTAGCCTGTCTGGGCAAGAGCCAGTGGAATCACGTCGCGCGAAATACAAAACCTCATAAATGCTATAACTTCAATTTCTCAAACATATGACTATTTTACACCATTTTATAGATACACCTCTCCTGAATCGAACCACGTTGTCCGATTTCAAAAAGGCTTTACAGCAAAAGCAAAACATTAGATTATGTCAGGAGAGTACCCTGCCAAAAAAATCACACTGCCATTTTCAAAGCAACTAAATGCATCACAAATACCCAAACCACAGCTAAATGCAGCACTAACCTTTGACAATCTTCATCAGATGACACTCCTAGGACATCATGTTACACAATACATGCATTTTTTGTTCGATAAAGTTCATATTTATATATAAAAACAGCATTTTACATCGGCGCGGGACGTTCAGAAAATATTTTCCCTCAAATGCTTCCGGTGAATCAGCGCTACAATTTACAAAATTACTATTCGAAAACATTGTTAAAATTTTATATTGTCATACAAAGAATTATAGATTAACATCTCGTGAATGCAACCGCATTGCCAGATTTAAAAATAACTTTACTGGGAAATCACACTTTGCAATAAACGACATGGTATGCTCAGAAAAATAGGCTAGGCGATACATGTTAGCGCCATCTTGGAACCATCTAATATCAAAAATACTATCGTAAATATTCCCTTACCTTTGATTATCTTCATCAGAAGGCACTTCCAGGAATCCCAGGTCCACAACAAATGTAGTTTTGTTCGAAAAAGTTAATAATTTATGTCCCAATAGTTCCTTCTTGTTAGCGCGTTCCGAAGGCTACTCATAATGTACTGAAGCGCGCGGGACTTGTCGTCACGAATGTGCAAAAAATATATATTTACGTTCGTTCAAACATGTCAAACGTTGTATAACATAAATCTTTAGGGCCTTTTTCAACCAGAGCTTCAATAATATTCAATGCGGATGATTGCATTGTCTTACTAAACGTTTCGAAAGGGGAGCGTCGCCATGGGCGCCCGCGTCATAGTAGTAATGGCCCTCCCCCTGTGACCAACTTCCCAAGCCTCTCTTTGGGTCAGTTTCTACCATAGAAGACTCAAACCACTTTGTAAAGACTGTCGACATCTAGTGGAAGCCTTAGGAAGTGCTAAATGATTAATAAGTCCCTGTGTGTTTCAATGGCAAAGGTTTGAAGTGATTCCACACATCAGATTTCCATTTCCTGTTAGGATTTGTCTCAGGGTTTTGACTGCCATATGAGTTCTGTTATACTCACAGACACCATTTAAACAGTTTTAGAAACTTTAGAGTGTTTTCTATCCAAATCTACTAATTATATGCATATTCTAGTTACTGGGCAGGAGTAGTAACCAGATTAAATCGGGTACGTTTTTTATCCGGCCGTGCAAATACTGCCCCCTATCCCCAACAGGCTAGCTGACTCAACTCGATTTTCGTGATTTTTTTACCACTTTTTCTCTGACCTCAATTGATTTAGTCACCCTAATTGATTTAGTCACCCTACAAGGGTAAAAACTCCAATAACATTTGAACGGATTATGATAGAGACATGAGGTTTGGACCATTGCTTTTCTTAGAGGAGAATCTACACATTTAACATAATTTGACCCATTGGTCAAAAGATGCGTTTTTGATTAGACACTCTACACCCAGGCCAGAGCACTCCATCAAGGCTGGCCTTTTCTAGAATTGTTACATAAGACCAATTTACTCTGAACCGCTGTTCCCTGACCAGCAGGACATGGCTGGCTGGTTCTCCATACATCCATACCACCCTGACTGTCCCAGTCCCACCTTGCTCTACCCTCGGCTAGGTTTATTTTATCAGCAGTGATCGGTGTGGAGGGAAAACATTCAGTTCATTCCTCTCCAGGAATCAATGGGTCTGTACCAGCTGAGCTGAGCTAGGAGAAGGTGTTCTGGATAAGTGGAGTCAGATTTCCTCCTTGATTACTTTGAGTGCTATTGTGTGACACAGAATATATTTCAGTCTGCACCCTGCAGTGCACACAGTTCACCTGCTGATATTGTATTCCGCTTCATTTCAGCTCCCAGAGGAATTGTTCTCATGCAATTAATGGCTCTCAATGGTTTGTGTTTCAGATAAAGAGTTGGGAAGGGTGCTACCTTTTAAACAGATCAACTGGGTAAATATTATCATTGGCAGGTGCCCCTCCTGTTGGTGTCCAGTAGCGGTGGAGGACTGTGCTGTGCCTTGGTGTTAGGCTTACTCCACTCTCTCTGGAGTCGGAAACAAAACGGATGTTTCCGGTTTTTGGGGATACAGTATTTTCAACCTGACTTCCGTTTCCCTTTGAAAAACAGATGTGGGAACTCCACTCAAGCGTCTTTTTAGCTTAGGCCTACTCTGATCATGACTGACCCAGCCATTGGTGCAATATTCATGAATCTCATACCCCTAAATGAGGTCATCACAGACAGCCAAGCACTTCCATTCTAAATGCCATATTTAAAAGAAATGTGTAGTCTAGCCAGAGATGGTTCACCGCTGTGCCACTGTTTAAGGAGTGACGGCTCCACATTGTGCCAGTTCCTTTAGATATGAAGCCTGTGATTTATCTCTGAAGCTTTACCTCCATAAATTAACACTGCATGGGAGTACAGTAAAGATGGGAAACAAGCACTGTTGAGGAGACACAGTAAGTAACTGGTATGGTATGGTGTATAGTTGGACAGTACGGTATATTCCAGGCTATTCCTGTCTGTCGACATTCAGCTGTCATTTGATACGCTGGCTCCCAATCTGCTGCTGCACAATCCTAATGTTAAAGGTATGAGAGCTAAGAGGCAGCCTTCTTTAGAGACTCTGTCCAGCCACTGTCCCTTTTTAAGAGCAGAATGCAGAATGCAGAATGCTCGCCTCTCTCTCAGAACCTTGCAGTTGGAATTGTCCATACATTTGTGATGTAATGCCCCCCTCTATGCCCAGCCTGACACTCTGCTGCCCCTTAGGATTAGTGACTACAGGTCATTTCTCTCACCCCCACTGTCTCTCGTGGTTTGGTTCTCACTCAACAGGCCCTTTGTTGGCAGCTCCAGATGGTCCGGTCTGGAAGGGGGGAATGTGCGAGGGCACGGTGCCTTCAGTTTAGACTGTCTCTCTTGGGGAAAGGAAGGACTGAGTCACAGGCGAAGGGAAAAAAATCACATCCTGTGTACAATGAAACAACGGCTTGCTATTGGAGAAGTGTGTGACTGTGTTTTTTTAATAGAGAGATACCCTCTCTTCCAAAGTGATATAGAGATGAGTGTTTGAGCGCTGCTTTTAACTGCATTCCACCCAACTGAATAATAGGAACTCTGTGTATAAACCTGTGGCCTCCCATAGACATCTACTATGTAGATGGAACAGCTGTCACACAGCCATATTTTTATTTTATTTTACCTTTATTTAGCTAGGCAAGTCAGTTAAGAACAAATCCTTATATTCAATGACAGCCTAGGAACAGTGGGTTAACTGCCTTGTTCAGGGGCAGAACGACAGATTTTAACCTTGTCAGCTCGGGGATTTGATCTTGCAACCTTTCGGTTACTAGTCCAATGCTCTAACTACTAGGCTACCTGCCGCCTCACCTGCCGCCCCATATGACTGTGGTTGAGATCTCCTCTATCCTCCACTTCTCAATGGAAACCCCATTGCCAACTAGTCATTATCTATCTTCCTGAGTTCTTTCCTTTTGTGATTCTTTGTGTTTCATACCCTCAGCACTTGTCATCTTTTACCAATAAAGATTACTCCACTGCAGTGCAATCCAGATGTGCTTGTGATTGAAAAGTAGAATGTTTACCAGTGAAGCGTTCATCTTATCTTATCCTCACACTGTCCTGCATGTAACTCAACAACTGCTGTGAAAAATAATTTTTTCACAGTTTTATGATTAATGGAGCACACCCTCTCTGACTCATACGCCTGATGTCACTCAGTCAGCCAATTGGAGCAACTGTGTCTGGGAGAGAAGACGCATGATTGTCTTACAGTACTAGGTGTAGCAAGTCTTCTTTTAAGTGAATATAGCTAAGCCCAGGCAGTAATATGTGTTGGCATTGGCTTTGTTCTGTCAATCCTAGCTTGAGCTTCAGTAGTCTATATAGCACAGCTTAGCACAGCTTTTAAATGGCGGTTTTCCCCAGTTATCTGACATCCAATGCTTATTTCTGCCGAGTCTTATTATGATAGAATGATTCCATTTGGTATTATTTTTGTCCCTCTTAGTCATTCTGAAACCAACCTTATAGTCTGATTCCTGAGGGCTACTTTAGCCTGGCTGTTTGTTTCCAGTAGGATATGGTTGGGCAGGGCAGAGCTGGGCAGGGCTAGGCTGGGTTGGGCAGGGCTAGGCTGGGTTGGACAGGGCTAGGCTGGGTTGGGCAGGGCTAGGCTGGGCTGGGCTGGGCTAGGCTGGGTTGGGCAGGGCTAGGCTGGGTTGGGCAGGGCTAGGCTGGGTTGGGCAGGGCTAGGCTAGGCTGGGCTGGGCAGGGCTAGGCTGGGTTGGGCAGGGCTAGGCTGGGCTGGGCTGGGCAGGGCTAGGCTGGGCAGGGCTAGGCTGGGCTGGGCAGGGCTAGGCTGGGCTGGGCAGGGCTGGGCTGGGTTGGGCAGGGCTGGGCAGGGCTAGGCTGGGTTGGGCAGGGCTGGGCAGGGCTAGGTTGGGCTGGGCAGGGCAGGGCTAGGCTGGGCTAGGCTGGGCTGGGCTGGGCAGGGCTAGGCTGGGCTGGGCAAGACACTGAGGGAAAGCAGCAGGCTTTCTGGTTAGCAGCTCGTGTGGAGAGATCATCTTCGCTGAAAACGTGTGGTTCTTTTTATACTAATAATGATATTTTACAGTAAATAGGTTCATATCCATGTCTATTTACCAATAATAACAGTGTAGCGAAAAGCCAGGAACTGCGGTTTCCTTACAGTGTCGCCTCAGTCTAAAGCAAACGTTATGGATTACTGCTGTTATTACTTTCTCTCTGGTTGGTCTGTTCAACTGCCTTCATTCCCCTGCTCTCTCTCTCTCTCAATTCATTTAAATGGAAGGGGCTTTATTGGCCTGGGAAACATGTTTACAGTGCCAAAGCAAGTGAAATAGATAAATAATAAAAAATATGTAGTAAACATTATACTCACAAAAGTTCCAAAATAATAAAGACTTCAAATGTCATTATGTCTATATACATTGTTGTAATGGTGTGCAAATAGTTAAAGTACAAAAGGGAAAATAAATGTAGCTGCTGTGATGGCACACTGTGGTGTTTGCCCAATACATATGGGAGTTTATCGAAATTGGATTTGTTTTCAAATTCTTTGTGGGTCTGTGTAATCTGAGGAAAATATGTGTCCAACATGGTCATACATTTGGCAGGAGGCGAGGAAGTGCAGCTTAGTTTCCACCTCATTTTGTGGGCAGTGTCTCTCTCTATCAGTGTATTACCTTCATCAAATGGAGGTCTGATGGTTTGATGAGAGAGAAGGTTCTTAATGGAGGACCTTCTGGTCTTGGTTAATAGAAGCCATGTTAATACCCTCAGAGTGTGTATTACACACCAGATGGCTAGGTCTGCTAGGTCTGACATGGCGACCAGAAAGTCGATGAGAGTTATTCTTCGTAAGTGGGGGGGGGGTTTAAATGTCAGAGACCTGCCTGTTTCTGCTAATTATGCTATCCTATAGCGCCACAGGCTTCTCACAGCTAATCCCACTGGGTTTTACAAGAGTATTTTAACAAGCTTCCATACTCTACTCTCCCCCTCCCTGCCATGTGTCTGGACTGTGAGCTCTGCCAGAACTGTGCTTACATATTTATAACACACGCACATTACTTTTCTACGCTACAATTCCACAGTAGGCGCACACTCTCTCAACATGCCTTGCATCAGACGACCACACATTTATCAACATGGAGAAACTCATAAATGCAGGCATTCTTTACTTTAGATATTGCAGGCATACCACAGTATGTCTGTCTGTCCAGAATAACTGGCAGAGTTGGACTGTGCAACTGTCGTGTCTGATTGACAGTCTGTATGCTTTTCTAGTGATGTCAAATGTCCTTATTTCCTGTGCTTTCCTGTCATTATCCAACTTGGTGGCAAAGCTTTTTACCCTCTCCAGAGTCAGTCTAAGACTGGATGACAGAACACGCTATAGGCTAGTCTAAAGGTATACAACCTGGAGGTAGAGAGGGGGTCTCTCTCTCTCACATACACACACACACACACACACACACACACACACACACACACACACACACACACCACCAGTGAGGAGCCAAACATAATTTTGTATCAGCAGGGCATTTGCCTGAGGGGGTTAAATAGCCCTCTCTATTTTCCCTAACCACCCCCCCACCCCCCCCACCACCACAGATTAAGGAATGAAATAAATACTCCGCTTGTGTTCTCATAAAGGATCATTTTGACCTCTGTGACCTTCACAGGCTGAAGCATCTGCCTGTCCATTACAGTCTGCTCTACAGGACCACAGGCCAGGCCCTCTCCATGGTGCATCTGCGAGCACACAGTAATACCATAACCCAATTCTTTTCTAGAAATTGGTATTTATGACTGGCCGATATTTTTTTTGTTGCTGTCCTCTAAATGCTCCATTGTGCCGTAGTATTCAACCCCTGTGTGATATTGGTGTGTTTTCTTGTCAGAGTCCTTGCATGACTGCCTAACAAGCCTGGGTCTCATTGACATTCTTTGGGCTCTTCTTGGATGGGTTAATAATAGACTTGGCATCAGCTTTAATTCAATCATGTCAGTAAAAGGCTGCACATGTGGCACAGCTGCTAGTGCTTACCTCCTAGCTGAGGTGCCAGTCTGGTCCTGCATTAGCTTTGCCAGCTGCATTGTTGTCCATTTTTAAATGACATTTTTAATGGTTCTGTTGAGAGTGTGAAAGAGTTTGTTTTGCATAGATTTGTTTGACTGTGATTTGAATTCAAATCAGCTCAGTGCATGTGCCTTGTCCATAATAACCAGAAACTGTTGTTATTCTTTTCAACTGTCTGTTTTCCCTGCTTCTTTTCCCTTTCAACCCCTCAGGCAAGCCCAGTGCTGATTTGCCGTCTAGCAGCTATATTTTTTAAATAAAATACCCATAGGCCTACATTGGAAGTCATAATTCAACAGTGAAACATCCTTTAATTTTAGCCTTACCTCTTCGGATTGGTTTTATGAAATTCCTGTGGACTGAAACCCTGGGGAGACAAAATGTGTTTCCAATTGGATAGAAGAAAAGCCTGAGGAATACCACACACACAAAACAGTAAATAGCATTGTATGATTACTGTGACACAGTTCTTGTGTGTAATCTGTGTTGCTGGTTGGACAGGGGGCATCTGCTGTATAGATGAGTGATCTCAGCCACACACACTCAGCTCTGCTATCAGTTATCAGAAAAGGAAACAGGTGCGGACTTAAACAGACAAAACACAACGAACACAGAACATAGATCGGTGGCAGCTAGTAGACCGCAGATGACGACCGCCGAGCGCCGTCCGGCCGAGGAGGGGCACCATTTTCTGTGGATACTGTGACAACCAGGTCTTTTAGCAAAGAGGAATGTCCAACTCTTTAGTAAACTGATCTCATTGCTGTGGTCCATTCTGGCCTTTAGGCTTTAACTAAATGAGTTTGATCAATTGCCTTGGTGAACAAACAAGGCACTCTGTTTCATTGATTGTGTTTAACTTTCCATATGTCCTCATTTAACACGTCTGTAAAGCTCGCTCACTCAATGGACTCTCATTGTTGCAGTCTAGTCTACACAGCGATTTTATGAGTCAAAAGCTGCTGAAAGAGGATATGAATTGATGCTTTCAGATCATATATATATATATATATATATATATATATATATATTCCCTTGAGCAAGGCACTTAACCCTAATTTGCTCCATGGGTGCCGTACTACTATGGTTGACCCTGTAAAACAACACATTTCACTGCACCTATCTGGTGTATGTGATTTTTTTATATTTTTTTAAGGGTATGTAAGTTGTGCTTCTAAGAACCAACATGGTTATTTGAATCAGAAGCTCAGCCACAGTGGAGATTTACATGACCTTTCTGTGTCTCTGGCTGGCTCCTGGGTGGTACAGAGTTATGTCTACACCGTATTACTGTATGACGTCTACTCATTTTGGGGGGGTGTATTCCAGTAGTGGTATAGATAGTGGTATAGACCAGGTTCAGCACGTCATGGCGTGCTATCTAAACAGCTTAGATTAGTCGTGATGGATGGTTTATGTTGTAAAGGGCCTTTTGTTTACATGACTCTGATGTAGACCCTGAGCGTGTCTATCCAGCCAGCCATCTAGCTACAGCCTAGCCCCCTCCACTGAGGTCACCTGAAGTGTGTTACATTACATGCATGTGGAACAGCCACAGCAGCCACAGTTAGCTGCACATGTTTATGTAGCCCTGAGACAACGTAATGCAGACATGACAGGTTCTGGGAGTTTGACTCTGTCATTGCCTTTGCCCTACTTTTCATTTTTATTCATATATTTATCAATTCACATTTTTGATTCATTCAATTCAATTATACACAATCTGCTGGTGTGTCCCTGTCATATAACCTGGTGCCTCTGGGGACCTTACAATCTAGCCAGTGGTCACAAATTGGATCAAAGAGTGAATTGAGTGATTCATTGTCTGTGTGACTTGACTTTGGCTTTATTTGGAGCCAGAATGGTGATGCTTTTCCGTAATAAGGAGAACCGAAACCTGCCAACTGGAGCCATATCGGTAACATCTGGATCCTCTTGGTACAGTGGAGCTGGAACAGTTAACTTATCATCATTAACGTCAACTTGTCCTCCAGGCTTCTAGTCCCACAGCCCCGCATGCTGCCAAACCTTCTCAGGGATGGTTCTAGGCCCTGGTCTGGATGTGTGAAACTGGGTCCAGGGCAACGGGTGCTGCTCTCAGCTCGGAGAGAGGCAGTTACTATGGGGAAGACCGCAAGGGCAACCCCCTGGTGTCAAGAATGTAGAGGGGATAATGAATTTCTCTGGCAGTGATGGATGAGACACACACACACACACACACACACACACACACACACACACACACACACACACACACACAGCATCTGCAGAGTCTTTGGACATCCCATTAACATTGTCTTTCAAGCCGTCAATTAATTGATTTGTGAATTTATCGTTTTACATCTCTTTATATTATAGGATGGTGAACACAATGATAATGGTGTGTATATATGTGCATTCCTATGTCAGTATATGTGTTATAATTACCTCGGTGTGTATCCAGTCAATTCCAGAAGCTCTCAATCCTTGTTAGTGAATCCTCCAGTGACTATATTGACCTCTCCAGTGTCTCCCTGACCTGTTTTTGTTCTCCTTTGGTAAATGTGTCTGATGGATCACCATGGCTTTGTGATCTGTCTCCTAGCCTGTGTGCTGCTGTAGGGTACACACCACTATGTTAATGAGTGAGTGAGCAGAGAGCTGATTGTAATAGTCTCTCTCCCACCAGAGGAGGTGACAGATGACCGTGCAGCATACACAGGACACCCAGTCAACCTGATTCAATTTAAAGACCAGAGAACACACTTTAGACACCCCCACCAGCACACCACTCATGTGTGACAGTATAGGAGGGAAGAGAGGGGGTTGCAGAGGGATGGTTGTGGGGGCTGGGGATACGGCTGCATATATTTAAAGCATTGACCTTGAGGATTTGAAGAAAAACTGACCTGACAGGTGTGAAAATCTGCTGCAGTCTCTGTTTCACTCTATCTCACTTTCTCCCTGTTGAGGAGGAAACTGGCATGATTGGTGGCCATGCCGTGTCTTCCTGGGCTGGACCCACAGTGCTGGGTGGGGACCCGTTTCCCTGGGACCCTCCAAGACTCTTATCTGGTCCTCTGGCAGTCAGAGCCTGTTGCTCGGCTGTTTTCCCATGGGAGGGAAGTCAGATCATCTGAGACATAAACCTCTGCCCCCAGGGCCCACATCTCTGCCCAGAATGGACTGCCATGGAGAGCCTTGGACAAAAGACCTGAGAGAGATTATGGTTTTGATTTAAGCTAACTGACATTTTAAGAGTTGAATACTCCTGTTGCAGATGAAAGTGTGTATTTTACAACCCACAGATTATGAGAGTAAAACATGTTGCAGCTTCTCCTCTGAGCGTCTGAGTGTCGTCTGTCCCACTGCTGGAGAACGACAGGTGCACATCAACGTTCCATCAGCTCCAGTGCTCATTAAGCTGCCTAGTGGACAGAGAAAGGTTGTTTTGGGGGTTAAACCTGTGCAAGGAAAACTTTTCACACACACATGGCACACACACTCACAGCTTGTTTTGATCTATGGCCAGGGTTGTCTGACCTACCTGTCACTGATTCATATCCCTGCGACTTTGAAGGTGTGGATTTTCAGCATTCACAGCATTTACCGCTCTGGTACACGCACGCATGCACGCACGTGCACACACACACACACACACACACACACAGACTGCTGACAGCAGCCATGCAACATGGAGAGTAACACTCCTGGAAAGATCACAGGGTTCTCTCTCCAATGAACATGGCAGTAGATGTGCTGTTTACTCCCAGCTCCGACTTTGGGTCTGTTAACGTCTCTGTCAGTGGGGAGTAAAACACTCAGGCTACCTTGGAGTTCTGGAGCTAGACGTCTCTGACATACAAAGAGCTAGACAGTCTTTGTAGAACGCTTCCACTGGGGCTGGTTCTGACGGGGAACTTGACAAAGGTGTTTGATCTGGCTGTCGATCGGGTGGTACTGCCTGACAGCCTCCACTTTGGTAGAACTGAGGAGAACTGCCAGACTGCCAACAGGAGAAATCGAGTTCACAGTATGGCATTAAAGAGAGAGGGACAATGTGATGCCTTTTGATCATAGCGTAGAATTCTCTGGGTTTTAGCTTCTTCCAATTTAGAGAGATTGTCTCAACATTTTTTTTGTAGATTTGGATCTATAGAGTAGAGACTTCCATGCTGACGCCATTTAGCCAGCTAAATTTGTTAAACAACCAAAAATAACTACGGATTTTCTGGTTCATTGTGTTTTCAGAATATTTGGGCAAGTTAGCTGGCTGACTCATTGATGCTGCTTTGTAGTACACCCTTCAAACCTCTAACATCTGACCCTGGATCAGTGACATGCTGTGTCTGGATTCCACCACTCTCTCTCCATCTCTTCCCCCCCTACCTCCATTCCTCCCTCAAAATGCTGTAATTCTCATCCACAGAGTTTGTTGTGAATATTACAGTCCTGCTGGGTGTTGCTACTCTATTCCCCTATGAGCTAGATAATCAATGGCATCAAGTTAAAAACAGCACCCAGCTACCAGAATGCATCTGTCAAAGTGTTGGGGAGACACTGGGTTATTACATTAGCATGATGAGTTAACTTCTCTCTCTCCCCTTTTTCACTTTCCTCTCTCGCTGTCTTTCTCTCTCTTTCTCTCTTTCCACTATCTTTGGGTGTGTCCCATGGGGTTCAGTGTCAAGCAGATTAATGGAGGGAGGATTAGACAATATTCATTTCATACACATTTTCATGAACTGCCATTACACAATCCCCTAAATTAAGTGTCTCCCTTTTTACTATGTCATATCTCCTGGGATATTTGAATTGGTGAAAGAAATATGGTTCATGAATCAGTTTGGACAAGGAGACAACAGTAGTGCCTTGTAAAGTCTCAGTCTAGGGGGCAAGATGGGAGTGGAAGTGAGCAGCATCTTTATGGTCACGTGTTGGTTTTACTATGATAAACATAGAGAGGTATGGGAGGAGAGGAGGTGTGGAGGGGGAAATTGGCTATCTGAGGATGGCTATATCAATATTGAGTGGGAGTGGTAAAGGTTGGCCGTGTGGTGTCTGTCTCCTCTTACTGAGGGAGGTGACTGAATGGTAGAGGCTATCAGGGGCTGAGGGGTATCGTAGATTGTATTATCAGGGAGGTGTGTGTAAACCCACCAAACCTCAACCCCAGTGCACTCTCTCTGAACCCTGTACCACCCTCATACTTTCCCAGCCTCGCATTCGCAAAGCTAGGTCCATGTGAAGGGCTTTTAGACCTGTAGTGAAGAGCGCCATATAAATGTAGTTCATTACTATCATTATGTACTACAATGTGGCTCCGCTCTTTCAAGTACTTTATCTGTCAGGGTGCTGAGTAGGAGTCAGCCCAAATGCCATGTAGATGTATGTTACATGAGGCTCCTGGCAGAGAGGGAGAGATTATCCCCTGATTGGATCCTGGCCCCTCGGAGCTCATTCCGCCTTTTAAATGAGCTTAATTAGGGTCAGTCCATTCATTGTGCTCCATTGAATTACCCAACACCTGCTCTGTATGAATATGTATAACACCTCTCATCTTTCTCTCTCTCCCTTCCTTTTCTTCATGCTTCTATGCTTCTGAATGTGTGTTGTGACTGGTCATACATTTGGCAGGAGGTTAGGATGTGCAGCTCAGTTTCCACCTCATTTTGTGGGCAGTGTGCACATAGGCAGACCTGGCTCTCAAGAGAAGCAAGGCTATGCTCACTCTATACATAGTCAAAGCTTTCCTTAATTTTGGGTCAGTCACAGTGGTCGGGTATTCTGCCACTGTGTGCTCTCTCTCTCTGTGTCTGTCTCTCTCTCTCTCTCTGTGTGTCTGTCTCTCTCTGTCTCTCTGGCTATCTAATCATCTATCTATATATGTTTCTCTGCCTCTGAAAGTGTGTTGGTAAAGCTTTTGAGATTTCCCAGACTAGGCCACGGAGGCCATTATGCTTCTGACAATGTTGTTTTGGACCCTCTGAATGTTGCTCTTATTGTTGCCAACATTGTGAACTTGACTCCATTTGCCCATGCAGCCAGCCAAGAACAGCCTATTCTTTTACATCCGTTCTTCAAGCACTGCATGGATAATGGGCCAACTATAAGTGTGAGTAGTGGATATTGCTTTGTATTATTATGTTGTTTGTAAGCTTTTAACTAATCCGCTCACATTCATTTGGATTTGTCTCAAGTAAATGATTTGGAGGTTGACTGTGGTCAGAGAGCAGGGAGGACCATGAAAACAGCCCCCTCTATTGGGTCTCAGTAGAACCTCTGTGTCATGGAATAACCACATAAGCGCTAGCAATTACAGGTACAGTAGGTGTATGTGATCTTAAAGAAAAAGGTATATATCATTTTCCATTTTATAAGCAACTGTATAGTTTGGCTTCTAAGTGTGACCCTTTGTGTGAGTCTATAAAATGTGCTGTTGTAGTGTTTCTTTCAGCCCAAGATTTGTATTTTTTTTATTTAACCTCTCTGGGGTATGTGGGACATGACCGTCCCACCTGCGGGACACACTATTCAACAGCCAGTGAAATAGCAGGGCGCCAAATTCAAAACAACAAAAATCTCATAATTCAATTTTCTCAAACATACAACTATTATATCCTCTTTTAAAGATACACTTCTCGTTAATCCAACCACATTGTCCGATATCAAATAGCATTAGATTATGTTAGGACATCACCTTGACAAGAAAAACCACACAGACATTTTCCAAGCAAGGAGAGGCGTCACAAAAAACAGAATTACAGCTAAAATTAATCACTAACCTTTGATGATCTTCATCAGATGGCACTCATAGGACTTCATGTTACACAATACATGTATGTTTTGCTCGATAAAGTTCATATTTATATCCAAAAACCCCATTTTACATTGGCGTGTAATGCTCAGAAATGCTTTGCCTCCCAAAACTTCCGGTGAATGAGCACATCAATTTACAGAAATACTCATCATAAACTTTGATAAAATATTAAACTGTAATTCAAAGAATTATAGATACACTTCTCCTTAATGCAACCGCTGTGTCAGATTTTTTTAAAACTTTACAGCGAAAGCACACTTTGCAATAATCTGAGTACAGCGTTCAGACACGAAACCAAACCCGCCATTTTGTGGAGTCAATAAAACTCAGAAATAATATTATAAATATTCACTTACCTTTGATGATCTTCATCAGAATGCACTCCCAGGAATCCCAGGTCCACAATAAATGTTTGTTTTGTTCGATAAAGTCCATTTATGTCCAAATACCTCCTTTTTGTTCGCACGTTCAGTCCACTACTCCAAATGCAGGAAGCGCGCGAAAATGTCACGACGAAAAGTCAAAAAAAGTTATATTTACGTTCATAGAAATATGTCAAACGATGTATAGCATCAATCTTTAGGATGTTTTTAACATAAATCTTCAGTAATATTCCAACCGGACAATTCCAATGTCTTCAGAAAAGAAAAGGAACACAGCTCACACTCATGTGAGCGCGCGCCTCTGAGCTCATGTCATTTCCTCACTCATCAACTTCCAGGCCCTCTTGTTCGCTCCATATTCACAGTAGAAGCATGAAACAACGTTCTAAAGACTGTTGACATCTAGTGGAAGCCTTAGGAAGTGCAAAATGAACCCTAAGTCACTGTGTACTGGATAGGGATACACTTGAAAAACTACAAGCCTCAGATTTCCACGCTTCCTGGTTGGATTTTTCTCAGGTTTTTCCCTGCCATATGAGTTCTGTTATACTCACAGACATCATTCAGTTTTAGAAACTTTAGAGTGTTTTCTATCAAAATCTACTAATAATATGCATATCCTACCTTCTGAGCCTGAGTAGCAGGCAGTTTAATTTGGGCACGTTTTTTATCCGGCCGTGAAAATACTGCCCCCTATCCCAGACAGGTTTTAAGATGTTTCAGTCTTTTATGATGTTCGTGATAAACATAAACATGTTTAATTACCTGTAAATCAATTTGTAGACACATCCTGTTCAGTTTAATCTTAGCAATGAAATTGTTTTGAGCACCAGATTTTCACTCTAAGTTAGGACTTAGAGGACTGACTCACAAAACCCTGGAGGGGAAAAGAACCACCTTTGGAATTGTCTGGCATACTTCAGACCAGCAACTGGCCCTGCTGTGCTGTGGCTTTGTCAATGGGCCAGTTTGAATGAAGGTTCTGTGTAACCACTAGCATGTGCCATAAAGGAGCATGTGTGTTTTTAGAAAGGTGGTCACAATTTGGACCCGCCGGGAAAGCATAACATTTGGTCTGCGTTTCAGAGATGTTAATTCCAGGGAATGCATGTGGACTTGTGTCTCTGCCTTTTCTCATTCACCTTAATTAGCTTTTTAAAATGGATACAGATCTGGCCTTCTGGCTCTCTTCGCTCTCTCTTAATCCAGCCCTTAGTCTTTCTAGCTTTCTCTCTCTACTATACTCTCTCACTCTCAATTTAAATTTAAGGGGCTTTATTGGCATGGGAAACATATGTTTACATTGCCAAAGCAAGTGAAATAGATAATACACAAAAGTGAAATAAACAACTGTCTGTCTCTGTGTCTGTCTGTCTGTCTGAAGTGATCTCCTCAGCCTGGCTTCACAGTGCTCTCTCACAGTGCTCTCTCACAGTGCTCTCTCACAGTGCTCTCTCACAGTGCTCTCTCACAATGCTCTCTTGGGGTCATTGTGGTATGTTGTGTCAGACAAGAACCCCAGACATAGCAGCATTCCCTGGTGCATCCCAGGCATTATACAGTCATACGCCAACTTGTCTCGCCCAATCATATCTAGTGCCCATGGAAAACGGCTTTTAAAAATAAAAATAAAAAGCTCCTGCATCCTCCACTTTGCCCAATGGAAAAGCAGAAGAAATGTAATACAACACTGAGGGTGTAGTTCCTATACTACATAAAACATATCTGGTCCTAACTTCTACCTGGAGAGTGAGTGAGGCTGGCTTGAGCACTTTCACTTTTTCCTCTCCTCCTCACCATTCTCTGTCGCCCTGTGTTACCCTGGAGGATTACAATTCGCTGTGCCTAGAAGCCGGTTGAGGGAGAGGGAGTTTCCACATGTGCCTCAGTCAGTGTGTGAGTCAGTCAGTGTGTGAGTCAGTCAGTGTGTGTGTGTGTGTGTGACTGTCACTTTAAGACCGGCAGGCTGACTTGGTTGAATCCACTTTAAGATCAGAGAGCTCTAGATTCTCCTTGCTTGCTCTTCAAAGAGCTTTTAGATGAAAGCTTTGGACAGAGGTAAGGGAGGTTTTTGTCTCTCTATTTCATCCTTCCCTGTGTTTCCTCTGTTTCCAGGATTTAAGCAGAAAAGCAGAAAAAAACTTTATTATGGTTGTCTTCTATCCAGTTGTTCAGGTTTAGACAGGTCTGTGTGTTTGGTGCTTTCTTTGTGTACAAGCGACTTGAACTTTGCATCTATTGTTTAGGGATGTTGGTTCTAGCAGTAATCACAGGCATGTTCCCTGCTGTAGTGTTTAACTAGCTCTGTATAGTAGCCTAGACCCCAGCCAGGTTGATTTTGTGAAAAGGTGACCCTTTTCTCCCACAGGGGACCTCGCTGTCAGCTCACTGTTTGTTTCACTGTTAGCATTATATTCAGTCACAACAGAGTCAGATGGACTGATTTATTGCAGCAGTTTACTACGATGGATTCTTTACATTCAATGTGGTGTTTTTGGTCTGTCTTATCGCCCATGATTTAGATCCTATGGTAAAATTGGCAACAGTACATTTGGTATAATCAGTGCTCCACTGTTTAGGATGTTATTAAGAAATATTTTGAGTCTGTTGGCATTTGTCTGATTCTGAAATGGCTAACACATATATCTCTGTAAATCGCTCATAGGGCGCCATGTCATTCTTGGTTCAGAGCCCGTTGACGGCCTTTATAATGAAATATTCCAAAGGACACTAACAAGCAGTTTGATGCTCAGTGGCTTTGGTAATACAGTATAATCTACCATACTGTAATATACTGTATGCCTTCACTCTATGATCCATGGCCTTTTATTTCCTCCTCATAACTGAATGGCCACAGGATCCTATGTAATATCCAGCCAGTATGACAGAGCTCAGGCAAAAACATCTCTCTGTCTTACAACAACAGTCTATTGACTTTTGTTTAACTCCTGTTGTTGTCAATCTGTGGGGACTTGTGTTGTAAAGTGGGTCTCACTCTCAGACAGTGTTCTACTGCTTCTAGCAGCTGTGGCTAGAGTATACCGTACTGCTCCTTTAAGAGTCAGCTAGGTATTAGGCTGAGGCTCTGTGCCATAGGAAGGTGATAAGGGAGGAGTCCTGTGGGTACTGATTTAACAGAAGGAAGGTAACATCAGGGAGAACTGGATAATGAATGATAATACTAGATGACGTTATGGGTCCGAGGGAACAATGAAGTTTGAGACCTGAAACCTTCGAAGTGATTAATGAGACAATAGTTTTACCTGTTTATTGTTCTAGTTTACTTAATGTCAGATTGAAGCCAAAACCAAGATGTCTTTCTATGTTTGATGGATTGATCATTTCCACTGAAAGGGCTATGCAGACGAATTCTTCATTTCATGGTGGGATTTTTCTTTTACTACGAGGTTCAGTGTCCACTTATGGCTAGCCCAGAAATGCACAGCTAGTGGTTCCTGATCTCCAGGGTTCTGTAGTTTACCGGGTAAAAAAAGTGCACTAGCATGGAATTGTAGTGCTGAGGCTGGGGCTGCATGCTCCAGGGATGGCCCAACCCATCCCCATGTTTCACACTGCTGTGTCAAGGGGTTTGAGGCTTTGATCCTCAAGTTTACCTTCAAGGACAAGAGTGTTTTTCACAGACAACCTCCAACATGGCTCAATATGCAACCCTGTGTGAAGTGTGTACTGTCTAATATAGACTTGGCCTTGTTGGCCTTTTTGGTGTGTGTGTGTGTGTGTGTGTGTGTCACAAGGACATGCAGTTTGCTCATGATATAGACACCCCACTACTACACCCCCCCCACCCTCTCTACAACACAACTATGCAGTGTTTATACCCTGTGGAAGTGTGTCCTCACTGACATGGCCCAAGGCTCCATCCCTGAGACACGATGTCAGACTAAACAGAGAGAGGATGTAGGAGTCATCCAGGGGCATTAGCAGGAGAATGCCAGGTCACATGGTGCTAGCGGAGAATAGGGGAGGGTGAGCTCTCTTTGCTCCAGAACAGATGGCCTACAGTGTAGAGGCTATTGAGAGGCACAGGGCTGCAGGCAGGGGTTCAGTGTTGTGGTCAAGGAAGACGTGGTCCCCTCCCCCAAAACTGTAATAAAGCTCCGGTTCAGCCCACAGCACAAGGCTGACGTCTACGAGAATGAGTGTGCTTGTGCCTTTGCTTTTATTCAGGCAAAGGAAGGCTGCAAGTTTGAAAAGCTCAGTCAGAAGTTGGCTCTGTGTCAGAACTAGCAGTGAAAGGAACTGGAAGCAGCCATTGTGACTCCTGTAGCACGCCAGAGGAATTTGTCTATTTTCTCCTAAAGAGCTTTGTTTGGTTTCTACATATGCATTTTGAGCGATGTGGAGCAATTTCCCTGCTTCAAACTCTTTAGCTTCTAGGGGCTAATCATTGTCAAAGCTAATCAGAGTCAGAAGGTTGGGAGGGGGAAGATGTGGCGACTACGGCAGATGGATGGTAAACCTGGCCGTGAGAGATGATGCTCCGGTTTTCCCACAGACACGGAACACTGTGGAGGACAGGCCAGGGACTATTAGCCTAGTGGGTCGGCCAACTGCAGTCAACCAGGCACTCATGACCTCTGATGGCTCTTAACCTTGGACACGTGTCCTCTGGCCTTAACTCGGCAACCCTGGGAACTCTAGCTGCCAGAGGGCTTCAACTTAGCAACCCTTCTAACTGTATCTGTCAGAGCTAGATGTCTTTGACTTGCAACCCTTCTAACTATCTGTCAGAGCTAGAGGGCTTTGACTTGGCAACCCTTCTAACTGTATCTGTCAGAGCTAGAGGTCTTTGACTTGGCAACCCTTCTAACTGTATCTGTCAGAGCTAGAGGTCTTTGACTTGGCAACCCTTCTAACTGTATCTGTCAGAGCTAGAGGTCTTTGACATGGCAACCCTTCTAACTGTATCTGTCAGAGCTAGAGGTCTTTGACTTGGCAACCCTTCTAACTGTATCTGTCAGAGCTAGAGGTCTTTGACTTGGCAACCCTTCTAACTGTATCTGTCAGAGCTAGAGGTCTTTGACTTGGCAACCCTTCTAACTGTATCTGTCAGAGCTAGAGGTCTTTGACTTGGCAACCCTTCTAACTGTATCTGTCAGAGCTAGAGGTCTTTGACTTGGCAACCCTTCTAACTGTATCTGTCAGAGCTAGAGGTCTTTGACTTGGCAACCCTTCTAACTGTATCTGTCAGAGCTAGAGGTCTTTGACTTGGCAACCCTTCTAACTGTATATGTCAGAGCTAGAGGTCTTTGACTTGACAACCCTTCTAACTGTATCTGTCAGAGCTAGAGGTCTTTGACTTGGCAACCCTTCTAACTGTATCTGTCAGAGCTAGAGGTCTTTGACTTGGCAACCCTTCTAACTGTATCTGTCAGAGCTAGAGGTCTTTGACTTGGCAACCCTTCTAACTGTATCTGTCAGAGCTAGAGGTCTTTGACTTGGCAACCCTAAACACTTTCTGTCAGGATTTCTGGATTATAATTAATGGATATTTTTTTGTGGGGATTGATACATTTTACGTTAGGGCAAAATCAAGTCTGAAATGTGTTTGTTGAAATTAAAAACTTTAGAAGCCTTTTTAATTCTTCAATACACTACAAGTTTGCAAATTCTCATCAACAAAATAATGATCAAATGAAGATCCTACATCTTTATCTATAGAGAATAGATGCTTTAATCTTATCACTGTATGACCTATGTCACCTTCATGATCTGTGTAGTGGTTCTACAAGATGTGGGAACAGCTATAGCTGGTGAAGGCTAGCAGCAGTTTGTATTAGGTCAGGACTAAAAACAAACTTGGCTAAACTGTTTTCCTTGTGCCTGACCCATTTCGTAGAAGCTTGATAGAATAAATTCTCACAACCAAGGCTTCATTTTCTTTAACATGGTGCTATTTGTCCCTCTGACCACATTGGGAAGGTCACAGGTACCAAACAAAACAAGTTTGTGTGACTGTGACATCACACTTATGCTACAGATCTCCTTACCTCTCAAGCCGGAGCTGTGGATTCCTTATTACCCTCAGCCTATATGCTACAGTACAGAACATCTAGTCATTCAGCAGACTCTTATCTTGTGCCTCTCGAAGGTCTTGAAAGTCAAGGTGCAGTAAGAAGGAGAGGTAAACAGCAGTAATGCCACAGATCAGTTAATCCCCAGGGTATTTACACTACGGCCTGGCCTCTCACATGCTGTACGTGTGCTGCTGCTGCACCAGTAGAGGATGGGTATCATGTGAATGCTTTCCTGGAGCGTGAGCTACATGCATGTGGAAGGGTTATATACTGCAAGGGTTGTGCTCTTTCTTCCGCTGAGCCCACAGCTACAGTAAGAACGCTCTCCAGCAGTTTCTGTTATTTGGAATCCGCCCCTGGACAAATTTGGCAGCGGGAAGCAAAGAAAAGGCTGGAATTCCAGTGTTTAAAAATAAACACCAGTGCAAACTGTAGCAGGCTTTCAAAAACTTTCCCAACCGATCAAAGAAGACGTCATTGAGTTCTGCAGAGTAGGAAAAATGTGAGTAATGTTTCGGTTGGAGAGGAATATAAAAGGGGTTTTGAGTCAGAGGAGAGGAGTGAGTTTCTACAGTAGTCATGGAGACAGAGTGGCACAGCAGAGACACACCTGGGCTGACTCCTTCAGGATCACTGGGATGGAAACCTGGTGCAGGTTTGAGCCTAACACATGGAAGCACTGTATTGCTGTACTGTATATGCCTTTGACAGGGAAAGCTTGTAGTTGTAATTCAATTTTAGTATACCAAGAATGTCCTCTCTTCGGATGAGGTACAGTAGCCATGTGGTGGTGTTCCTCTTGTAAACAGACATTGTGGATTTTGCAAAGTGAATCTGTTCCTCAGAAACCTTAATGGAAAGTAGTCCTCTGATCATTGGCTGGGTGTCCTCTTCTTAACCACTAAAATACCAAAGCTCTACTGAACACCAGATTATGACTCAGCCCTAATTGCAACACATGTTATCAAACATTGGGGGTTGTCACAGGCAGTTATCAGAGCTGTGCTTCCATAGTGATAACCCAATAGCTACCTAACCCAACCGCTCTCCTTTGTGTGTCCCTCAGATGGTCCTGGCTGAGCAGCAGGAGGAGAGAGGGTCGCCTGAGAGTAGAGGAATCCAGGACCACCATGCCCACTGAAGGAACTCTGAGGCAAGACTGAGACTTTAGAACACACAGGTGAGTCTCAGATTCTGTCTCCTATCAGAGATTATTAACAGTGCTTTTATAAGTGGTAGTGACTGTAGGTAAGTGTCGTTTAAGTGGTGCAGGGAGTGGAAAATGTTAGGCTAACGCTAATGTAGTATTGCCAACTATACCAATTATGCAATGAAATCACAGCAAGTGCGCCATAGCTGCCTTCAGTAACATATTACAGTTGACAAACCGATGTCAAACCAAGCCACTACATGCCTCAAACCGCACTCTAGAGTTCTTTGATTCATTTCCATCACACATAACAGCCATGAAGGCTTAAAGCTTGTTGGTCACACTGGTGATACCGACGCCTTGGTACCTTTCCTGGAAAAGGAGTAAAATGAGAAGAACAGGATGTCTTTGTAATTATTAGACTTTCTCATCCTGAGTCTCTTTTGTCTTCCAGATCGCAATGGGAAACTCTGAGAGCCAGTACAGCATTCAGGGGTCCAAGGGCACCAGCTTAATCTTCCCAGGGAAACAAAAGCCCTACTCACTAAAGTTCCGCTCAACCAAAGAAGAGGTTCTGTCCCCCCATACGTGGTGGAAAGGTGGGCCGGGGGGCTCGGGGTACAAGGCCAGGGCTGTTGGTCGAGGATGCCTCTCCCCCCTGCAGAGGAGAGGAGAGCCGTACGTCTCCAGACACTATGATTACGTCACCAAGGGGGTGAAGGGCAGTCCAAACTGCCATCTCTGGCATGGCTCCCCACCAAGAGGCCGCTCACACCTCCCGGCTGAGAATAGATGCTGCCCATATGAGGGCAGGGGAAGCCTGTACAGTAGAGCATCAGGGGATCTGAACGACTATGCTCTGAACGGACACAGGACCCCAGAGAGGATGCGAGGAGAGGGGGATGTGGGGCTTGAGGATCAGAGCAGTCCCAGGGTGGTCATCAAGAAGGATGGTAGTCTGAGGGTGGAGTTCACCAACACTAACAGTGGTCTGCTGCTAGATGAGGCATCTGGGCCAGTGCAGCTGCTCAAGTTCTCCCCGACCCTGGAGTCCACCTCCAGTCTGCCTGGCAGCAGCAGGCCTGAGGCCCACCATGGTGCTCCGCAGCCTGCCTCAACCTCCACCGCCAGGACTAGCAAGGGCAGCTCGCTGAGCTCAGAGGGCTCTTGGTACGACTCGCCCTGGGGGCCCAGCACGGAGCTCTGCGACCAGGACCAGTCCTGTTCCTCCAGTAGATCTATGGGAAACCGTAGGGCTGACCATTTGGAGGCCTTTGGCCAGCAGTCTCCCCCTGTGTCCATCTCAGATCTCTACAGGGACCCCAGTATGGCTGCCACCTTCCCCACAGCTAAGGACCTGTCGGCCCAGTACAGGGAATCCCCTCTTCACTCCCATCACATCCAGCACCGGGCCTCCTTTGTTTCGGCCCTGGATGTGCCTGCTGAGGAGCAGTGTCCAGAGGCCCCGCAGTACTCATCCTACACCCTGCCCTGCCGTAAGGCCCAGCCTAATGGAGAGGTCTCCACCCTGAAGAAGGGCTCTGGTTCTGTCAGGAGCCGCATGAGGCGCCTCAGCGACTGGACTGGAAGTCTCAGCAGGAAGAAGAGGAAGACACAGGTGAGTGGGGTTGTCATCTGGGGTTGTCTGTGTTTGAGCACTGGGACCCTGATCTACAATCTATGAAATTTGTTATATTTTTTAACAGAAACATTTGTCACAAAGTGTCACAAAGTACTAAACAATGAGCAAACCGAGCCAGGGGCAAGGAAACGCTTCCGCTCAGGTTCTAAACTGATGTTGTACTTCACAGGTCATAGATCTGTATACACCCTATCTTCATGGCTTGGTATGTACAACCAGTAGGCCTACAGCGTGTTTGCAGTTAGGTCTGTAGCCATAGCATATTTCTAGTGGTCAATCTGTAATAGAGGTACTGCTTTAGCTGCATCAGGTGTGTCTAATCTCCTTAGGAATGTCCCTGTTTTGAGATGTGATTGTCTGCAGCTCCTTGGCTCCACAGGAGAATATGATGACTCTGAAGTCTCCCAGTGCTTGGCACAGAGGAAGCAACTCTCTGACAGTTACTTGGCTGGGGACTGTTACTGGTCAGTGTCGTCTCGCCAGGAACACACCGTTGTCCCCGACCCGAGTACCACAATACCAGCTGTCTGAGTACAGGGAACCACAGGGTACCGCGGAATGAAATTTGGGAAGCGGATGGTGCATTGTGTAGGGAGTAGAGATGCAGTCGTCTACCGGAGAATAAGGCATGAAACAGAGGGAAGGAGAGGAAGGATGAAAAGCCAAGGGGTCTGCAGATTCCATGACTACGTCTGGGTGGGTACAAGAGGTCATGTCAGTTTAGTGTTTTTAGCAACATCATGCCAATGAAAGGAATATGTAGAATGACCTGTGTTGGAAGCATAGCCCCATTGTATATCATTTGCTGTTGATTGCATTGTTATGATCAGACGATATCCTCCAGTTTGGGTCCTGATGATTGTTGTTGCACAGTGGAGATTGAAACAGCGATTTTTATTTTATTTTCTTCTCTAGTGTACAAGCTCATCTGTGTATTTCATTGAGATATTGTGTGAGTGGTTGAAAATAGATGTTAACTACCAGTTGACAGAGGTCTGTATGATGTACAGCAGGTCAGTGTTGCAGTATGGGTCAGACAGCTGAGAACCGGACCTGTAAAATGACACCAGACTGTTTTGTACAGTATTAGAATAACCATGACTTGTATGCCAAATCATTGGATAGAGTGTGTTTGTGTAGATGTGTGTTATGGGTCTGTAATAGTTTATTTAGAGCATTTAAGCCCCATAAATGCAATCACCATAGTCATATTTTCTGCAACAAAGGCTAAGTAGTTAATTCCTAAAAATGTGTTAGATATTCCCAAATTAGCTTAAAAACTGCTTGAAACGTGGCCCTCCGTGACTTTGAGGCTTTAAATCATACATTATGCCCTAATTCTCTTGTAAACTTTAAAATGCTTTTCAAACCATTCCAAGATTATTGCTGTAAGCCTGTGAAATCTCTGTTACTGAAACTAATTCCCAGCTGAAGATTTCGAAACCCCACCCCAGTCTTAATGATGTGGTCGTCATGGTGATTATGATTTGGTGGCGCTGCTCTGGGTTTCTACTCAACACTCTGACCTCCTCTCCAGAGACCCAATCCACTAGTGTGTGCTGAATGGATAGGTGCTCGTTCATTAGGGCATTAGGGTCTAACTAAAAATATCTGGGTGTAACTGGCGTTGGCACAAGAGGGTTAACTTCTCTTGGGGCCAGAGCTTGCACTCTAAATGAGTTCCTATCTTAAACCCTGATAATCTCTTGCAATGTGTTGGGTTTGGGGAGAGACCTAGGATACAACGTCCATGCGGTATTGAACTTATTGACCTTTTCAATGAGAAGGACAGGAGCTTTTGAGGGACTGTGATTGAAGTTGTTCAGGTTCCCAGCGAAGCTTCAAAGGTCCATGAGAAACACCCCAACAAGCTCTGGCCAATCACAGTAGCAATCACATCTCTATTCTCCGTTCAACTCTACCACACATCAAATGTTTGTATCTGTAGGCATTGGGCAACCCCAGGCTTCAGAACCGTATACTAATGAGCAGAGTGATATTTGTTTTAGATAAATTATCTCTTTCAGTGTTCTGACTCAAACTTCTTCATGGGCAAATGTTGGAGTGTGATGTTTCGAACTGAGCTCTGTATAGTTTAGTTGGAGACATTCAGAGTTGTTATAGCTTGATGCTGACACATTCATTGGGTCTCTCTGCAATCTGGTGACTCTGTGGTGCCCAGGACAGAGCTGATTCAGGCGTCCACACTGGCCTGGTTCTGCCCCTGTTTGGAGTTCTCCGTTGGGTCTAGTTCCACCATGGCCACCTAATCACCGCCAGCTTCCAATTGGCTCAATGAACCATATTTCACCATATATCACAAAGTCTGGCCACTCAGCCTCTTTTCAACGAGTCGACCCAAATCAGGACTAATTCCAGCTCTCATTGCCCTCCACCTGGGCTTCAGAGCTCTCGCTGCGCTGCACCACTCAGGCCCAGGTTCTAATGAGAAACAGCTTTGGGAGAAGGCGGGAGACTGAGGGGAGGGGGATTGGGAAGGAAAGCAGAGACTATGGGATACTAAGGGAAAAAAGGGTAGACGAAGAGTAGGGGAGGTACGACTGACATACAGGGAAGGAAGGGAGAGGTTGACGGACAGGGAAGGAAGGAAGGAAGGAAGGGAGAGGTTGACGGACAGGGAAGGAAGGAAGGAAGGAAGGAAGGAAGGAAGGAAGGAAGGAAGGGAGAGCTTGACGGACAGGGAAGGAAGGAAGGAAGGAAGGAAGGGAGAGCTTGACGGACAAGGAAGGAAGGAAGGAAGGAAGGAAGAGAGAGAGGTTGACGGACAGGGAAGGAAGGAAGGAAGGAAGGAAGGAAGGAAGGAAGGAAGGAAGGAAGAGAGAGAGGTTGACGGACAGGGAAGGAAGGAAGGAAGGAAGGAAGGAAGGAAGGAAGGGAGGGAGAGGTTGACGGACAGGGAAGGAAGGAAGGAAGGAAGGAAGGAAGGAAGGAAGGAAGGAAGGAAGGAAGGAAGGGAGAGGTTGACGGACAGGGAAGGAAGGAAGGGAGAGGTTGACGGACAGGGAAGGAAGGAAGGGAGAGGTTGACGGACCGGGATAGAAGGGAGAGGTTGACGGACAGGGAAGGAAGGAAGGGAGAGGTTGATGGACAGGGAAGGAAGGAAGGGAGAGGTTGACGGACCGGGATAGAAGGGAGAGGTTGACGGACAGGGAAGGAAGGAAGGGAGAGGTTGATGGAAAGGAGAGGTTGGCAGACAGTGAGAGGAGGGGGTAGACTCAGCGAGAGACTGAGGAAGGGTTGCTTTGGAAGGGCATTGGAAGGAACACTTTGTTTGAATTTCACCCAACCCAGTTGCCAGGGGAGAATCGATGTTGCAATCTAGTGGAGTGCAGGTGGGATTTCATTACCCCTGAAAGAGCGCAATCACATGAAGTAGTGTTTCTACTGAGATCAGGAAGCCAGGGTGTCCTCGCAGACTCAAGAACTTCAGTCACCTAGGTGCCAGCCTCAGGAATTTGTTTCCCTCAGTCTGGAAAGTTCTGGCATCGAGGCAGTACGTGCTCTGTGCCAAAAATAATCCTCACTCTCACTTCATCCTACCCTCTCTCCCTACTTCACCACAGTCTCACCCCTACCCTCACTCCACAGTCTCCCCCTACTCTCTCTCTCTACTCTCCCCCCACCCTCTCTCCCTAAGCTCTCCTCACACTCTCACTTCATCCCTCTCCTCACCTTATTCTCATCTCTGTGCCCTTCCAGGAGCCTAGGTATAAGGACGGCAGCGAGGCCTTTGACAGTGGAGTGGACGGCCTGACAGCTGACACCAGCTCTCCCTCCCAGGTATCCAGCCTGTGGTACCCTGGCGGACCTGGCAATGTTGGGGCCTTCCGGGCCCAGTCTGCAGGGGCCCTCCACCACAGCAGCGACGCCCTCCACCAGAACATTTATGAGAACTTCATGCAGGAGCTGGAGACGGGGATGGGGCAGGGCAGTAGTGGAGGAGCAGGGGGAGGTGGTGAGAGGAGAGACCCGTCTACGGGGACAGAAGGGGGGGAGAGCAGCAGTGAGTCTGCGGGCGGCTCTCTGGAGCAGCTAGACATGCTCTTTGAAAAGGAGCAGGGGGTGGTACGCAGGGCCGGCTGGCTCTCCTTCAAACCCCTCCTCACCCTGCACAAGGACAGGAAGCTGGAACTGGTCACACGCAGGAAATGGAAACAGTACTGGGTCACCCTGAAAGGTGAGTAGGGGTGGGTGGCCAGAGAGAAAGACGGTTTGTGACTTTGCGATCTAAGGTCCAGTCGATATACACATTGAATTCAATACCTCACTGAAATGGAGTTGAGCTTGATGTGTTTGGTCACAATGAAAGGTGAGTTAAAGGTGTGAGGAGGGTTATAGGGCAACTAAAGGTCAAAGTGTAACTTGAACTTTAGCATTGGAGGCATTACTTCCTCAGGTTCAGTAGATCTAGCCACTAAATTGTTTGCGGAATACATAAACTGAAATTTAATTTAAGCTGGGCGACAGAGGGGAATGTCCGTTTCTAACTTTAAATCACATTTAAAGTTGAAGTAAAACCAGACATATCACTTAAGAGAGGGCAGCAGCAGCTCTTCACATGGTTTTTCTGGAAGACTACAGTGTGTCCTTGGCAGAGTCCATCTCCTTTACTTAGCCTGTGCATTACATTTACTGTACACTGATCCTTTGCTATCCTAAAAGCTTACTGGGAATTTTACTGCTGCATTTACCGGCTAAATAGATAAACCTCATGCCAGGAGCATGAGAGTGTGTGTGTGTCCTTCATCCGTTCTTCCACTTTACTGTAAATGACTGAAGAACAGCAGAGACAAATAAATGACAGGTTATGAGGACATTCCTCTGAGCTGTGTTCTTCCTCCCTCTAATGACCAACCTCTTCCTCTTCCTCCAGGTTGTACCTTGTTGTTCTATGAGACCTATGGTAAGGGTTCTCCAGAGCAGGAGCTGTCTCCGCGCTACGCCCTGTTTGCAGAGGAATGTATCGTCCAGGCCGTTCCTGAGCACCCCAAGAAGGAGAACGTCTTCTGCCTCAGCAACACCTACGGAGATGTCTACCTCTTCCAGGTGAGGTCTACCTCTTCAAACTCACTGTCAAAACTACAGAATGTAGATGTCCACAGTATTTATCCCCAAGTGGATGGATATACTGTAGATGCAGTTTTTTTCAGAAAAAACATTCCATAGGTTTGTATAGCTACAGTAAATCTTCATGTGTTCATAAATGTCACACTACAACTATATTGTTCAGTCCAGCTGGTGGTTCCTCCATCCTAGAGCCTGTGTGGCATGAGCTTGGCGTTAGCGTGTTGTTAGCTTAGCGTTAGCTTCATGAGCACATCATGGCTTTAGTGCTCTGATTTCCCCCATCACTCTGCTCTGGTTGTTGAAATGCTTAGTGTTCCAGCCAGTCCAACACACAAATGAGGAGCAGAAGCTGTTACTTAGTGGGGAATGTTTTTTGTCGTTGGAAAGGAACGCGTGTCCCGTGCTACTGTGGCAGCCTGGTTTGATAGCCTCTTCCTGCTTGGGCAGCCAAGCAGATTGGTGTGGTCTACTGCTAGATTACACTGACTGTGTCAGCTGAACAATAGAAACGCACTGTTCAGCATATTCACACTGAAGAGTAGTGGACGGAGACGTTTTACAAATATAGTCACACACATAAAATACACAAGTGTGTGTGATTGTTAGACTCTATAATCTAGCAGATCAATTGAATGATTCTAGCTCGTAAATTATTATAATTTAACTCTCCAGTTGGAGCTTTTCCGTTTGTATGGCTGACCTTATTTCCACTGTTGAATGCAGAGAGACTTAAGGCCTGACTTGGCCTCACTAGTTTTCTCTTTTCTGAGGGTATGGCATGAAATCCCAGTTGTGGTGTTTTGAGTAAAGCTAATAAAATGGTAAAGTGGATTTAACATCAGTTCAAACTCTAGAGGTCAGGAAACCATTAAGTCTATAAAATGAAGCACCATAGAAGCCTGTGTTCTCCCTAATGTGTCCTACATGAATCACTTCTCCCTCATATTCCTATCACATTTCATACCATGTCCTCTGATAATGGAATCGTTTTTGTCAAGCTATATGATCCTTTCAAGATTGACTGTATTGACTGTGAAATTACGTAATTGCGTACAGATGGGAAAATTGGGAAAATCTGTCATGAAGATCATAATATGCCATGAGGAAGATAGGAACACAATATGGGTGCAAAGTGCTCTGCTCTTATAACTGTCAATCATTCAGATATAGAGCCCAGCCCAGAAGCATGTCGTTCATGGCATCGCTATTATCGCTCCGTCTTGCAGTGCTTATACCATCACATAAGCCATTGAGGACGAATTCTCTTTCAGTAATAATCTAGTCTTACCATTTATGGTCTTACCTCAAACATCCATCTAATATCCTACCTTCACCTCTGTGTGTTTAGGCTAGCAACCAGACAGACCTGGAGAACTGGGTGACGGCCATCCACTCTGCCAGTGCCTCTCTGTTCGCTAAGCGACATGGGAAGGAGGATACGGTGCGTCTACTTAGGAGCCAGATCAGAGGCCTGCTGCAGAAGATAGACATGGACGGTAAGATGAAGAAGATGGCTGAGCTGCAGCTGTCCATCGTCAGTGATCCCAAGAACAGGAAGGCCATCGAGAACCAGGTGAGGATGAGGAAGATGATGATCAGAGGTTGTGTTGATGGTGGTGTGTTCTCGCAGTGGTTAGTGTCCCAGACAGATCTGTTCTACGGTCTGTTCAGTGTGTTTGTTAGGAATCTAGCAGCTCTAAAAATATGAGCTGTGAATCAACCCACGCGACTAAAACCCCATGTCTTATTTTCAGAAGCGGGAGAAGTAGCCTAAATGTAGCTAATGGCTGTCCAAACATATTCTCAGAGGATAGATTGCATCAGATTGGGATTCCACATGTTGTTCTATATAATAACCTCTCAACATTAGTCCCTCTAACACCCCGCCTGAGGAGAAAAACAGACCAATCACTGATTCTCCCCACAGCTAAAACTGTCCCATACATATAATGTAGTGAGCCATGGAAATGGCTGAAGACTCAACACCAAGCTAGCTTGCCCACCCCTCATTTCAGCCCCCTCAACAGTCCCAGCTGCTTATGAGTATATATCAGATTTATAGTGCAGTAATTCATCCTTCGGAGGTGGGTCTGGTTGCTTCAAAGCATTTCAACTCTGAATTAGAAGATAGTGATTTTGGACTTGCAACATTTTGGGGGGTGTTTGTGATGGTTGGATGTTTGTGTTTGGAAGGTTGTGAGTGCAAGACACGAAAGCTCAACATCCAGGATTTGACTTTGTCTGAAGGTGGATGTTGCTATGTTTTTGTAATATTCTTATCAATGAGGTAACATAGCTGTGAAAAAGATGAATGGCTCATGGCTGTCATGACCAATGGGAATGACATGGAGGGCAGTGTCTGTCTTCCAGACTGACTTGGTGTCTGTTTTCTGTTAGCTATCACAGCACCTCGAGACAGAGAGGTCTGGAGCCAATGATAGGGTCAGAGGGGAGAGGGCGGGGTTAGGCCCTGAGACGGGCGCCCACGGCTGATGATGGATTTAGGATGGGGGGTGAATGGGCTATGAGAGGGCACTTTGATGTTTACCCTCCCCCCTTCTCAAAATCAGTGCCTTTTTGAAGTCTCTCTATTCCCCTCCATAGTGAAGTCAAAATCAGGTTGGCATGTACAATCATTAAGAGAGAGAGGGGGAAAGTCAAAGGAGGCTGTATGTCTTAGAAAAAAGGCCCATTCCTGCCACTTAATGGGACTGAAATGGGAGTAAATAGGATTGCTGTAAGGCCAGATGGGTACAATATGCCTTCAGCAGTAAAGAGACCGACATACACACACACACACACACACACACACACACACACACACACACACACACACACACACACACACACACACACATCCATGCCAGCCTCTTTCTGATTCTCTTTCCGATAATGGCCATGCTTCTTTGATATGATGATGGATTAACATTGCCTGACAGAATGTAAATAAGATGTAATCAATCAGACATGGGTTTGTGTGTGGCACTTCCAATTGTGGCTATGCGGTGTCCAATATTAAACCGTATCAACTATCAAACCATAACCTTCCTGTCTTTGCTCTGGGGGAAGAGGAGTCCATCTAATTGAAATGTAATTGTATTGGTCATGTACAAATTTTTCAGATGTTATTGCAGACGCAGCAAAATGCTTATGTTTCTAGCTCCAACAGTGCAGTAATACCTAACAATACACACAAATACAAAAAAGAAAAAGACAAATTCAGAAATATCAGAACGGGCAATGTCAGAGTCCGGAATATAAATATATATGTGTATGGTGGTGTGTATGGACAGTATATGAATAGAAAAGGTGTGTATGTATAAACATTATGGACAGTATATGAATAGAAAAGCTGTGTATGTATAAACATTATGGACAGTATATGAATAGAAAAGCTGTGTATGTATAAACAGTATGGACAGTATATGAATAGAAAAGCTGTGTATGTATAAACAGTATGGACAGTATATGAATAGAAAAGCTGTGTATGTATAAACATTATGGACAGTATATGAATAGAAAAGCTGTGTATGTATAAACAGTATGGACAGTATATGAATAGAAAAGCTGTGTATGTATAAACAGTATGGACAGTATATGAATAGAAAAGCTGTGTATGTATAAACATTATGGACAGTATATGAATAGAAAAGCTGTGTATGTATAAACAGTATGGACAGTATATGAATAGAAAAGCTGTGTATGTATAAACATTATGGACAGTATATGAATAGAAAAGCTGTGTATGTATAAACAGTATGGACAGTATATGAATAGAAAAGCTGTGTATGTATAAACATTATGGACAGTATATGAATAGAAAAGCTGTGTATGTATAAACAGTATGGACAGTATATGAATAGAAAAGCTGTGTATGTATAAACAGTATATGACTAGAAAAGGTGTGTACAGCAGTAGCGATATAGGATGAGCCTTCACTAGAATAAAGCATATACATATGAAGTGGGTAAAACCGTATGTAAACATTATTAAAGTGACCAGTGTTCAATGCATCTGTACATAGGGCAGCAGTCTGTAAGGTGCAGGGTTGAGTACCTGGTTGTACCCATCTAGTAACAGTGACTAAGGTTCAGGGCAGGGTACTGGGTGGAGGTCGGCTAGTGGTGACTGTTTAACAGTCTGATGGCCTGGAGATAGAAGCTGTTTATCAGTCTCTCGGTCCCAGCTTTGATACACCTGTATTGTTTCTGCCTTCTAGACGGTAGCTGGTGAACAGGCAGTGTCTCGGGTGACTTGAGGTCCTTGATGATCTTCTTGGCCTTCCTGTGACACCGCGTGCTGTAGTTGTAATTGACAATGTAATGCCTGCTCTCCAATTAAAATGATCCTCTCCTGTCCCCCAGAATACCCCACTGTAATAGCCTTAGAGAAGCCGTAGGGATACAGGGTTATCTCAGCAGATTTACCAAGCGTGACACTTAGGACCATACAGCCCTGCTCAGACTCTGACCCTGGGAGGACACTATATTAATGACACATTACCATACACTAGATGTCTGTATACCGGGATCACATTGGGTCCAGAAGGGCATAGTGTTCATAATGTCATTGGGTTGAACCTTTACGTGTGTTAGCTCTGTCTGAACACACAGCATTGTGCAACAGGATCATTGTTGGTCTTTACAGTCCTGTTTCGATGGTGGAATGTTCTAGGCTCAGATTGGTCCCCTATCCAACTCATTCCCAACCATGAAGCATTCCATCAGTCTGAATCAGTTAATGGGAGGGTGGATTCCGTACTGGTCTGTATTGTAAATGAAGTCTCTGCATACTAGCACTATAAAAGTAAATTGTATAGAGAGTCGTTTAACTCCAGTTCTCTCATTAAAGTGACCCCCCCCCCAAGCTTACAAATAAGCACCATCTCATACTTTACAGTACATAGTGCAAAAAGGGTCTCAAGGCATGTGTTCATTCTCTGTGTTGGTGAGTGTGTTGTGTGTATATTTAGGGGGGAGGGGGTTATAAAGTGGTCTGGTGCTCGTCAACCCCCCCATGACTTTTATTGCAGAGAATAAGATACACACACACACACACACACACACACACACACACACACACACACACACACACACTACAAACCTCCTTCACTATATCATCAACCTTACTGCCCTCAACCAGCACCAGTTTTTGCCCCCCACTCCCACCACATCTGTAAGCAATCCCAGCTTGATGGAATGCACCCTAAATGTTCTCTCTGACCTCCCTCCCTCCATCTCTCCCCTCTCTTCCCTTCCCTTCACCCCTCTCTCCCCTCCTCATTTCTCCAACCCTCCCTCCTACCTACAGATTCAGCAGTGGGAGCAGAACCTGGAGAAGTTTAACATGGACCTGTTCAGGATGCGCTGTTACCTGGCCAGCCTGCAGGGCGGCGAACTGCCCAACCCCAAGAGCCTGTTGGCTGCAGCCAGCCGGCCCTCCAAGACTGCCCTGGGACGCCTGAGCATCTTCTCTGTGTCCTCCTTCCATGCACTGGTCAGTCTCTGGTTGGGATGGAGGGGGTCTATATAGACTGAAGTTGAAGCAGGTTGTGACTGCAGAGGTACATCCTAGTCCTGACGGTGTGTTATGTCTGTTATGTCGTCAGATCTGTTCCAGGGATGAGGCCACACTGAGGAGGCGCTCCGTGTCCCTGAGCCAGAGATCACGCAACAAGAAAGGCCTCTTCTCCTCCCTCAAAGGCCTGGACAATCTCACTAAGAGGGGCCGCGACAAGAGACCTTCTGCAGGACAGGTATGGTACCTGGACATACTGCACACAGGACACACATACAAAGAAATTGAAGCAGGACTTTTTCATATTTCTAAGAGAAAGTTGAAATGGGGCCCTGGTGTGCACTTCTACCCCATAAACAAGATTTAATTTTTTAAAGGTAATAAGCTCATATATTTTGTTGTTGTAATTACTCTTCCCCACACGCTCATTATCTATTGATGTTGTCAGCCCCACCCCCTATGCCCTGAAGGTACTGCCCAGCAGAGTCTTCTTAGGCATGGAACAGACCTACTTCCCAGGATCTAGCCTATTATGGAAACCGATGAATTTGGATAATGGTGTAGTACACTAGATTAAGATGTCAGTGCTTACTTCAGTACATGTGAATGTCACATCACTACAATATTTTCTCTGATATAGACAGTATTCTGCTTTGCGTTGTGTCTGAGCTGTAGGCTTCACTTTGAGGATTCATAAATGTTTCTACGGCCATGTCTCTTACTGGTTTTGACTGATGGACTGAGTTTGATTGTAGGGAGTGTTAAGCACCCATCTATAATGTAGACGCTGCTAACTACCAGCTTCTGATTCTCTGTAGTGCTCTTCCAAACAGGAGGCCAGGTGTCCTTAATGCAGACTAAACCGAGTCTTCCCTGCTCCTCCCAGTACTCTCGTCACCCCTCCACCTCCGCGGGGCTCTGTGTGTGTGTGATGTTGATTGTGGTGTGTTTGGGAGCTCCAGCAGGCTAGCTAATGAGACCCAGTTTGGTTTCACAGCGCAGAAGGCCGAGGTGGCTCACAGTGCACGACCAGGAACAGTTCTGTACCATGAATTATTAAAAGCCATATGTGGTAAATTGTAGCCTGCTGTACCCAGCCCTACAGCGACAAACAGATGGTTTGTGTAAGTTCACTAAATATTAAACAGCCCCACACTTATTCACAGGTTCCCCTGCAAAGCTAAGCTCTCCAGCTGGGATATGTTTCTGTGCCTTTTCTATGATGTTGGTGCCTATTAAAAAGACTGACAAATTGCTTCAAGGGGAGTTGTAGATTGATGGCTTTCCAGGTACATCTGCTGTCTTTTAAGCGTGTGAGGGTCAGTAGTGCCGGTCTAGTGTTTAGTTTCCCATCTTTCCTGGAGATGAGTTAAGCCTTCAAGTTGTGTGACATCATTGCTCTCTGTCCTCCCAATGAGTCAATATGACACGTGTTGATTACAGAGGGATTTATACTGAACAAAAATATGAACGCAACTTGTAAAGTGTTGGTCCCAAGTTTCATGAGCTGAAATAAAAGATCCCATAAATGTTCCATAGGCACAAAAAGCTTATTTCTCAAAAATGTTGTGCACAAATTTGTTTACATCCCTGTTAGTGAGCAGTTCTCATTTGCCAAGATAATCCATCCACCTGACAGGTGTGGCATATCAAGAAGCTGATTAAACAGCATGATAATTACACAGGTGCACCTTGTACTAGGGACAATAAAAGGCCACTCTAAAATGTGCAGTTTTGTCACACAACACAAAGCCACAGATGTCTCAAGTTTTTGAGGAAGCTTGCAATTGGCATGCTGACTACAGGAATGTCCAACAGAGTGGTTGCCAGAGAATTGAATGTTCATTTCTCTACCATACGCCGCCTCAAATGTCGTTTTAGAGAATTTGGCAGTACATCCATCCGGCCTCACAACCGCAGACCATGTGTAGCCACGGCAGCCCAGGACCTCCACATCCGGCTTCTTCACCTGCGGGATCATCTGAGGGAGGGGGGGAGAGTGTCTCTGTCTGTAATAAAGCCTTTGGGTGGAAAAACGAATTCCGATTGGCTGGGCCTGGCCCAGGCCCACCCATGGCTGCGTCCCTGCCCAGTCATGTGAAATCCATAGATTAGAGCTTAATTAATGAGTTTAAATTGACTGATTTCCTTCTATGAACTGTAACTCAATAAAATCTTAGAAATTGTTCCATGTTCCATTTTTATATTTTTGTTAAGAATAGACAGCAGGCTGATCTCATAATGCCAAACTCTCTCACTCCTTTACTTTCTCTCTCACATCCTCCTTCCTTTTTCTCTCTCTCTCTCTCTTACATTGGCTCTCTCTTTCTCTACTTCTATAAACATTAGCTACCGGCTCCCCTCCCACGACGTCCCACAGTCCTCTTATTGAGTCATCTCAGTTGACTAAGCCCCAATCCTATTTTCCCTGCTTGGTGATTCCAAAATCAAATGCTCTCCCTCAACACGGGCCTCGCTCTGTTAGACAAAGGTGTGTAGCGTTACCCTATGAGCTGCCTGGCCAGGGTTCAGTGGCTGCAGCAGGCCGGAGGGCCCAGGGATTTGTGGGAGAAGTTTAAGAGTTCTAAAGTTAGTAGGCTTTACGGCAGTCAGGCAGCGGTGTTTACAGCTACTATAACAAGACCTGCTCAGTGCTGCATACAGCATGTATAACCTCCGTAGACGGCGGTCAATGCTCTGTATATCACTATTACTGCCATCTGTCTGGAGAGGCCATGTTCATTTCTCATCTGAAGCGAAGCAGAGTGTTGGGTTTAGCTGTGTTAAAGTACAGTAGAGCAATGGTGTCATGTTTCTGAACCTGCTGAGTCACCCTTCCTAGAGGGCTTAGGGACTCATCACATGCCTACCTGCGTGCCTGCTACAACATGCTTTACATCGGGAGGGAGGGAGGGAGGGAGGGAGGGAGGGAGGGAGGGAGGGAGGGAGAGAGAGAGAGAGGTAAGGGATCAAGAAGAGAGAGATTAAGAGGTAGAGATAGCGAGAGGGGATCTGGAGGAGGAATCCCCCGCCCTTCTCTCTACCCTGGCAGGCTGTCTGTCCTCTCATCTTCTCTCTCTCACACTCCTGCCACACAGTAGTCCTGTTTCTGTATCTCTACACTACTTATTACTTCCTCCCTCTGGAGCCTCACAGGCTGCCCCAGCCCTAGGCCTAGTGCCAGCTGCAGGGTCAGCCCTAGTCCCAGCCCTAGTCCTAGCCCCAGTCCTAGCCCCAGTCCTAGCCCCAGTCCTAGTCCCAGCCCAGTCCTAGCCCCAGTCCTAGCCCCAGTCCTAGCCCCAGTCCTAGCCCCAGTCCTAGTCCTAGTCCCAGCCCAGTCCTAGTCCTAGTCCCAGCCCTAGGCCTAGTGCCAGCTGCAGGGTCAGCCCTAGTCCCAGCCCCAGTCCTAGTCCCAGCCCCAGTCCTAGCCCTAGTCCTAGTCCTAGTCCCAGCCCTAGGCCTAGTGCCAGCTGCAGGGTCAGCCCTAGTCCCAGCCCCAGTCCTAGCCCTAGTCCTAGTCCCAGCCCCAGTCCTAGTCCCAGTCCCAGCCCTAGGCCTAGTGCCAGCTGCAGGGTCAGCCCTAGTCCCAGCCCCAGTCCTAGTCCCAGTCCCAGCCCGCATGGAAATAGTATCAAAGCACCAGGCCCTCACTGCACACTTTTTAATTAGCTACATAATAACAAAGTGTGTGTTTGTGTAATAAGTCTGCTGCTATGGGTTACCGCTGTTTAATAGATGACTACAGGGATTTTAACAAGTAAAGGAAATGTGTTTCTCTCTGTTGCAGATCTTTGAAAGTGATGGAGGACAACCCCACTGTCTCCCACCCACTAGTTCTGAGGTCAGTCCATGTTACGCTTTCATATGCCTGTTTCATCTAATTCTATTACCTTTTAGGAGTAAGGATATAAAAATGTAAAATACCATATATATTTTGTTTTGATTTCTACTTCAGATTAATATCAAACAAGTGTCAAACAATCATACAATTCATTGACTGAGAGTCTAAAGGCTAGCTTTTATAAGTGAGCGCATATGGCTGAGACATAGATCAACAGTATCATGTGTCTCAGCAAGCCTCATGGTTACGCATTACGATGACAAGCCGTGGGATGACATCTCCCAGGTACAGGGGTCAGGGGTTAAGGGTCATGCCTGCAGCTTGTGTCTGAATCTGCAGACTTTGGGCTGGGGTCTGTCCTGTACATAGGACCAGAGTGGGATCAAAGTTAAGATGCCTTTCATGCCAATCTGCAGGTGTCTGTCTATCTGTACTGCATATCTATCTGTATATCACCAAGAGAGAAATCTGGACCCCATTGTATCTGAAGGGCAATAGAACCCACTATAAGAAATACTGTACAAAGCCAAGATCATAGAGGAATTTTAATGTTTTATTTATAAGTGCTCAAAAGGGTGTGCACAATGAGTTATTTAAACTACCAGAACCAATTGGTTACCCACTAGTAACGGTTAGACACCGTGTCCAATAGAGCCCCTGGTGTTCAATATTCCACCCCTCATCTGAGCAGCAGGGGTAAAATACAAGACAGGGTCTGGTGATGTAGTGAGTGGCTCTGCTTCACAACGGGAAGGTCATAATGGAAAGTGCTGAGAGAGAGTGTTGAAAAGCTCGGTCTTGCTCAGTTTCCATCTGTCGCCAGTGTTTGTTAATGGAAGCTCTAGTGTTATTTTGTTTCCATCAGGAGTGTGACCAGGAGAGGAGTAAATGATTGACACCTTGTAAAGAGCAGAATCAACAACCTCTGCATCATCAAGACAGTTGCTTTGTGAGAAGGTGTTAACCGTACAAAGGTTAACCCATGTTCACAGTTAAATGGCAGCTGAAAAGTGCCAGTGTCCAGGCTTTGGCCCCAACTCAGAGCAGGTTCTCCGAGGCTATGGCCCAGTGAGACATGGGTGCCGGTCCATGGAGATGGAAACAAAAGTCTGAGCCTTTTGGGTAAAACACTGAGGTAAATCTGATGGAAACTCAGCATCAGTGTGTATGTGAATGTGTTGAGTGAATACTAGAAATACACACCATCTGAGCAGTAACATACAGTAACTGTAAATCCCATTGGATCACACATTGGAACTATTAGCTGGTTACAAACATGTTGTCAGGCAGTTACAAATAGACTGTCTGGCATTTTCTCATACATATAGCATTGTTCCTCTGGTGTCTGTGGCTCTTCTGCTCTCTTCTTCCTCTCTGCAGAATAACTTGTCCTGAATGTGTTGGGATCTATGGGACAGATAAAGATTGACATGAGGGGTCACAATGAACAGGCAGAGAGGGCAGGATATCCATCCGGTAGGCTCACGTCACTATTTCCCTGGACACAAAGCTCTGTATTGAGACTGAGTCTGAGATTAGGGGACCAGGGTGAATGTGGCCAATGTTGGAGCCATGAACTGCTCCACCCTGCATCAGAATAGCATGTGGCTGATGTGGCTAGGGACAACAACATCTTTTCTTTAGGACGAGCTTTAATGTTGTTGTCAAAGTGTCATGATGTATTTCTCATTCCTCTTTCTGTCCTGGAGTTGGATGAAGTATTTCCAGGAATCCATTTTGATTTAGAATTGGGCTCCTTTATGTCAGAGAGGAAGCTGTATTGATTTATGTCCCCATGCGTTTCATCCTCTGTTTCTGTTCTCTCTCCTTTCAACACACACTGCTGTCTCCTGTTTGTTCTCTGGCTGTGTTAGGTCTTTCTGGGCTTTAGTTTCAGCAATGTTTCTATTAATCAGTCATCTAACTCCCTAATCCACTGAAGGAAGGGGTGGGTGGGTGGGTGGGGGTCGTCAGTGGGTGTCTGCGTCTCTGTTATAAGATTGGCAGGAATGCTGCATATCAGCGGTCGGGTCTGGGAGTTTCAGTTTGTTGATGGGGGATATAAAGGATTCTGTCAGTGTCTGCCAGCGAACCCTCACCTGTATCCCATAGGAATGTCATCATGGGGTTCCTGTACAAATCTTTGACTCTCCAGAGACCGTGACAGGCCATATCACACCTGTGAGATCCACCTCCCATCCCCCCACCACTGCCCCCATCCCACCTATGTTCAACCAGAAGTCCTGTCAGACCTGTTGTACTGTAGTCCACACCTTGCCCCCTCTTCCTGCCCGTACCCCTGTGCCGTGTGCTCCCCCTGTCACCACCTCTCTTCCTCTGCCACACACGGGAAACAAACAAAAGTGTCCGAATCCCTCACAAAAACGTATCAAAAACGAAATCCCCGGATAATTATAAAGGGAGCAGGAGAACTTATAAATTGGCTACAATAATTACAATAACAATTACAATAACTTTTCAAGCACCAAATTGAGAGAGTGTCTGATTTTCAAGGGTTGGCCAGTACAAAATCATGTTCAATAGGTTAATTCAAGCCACTTGTATTGTTTAAAATTGCAGGTGTAACATGGAAAACAAAATGTATTTATCATGTTATTTCATTAATTGATGATTTCTCTGTTAAACCTAACGAGACCCTGCTGTACATGAAACAGACAACAACAGATGATCAGCATCAGTTCTCTAGGGATATTAAATTCAATGTGGATCCAGGCACAACTGTCTTCACCGGAGTAACGAATGAGACGGCAAAATATTCTGGACCTTTTTTTCCAGCACTTGGGCTGTTGTTGCATCTTCTGAAAATATTAAGGCGTAACTAATCAGCTTGACACCAAATGTGCATCCAACAAATATTATGCATAATTATTGAAGAACCACATTTATCGATTTAGGTTTTAAGTATCAAGGTAAGGTGACTATTTTGGTTAAGAGCATTCAATATAGCAATGCCTACATTATTTTGGATTTGTGTGCCCATGAAAACTGTTTTCACGCCATACCGTAAGGAGACACTAAGTGTTATGTAGTTACACTGCATTTCTGATATCTCTATACAACAAACTGTCCAACAGTTAGATCCTGTAAGGGTCCTGTGTGTAGCTGGTGTAGAGAGTCAGGCGCAGGACAGCAGATGAACAGGGCCTCCGCAGTCTGTAGGGCCGTAGGGAGACCGGGCAAAGGGAGGAGACGGCAGGACTTCCCTCTGGGCAGGTGCCTGGGAGCCTTGCACTGGGCGCACACCGAGCAGGAGGAAACATAAACCCTCACGTCCTTGGCCAAGGTGGGCCATCAGTACTTCCCACTAAGGCAACGCACCGTCCGACCGATGCCAGGATGACCAGAGGAGGGTGAGAGCAGACGGAACATACAGGCGCCCAACTGGATACTGGGGGGGAGTGGGCTCTGTGCGTAATGCCCGCTCGATGTCCGCGTCCAGCTCCCACACCACCGGTGCCACCAGGCAAGAGGCCGGAAGTATGGGAGTGTGATCCATGGACTGCTCCTCTGTGTCATACATCCGGGACAGTGCGTCTGCCTTAGCGTTCTGAGAACCTGGTCTGTCGGATAAAGTGAAAACAAAATGGGTAAAGAACATAGCCCACCTTGCCTGGCGAGGGTTCAGTCTCCTCGCCGCCCGGATGTACTCCAGATTGCGGTGGTCAGTCCAGATGAGAAAATGGTGTTTAGCCCCCTCAAGCCAATGTCTCTACGCCTTCAGAGCCTTGACAACAGCCAACAGCTCCCGGTCCCCCACATCATAGTTTCACTCCGCCGGGCTGAGCTTCTTCGAAAAGAAAGTACAGGGGCAGAGCTTTGGTGGCGTGCCCGAGTGCTGAGAGAGCACGGCTCCTATCCCAGCCTCGGACGCGTCCACCTCCACTACGAACGCCAAAGAGGGATCCGGATGAGCCAGCACGGGAGCCGAGGTAAACAGAGCTTTCAGGTGACCAAACGCCCTGTCCGCCTCAGCCGACCACTGCAGCCAAACCGGTCCCACCTTCAGCAGTGAGGTAATGGGAGCCGCTACCTGACCAAAACCCCGGATAAACCTCCGGTAGTAGTTGGCAAATCCTAGAAACCACTGCACTTCCTTTACCGTGGTGGGAGTCGGCCAATTACGCACGGCTGAAATGCGGTCACTCTCCATCTCCACCCCTGACGTGGAAATGCGGTACCCTAGGAAGGAGACGGACTGTTGGAAGAACAGACATTTCTCAGCCTTGACGTACAGGTCATGCTCCAACAGTCGACCAAGCACCCTGCGCAACAGGGACACATGCTCGGCGCGTGTAGCGGAGTATATCAGAATGTCGTCGATATACACCACTACATCCTGCCTGTGCAGGTCCCGGAATATCTTGTCAACAAAGGCCTGGAAGACTGATGGAGCATTCATCAACCTGTACGGCATGACGAGGTACTCATTGTGCCCTGAGGTGGTACAAAATGCCGTCTTCCACTTGTCCCCCTCCTGGATACGCACCAGGTTGTAAGCGCTCCTGAGATCCAATTTTGTGAAGAAGAGTGCCCCGTGCATTGACTCGATCGCACTGGCGATGAGAGGCAGCGGGTAGCTGTACCTCACAGTGATCTGATTGATACCTCGATAGTCAATACACGGGTGCAGACCCCCATCCTTCTTCTTCACAAAAAAGAAACTCGAGGAGGCAGGTGAAGTGGAGGGCCGAATGTATCCCTGCCCCAGGGATTCGGAGACATATGTTTCCATAGCCACCGTCTCCTCCTGTGACAGAGGAAACACGTGACTCCTGGGAAGTGCTGCGTCTACCAGGAGATTTATCGCACAATCCCCCCCCGTCGATGAGGTGGTAATTTAGTCGCCCTCTTCTTACAGAAGGCGAGAGCCAAATTGGCATATTCTGAGGGGATGCGCTCGGTGGAGACCTGGTCTGGACTTTCCACCATAGTCGCACCGATGGAAACCCCCACATACCTCCCTGAGCACTCTCATGACCACCCCTTGAGAGCCCTCTGTTGCCACGAAATAGTGGGGTTATGACAGGCCAACCAGGGTAATCAATCCCAGCACCACGGGAAACGCAGGAGAATCAATAAGGAAGAGACTGCTTCTCTCCTTATGACCCTGCGTAACCATGTCTAGTGGAGCGGTGGCCTCCCTAATCAGCCCTGACCCTAATGGTCGACTATCTAGGGCGTGCACAGTGAAGGGCATATCCACAGGAACAAGGGGAATCCCTAAACTATGGGCAAATGAACGGTCAATAAAATTCCCAGCTGCACCTGAATCTACTAGCGCCTTATGCTGGGAATGCGGGGAAAACTCAGGAAATGAAATAAACACATACATGTGAGCATCAGGGGGCTCTGGGTGAGCCTGGTGCCGAATCACCTGGGGTGACACGACAGTGCCCTGCCAGCTGCCTCGACTCCCTGAGGAACCCCCCCAGCACCGACCAGCAGTGTGCCCTCTGCGGCCACAGATGGTGCAGGGAATGGCCCCTCCTCCGGTCGCCCTAAGTGCAGCACCTCCCAGCTCCATGGGCGTCGGAGCGGAGGTGCTGGGAGATGGAACTGACAGGCCCCGATCCGGACGTCCGCGGGTAGTCAGCAGGTTGTCCAGCCGGATGGACACGTCCACCAGCTGGTCCAATGTGAGGGTGGTGTCTCGGCAGGCCATCTCCCAACGGACGTCCTCGTGCAGACTACACCGGTAGTGATCGATCAGGGCCCTGTTGTTCCATCCCGCGCTGGCGGCCAGGGTCCGGAAACCCAAGGCGAAATCCTGCTCGCTCCTCGTCCCCTGCCTCAGGTGGAACAGACGTTCACCCGCCGCTCGACCCTCATGCGGGTGGTCGAACACTGGCACTCCAGGGAGTGGGCCAACGCAGTATGGAGTGAGAAAGACGCGGCATTGGACCATTACGCAGAGTTCACCCGTCGCTTTCGGCCAGTGTTCGACCACCCGCATGAGGGTCGAGCGGCAGGAGACGAGGGCGGACATGCTCTCACGCCCTGAAGGAGCCGGGTGGACGGTCGCCAGGTAGAGCTCCAGCTGGAGTAGAAACCCCTGACATCCGGCAGCCGTCCCATCATACTCCATGATTCTTACAGGGTTCAAGTTCAATGTCTAATTTTAACTGATTAATGCTTAATATATGTATAACAGCAACTTACACTTCCATAAATGCAAGGACAGAAAAGTAATGTTTTGTCACACGATTTTGGACAAATCCTTGAAGACACCAACCATGATAAAGGGTTAAACAGGTTTTAAATCAACTTGTGAATTGTATTGACTATAGCTATGACCCCTTATATCTTAATGTAATGACATGAAGAAAAGTGGCAGATTTATCAATGACTTATCAACAGCTGTAACAAGTTGTCTAGTGTAGAAAGACCCAAGTACACTATGGAATTATAATAGTGTTCTATTTCCTCTTATAAAAAAGAGCAGTGTGTGTTAGGCTGTGGTATCTGTTAGGCTGTAGTATGTGTTAGGATGTTGCTAGGAGGCACTGTACAGAGTTGAGTGTTTTTGTGTGATGGTTCGCTGCTAGAAAGAGGGTTACGAAGGTTTGTGGTGGTTCGCTGCTAGAAAGAGGGTTACGAAGGTTTGTGGTGGTTCGCTGCTAGAAAGAGGGTTACGAAGGTTCATGGTGGTGGTTCGCTGCTAGAAAGAGGGTTACGAAGGTTCATGGTGGTGGTTCGCTGCTAGAAAGAGGGTTACGAAGGTTCATGGTGGTGGTTCGCTGCTAGAAAGAGGGTTACGAAGGTTCATGGTGGTGGTTCGCTGCTAGAAAGAGGGTTACGAAGGTTCATGGTGGTGGTTCGCTGCTAGAAAGAGGGTTACGAAGGTTCATGGTGGTGGTTCGCTGCTAGAAAGAGGGTTACGAAGGTTCATGGTGGTGGTTCGCTGCTAGAAAGAGGGTTACGAAGGTTCATGGTGGTGGTTCGCTGCTAGAAAGAGGGTTACGAAGGTTCATGGTGGTGGTTCGCTGCTAGAAAGAGGGTTACGAAGGTTCATGGTGGTGGTTCGCTGCTAGAAAGAGGGTTACGAAGGTTCATGGTGGTGGTTCGCTGCTAGAAAGAGGGTTACGAAGGTTCATGGTGGTGGTTCGCTGCTAGAAAGAGGGTTACGAAGGTTCATGGTGGTGGTTCGCTGCTAGAAAGAGGGTTACGAAGGTTCATGGTGGTGGTTCGCTGCTAGAAAGAGGGTTACGAAGGTTTATGGGGGTGGTTCGCTGCTAGAAAGAGGGTTACGAAGGTTCATGGTGGTGGTTCGCTCCTAGAAAGAGGGTTACGAAGGTTTATGGTGGTGGTTTGCTGCTAGAAAGAGGGTTACGAAGGTTCATGGTGGTGGTTCGCTGCTAGAAAGAGGGTTACGAAGGTTCATGGTGGTGATTCGCTGCTAGAAAGAGGGTTACGAAGGTTTATGGTGGTGGTTCGCTGCTAGAAAGAGGGTTACAAAAGTTCATGGTGGAGGTTTGCTGCTAGAAAGAGGGTTACGAAGGTTCATGGTGGTGGTTCGCTGCTAGAAAGAGGGTTACGAAGGTTCATGGTGGTGGTTCGCTGCTAGAAAGAGGAAAGTCTGAGAGGAAAGTCTGAAGTATAGGTTTGGGTTTTGACACACGCACACACAGACAAACACAGACAGACAAACACACACACACACATACACACTCACACGTACGTTAAGGGCCGGCACGTGCTGAGGCTTGGCAGTGCCTGTGGAAAGATGACCAGGCCGTTACAACCCTGCCTGGGTCAACTAATGACTGGGTCCCGTGTGGCTCAGTTGGTAAAGCAGGGTGCTTGCAACACCAGGGTTGTGGGTTTGATTCCCACGGGGGACCAGTACTCACTACTGGATAGATATGTGTCTGCTAAATGACTAAAATGTAAAAATGTACTTGGCTTGAGGTGAAGAGGCAGACTGGTCACCAACTGCCAACAGAACAGTTATTTTCCAATCACACCATGTTGGATGGACAGACAGACAGACAGGCAGGCAGGGGGGTTGTTAAGCAACCTTTCCCAAGACAACCATTTTTCTCTCCCTCTGAAAGTATAAACATGACCTCATTAACCCACAGGAGTGGACAGAAAGTTGTGAAAGAATCAGCTCTCTGTTGCTTGTCTCCACAAAGGTTAGAGCAACCCGTTGGCCAGAACATTGGTAGGCTTTATGTTGGCAGCGTTCTGTCAGGTTTCTCTTCCCAGATGGACATGTTGCTGGAAAATGAAATGACTGTTTTCTTGTTTTCTTGTACAACCATGTTTTTCCAGCAACCTCGGTCAGAAAGCCACTTTGTTATCCTCGCCAGACTCTCTCTGTGTGCGCGTGTGACCATATGTTTATGCCCAACAAACATAGGCCCAGTCAAAGAGATCTTAGTCCCCTAGTCTCACTCTGGTCTCTGAGGGAGAATGTCTCCCAAGGTTTTCCTCTGTGACACACAGAGTCCAGGAGACACACACCACTCTCTGTAGTCTACCAATGTGCTAAAACGGCACTATTCTACTTCAGTCCACACAGCAACTGTACATTTTAATGTCTCTCTCTCTAGTGCCGAAGTGTTTTCATTGAAGTGCTGCTGAATCATTGGTTGTTTCTGCTGGTTGTGACTTTTTAAACATGTTTGAGTGTTTACTCGCTATGTGGAGCCTGTATAACAGCTGTGGTCTGTGTAGTTACTGTGGCATCGCCCACAACCCTTAATGCAGCAGTGGCTGTTTTCCCTTCAGAGACATGGAGTCGCAACCAAAACCCAAATACTGCTGCTTCTGAGGCCCCGTGGCAGGACAACCCAGCATTAATACTAACCCCAACCTCATTGTTAATGTGGATAGGGAATAATTGGCCTGATGGACTCCAGGAAGGAGCCTGTCAAGGCAGCCATTAATCCATCACTAAACATGAAATCATCTGGATGGCACTCAGAACTAAATGAGCCTATTATCATCATGATGATGCAAAGTATTTTTGTAGATCGTTGTAGATGTCGTTGTAGACGCGCTCCTCACAAACTCTGCCAATAACCCCCTGTAATCAATTCCCTTGTGTACACCATCATTATGATGGCTATTATATGAAACAACTGCGTCCTGTGATGTCTAAATGGCTAATTGCATGACATCTTCGTACTGGACTTTGAGCCACTGCCAGTTTCTGCATCGGTTTAATGGAAACCTATTGATCTGTCTGCTTCTCTCTCTCTCCCTTCCTTTCTCTCGCTCTCTCTTTCTCCTTTTCTTCCTCTCCCTTTCTCATTTTCTTGCTCTCCCTCTCTCCCTCCTGTCAGAGACTGGACAGCCTGACCAACCACTACTCTCTGGCTCCCCCTGAGGGCGGTCAATGGGAGAGCAGTGGTGAAACACTGAGCTGTGTTTACATGCCTGACAGCCACGCCGTCCAAGTGCCTATGAGACGGGACCATACAGTGGCTGATGTCGTCTCCCTAGCCTGCAAGGTGAGTCAAGGCCCAGTGAGTGTTTTAATATTAGGGTTCTGAGAGCTCTGAACACTTAGTTTTAGTTATGAAACAGTACTTAATGAGAAAAGCTTTTACTTGAGGTTATGCCTTGCTCTTATTAAGCCTGCTTTTATTTAAAAACAACTCTTGTCAATGTAGTCATGTTAGAAGCTCCAATCTGTCAGTCATTTGACCAACTCATGCTCTTGTGCCTTTTGTGAACCCCTCATATCTTATTTAGTGTTATGCCCATTGTTAGAGCTCTTGTGTCCATTTTTTAAATGGCTTGTACAGTAGACAGTTCCAGACAGTTACTTTGCTGTCTCATTGTCTGTATCCTACTCCCTGCCCTTAGGGTCTGGTATATATATATATATATACACACACACACACATACACTGCCATGCACTCTCTGACCTGTGTGTTGGGTGTGACAGCAGTGGGATGCTCATTCTCACACCCACACAGCACAGACACATGTACACACACACTTTATTCATCAAACTTGACGCCACTTCATCTTAATCACCTTTGTGCTGCAGTGAACACATCCCACGTCATATGCCTTTTTGTGTAGACCAGGTGCCTGGTCTAGACTAGTTGTATTTGCTGTTTATTGCTGCATTCAGGGTGTTGACAGATAATGTTTCCCTGTCACAGTTGACGCAGCTGGACCCTAACCTGCACTGTCTCAGACTGCACAGATGTGTGGCCCAGAACGTAGAGGTCCGCACCCCAGCACCCAGCGAACTCCTACATGACCTGGTGAGCTAACACCTTATTCAGCATAATACTTCACTGGAAATGCACAGGGGATTTTAGTTGTGTTTAACATCCCTGACCTATGTGTGAAGGTGTTATCTGACTGAGTTGTTTCCTTTGTGCAGTTGTATGACGAGCTAGAGGTGTTTCCAATGAATGTATTCACCCTGCACATGACGAGACCTGCCTGCACTGGAGACTTTGGTAGGTGTTCTGTACTCTAGCAGACAGGAACAGTATGTGTGTGTCATTGCCTCATAGATCCTATAAATCATTAGTTCAGCTCTATTTGTAAATATATGATCATTGCACTAGCCATCGTTGATGCTGTCTCTCATCTCTGATGTCAGGCTTTGCAGTCACAGGGCACATAGATGAACAGAGGAACAGCCGCATCTTTGTCAGTGAGGTTCTGCCTGATGGACTGGCCTTCAGTGAAGGTATGTTCACTTCACTTAACTTTGATTAATAAACTCTGCAAAAGAAGAAATGTCCCTTTTTCAGGACACTGTCTTTCAAATATTATTTGTAAAAATCCAAATTAACTTCACAGATCTTCATTGTAAAGGGTTTAAACACTGTTTCCCATGCTTGTTCAATGAACCATAAACAATTAATGAACATGCACCTGTGGAACGGTCGATAAGACACCAACAGCTTACAGACGGTAGGAAATTAAGGTCACAGTTATGAAAACTTAGGACACTAAAGATGCCTTTCTACTGACTCTGAAAAACACCAAAAGAAAGATGCCCAGGGTCCCTGCTCATCTGCGTGAACGTGCCTTAGGCATACTGCAAGGAGGCATGAGGACTGCAGATGTGGCCAAGGCAATAAATTGCAATGTCTGTACTGTGAGACGCCTAAGACAGCGCTACAGGAAGACAGGATGGACAGCTGATCATCCTCACAGTGGCAGACCACGTGTGACAACACCTGCACAGGATCGGTACATCTGAACATCACACCTGCTGGACAGGAACAGGATGGCAACAACAACTGCACGAGTTACACCAGGAACGCACAATCCCTCCATCAGTGCTCAGACTGTCCGCAATAGGCTGAGAGAGGCTGGACTGAGGGCTTGTAGGCCTGTTGTAAGGCAGGTCATTACCAGACATCACCGGCAACAACGTTGCCTATAGGCACAAACCCACCGTTGCTGGACCAGACAGGACTGGCAAAAAGTGCGCTTCACTGACGAGTCGCGGTTTTGTCTCACAATTGGTGATGGTCGGATTCGCGTTTATCGTTGAAGGAATGAGCGTTACACCGAGGCCTGTACTCTGGAGCGGGATCAATTTGGAGGTGGAGGGTCCGTCATGGTCTGGGGCGGTGTGTCACAGCATCATCAGACTGAGCTTGTTGTCATTGCAGGCAATCTCATCGCTGTGCGTTACAGGGAAGACATCCTCCTCCCTCATGTGGTACCCTTCCTGCAAGCTCATCCTGACATGACCCTCCAGCATGACAATACCACCAGCCATACTGCTCGTTCTGTGCGTGATTTCCTGCAAGACAGGAATGTCAGTGTTCTGCCATAGCCAGCGAAGAGCCCGGATCTCAATCCCATTGAGCACGTCTGGGACCTGTTGGATCGGAGGGTGAGGGCTAGGGCCAATCCCCCCAGAAATGTCCAGGAACTTGCAGGTGCCTTGGTGGAAGAGTCCGGTAACATCTCACAGCAAGAACTGGCAAATCTGGTGCAGTCCATGAGGAGGACATACACTGCAGTACTTAATGCAGCTGGTGGCCACATCAGATACTGACTGTTGCTTTTGATTTTGACCCCCCCTTTGTTCAGGGACACATTATTCCATTTCTGTTAGTCACATGTCTGTGGAACTTGTTCATTTTATGTCTCAGTTGTTGAATCTTGTTATGTTCATACAAATATTTACACATGTTAAGTTTGCTGAAAATAAACGCAGTTGACAGTGAGAGGATGTTTATTTACACTACATACATATCTCTGTGTTACTGTAGTGTGACTTTATTTCTTACTGTGTGTTCCTCACCCAGGCCTGAGACCAGGTAATGAGATTGTGGTTCTGAACAGTCGAGGCGTGTCAACTTTGGACCTGGGTCTGATCCAGAAGCTGTTCGCTGAGCAGACCCTCCAGCTCACCCTCAGACGGGACGCACCGCCCACCTCACCCCTGACCTCTGACCCCTCGACTCCGACCCCACTGTCCAACCAATCGCAGCTGCTGCAGGACTTCCTGGACACACACCACCACGCCAAGTTCACTACAGGTGAGATTGTGCACACTCACACTCACACTAAGACACACGCGCGTGCGCGCACACACAATACTGTGTCTTTGCCAAAAGGCTGGTAGGCATCACTTCACAGGTCTAACACAATTACTGTAGCTATACAGTGTGGGAAAATCCTCTGGGCTTCAGGTCACTGGCTCAAAGAACTGGCATCAATGGTATGATCAAACTCAGAGCGTCAGCTGGTTTACTATGAAGCTAACTCAATTACCTACATTACACAGTCAGATTGATAACTTATTGATGTCTGCCTTGAATTAGTATTTTATACCAGGGGTCTTCAACCTTTTCTTGCCCAGGGGCCTCCATCGAGGCGGCCCAGGGACCCCCATCATATGCTAAGAATATACATTTTTTCTTGTCTTATCAGGTGAATAATAATGTCAAGGAGAAGTAATCACATGTTTTAAATGAATAGATTTGGTAGATCGTTTTTCATTATTTTCACCTCCCCACATAATTGGAAGAGGAAGTATGAACTCTACCATAGCCTATTAGCTAGGAGAACATTTTAGCTAATAGCAGCTGTTTAGCTGGTTAAACAAAGGTTAGCCAAGTGTCGGCAGAAATGTATGTCCAAGTCAAAACAGGTTACCAGCAGCCAGCGGCACTTGCCGTGACCAGTACCCGCGGGTGCTTTTTCAAAGCATATGTCAGAGACTCCAGTGAGTATAATGAGCTCCAGTGAGTGTAATTTGATCATTAGAAAGAAGATATTCTTCTTTTCTTTGAAAATGTGTTTTCTGTTGCTAACGATATTTATTTTATATTATATATATTTTTATTTATTTATTTATTTATTTATTTATTTATTTAGCAGATGTTATTGCGGGTGTAGTGAAATGCTTGTGTTCCTGTCTCCAACAGTTCAGTAATATCTAAGAATACACACAAATCTAAAAGTAAAATAATTAATTTTAGAAATATAGAAATATTAGGACGAGCAATATCGGAGTCCGGAGTATAAATACAGTACCAGTCAAAAGTTTGGACACATCTACTCATTACAGGGTTTTTCTTTATTTTTACATTGTAGAATAATAGTGAAGACATCAGAACTATGAAATAACACATATGGAGTCATGTAGTAACCAAACAAGTGTTAAACAAATACAAATATATTTCATATTTGAGATTCTTCAAAGTAGCCACCCTTTGCCTTGATGACAGCTTTGCACACTCTTGGCATTCTCTCAACCAGCTTCTAAGGGACACCACCCCTACCTTGTCACAACACAACTGATTGGCTCAAACGCATTTTAAGAAGGAAATAAATTCCACAAATTGACTTTTAACAAGGCACACCTGTTAATTTAAATGCGTTCCAGGTGACTACCTCATGAAGCTGGTTGAGAGAATACCAAGAGTGTGCAAAGCTGTCATCAAGGCAAAGGGTGGCTACTTTGAATAATTATTTGTTTAACACTTTCTTTGGTTACTACATGATTCCATGTGTGTTATTTCATAGTTTTGATGTCTTCACTATTATTCTACAATGTAGAAAACCCTGTAATGAGTCGGTGTATCCAAACTTTTGACTGGTACTGCATATATACACTACCATTCAAAAGTTTGGGGACACTTAGGAATGTCCTTGTTTTTGAAAGAAAAGCACATTTTTTGTCTATTAAAATAACATCAAATTGATCAAAAATACATTGTAGACATTGTTAATGTTGTTCCTCTGTCCAGTGTCTGTGTTCTTTTGCCCATCTTAATATTTTATTGGCCAGTCTGAGATATGGCTTTTTCTTTGCAGCACTGCCTAGAAGGCCAGCATCCCGGAGTCACCTCTTCACTGTTGACATTGAGACTTGTGTCTTGCGGGTACTATTTAATGAAGCTGCCAGTTAAGGACTTGTGAGGCGTCTGTTTCTCAAACTAGACACTCTTATGTGCTTGTTCTCTTGCTCAGTTGTGCACCAGGGCCTCCCACTCCTCTTTCTATTCTGGTTAGAGCCAGTTTGCCCTGTTCTGTGAAGGGAGAAGTAAACAGCGTTGCACGAGATCTTCAGTTTCTTGGCAATTTCTCACATGGAATAGCCTTCATTTCTCAGAACAAGAATAGACTGACTAGTTTCAGAAGAATGTTATTTGTTTCTGGCCATTTTGAGCTTGTAATCAAACCCACAAACAGTTTTCAGCTGTGCTACCATAATTGTAAAATAGCTTTTTAATGATCAATTAGCCTTTTAAAATTTTAACTTGGATTAGCTAACACAATGTGCCATTGGAACACAGGAGTGATGATTGCTGATAATGGGCCTCTGTACGCCTATGTAGATATTCCATAAAAAATCAGTTTCCAGCTACAATAGTCATTTACAACATTAACAATGTCTACACTGTATTTCTGATCAATTTGTTATTTTAATGGACAAAAATTTGCTTTTCTTTCAAAAACAAGGACATTTCTAAGTACAGTATAGACATTATGGACAGTATGTGGATAGAATATGTAGGATAGAATAGTATATGTACAGCAATAGTTGAAAAGGATGACCTTGACTAGAATACAGTATATACATATGAAATGAATAAAACATGATGTAAACATTATTAAAGTGACCAGTGATTCCATGTCTATCTACATAGGGCAGCAGCCTCTAAGGTGCAGGATTGAGTAACCGGGTGGTATCCGGCTATTGAAAGTGACCAAGTTCAGGGCAGGGTACTGAGTGGAGGCCGGCTAGTGATGTCTATTTAACAGAGTGATGGCCTTGAGATAGAAGATGTCTTTCACTCCCAGCTTTGATGCAACTGTACTGACCTCGCCTTCTGGATGATAGCGGGGTGAACAGGCCGTGGCTCGGATGGCTGAGGTCCTTGATGTCATTTGGGCCTTCCTGTGACACCAGGTGCTGTAGATGTCCTGGAGGGCAGGCAGTGTGCAACCGGTGATGTGTTGGGCAGACCGCACCACCCTCTGGAAAGCCCTGCGGTTGCGGACGGTGCAGTTGCCATACCAAGTAGTGATACAGCCCGACAGGATGCTCTTAATGGTTCATCTGTAAAAGTTTGTGATGGTCTTAAGGGCCAAGCCAAATTTCTTCAGCTTCGTGAGGTTGAAGAGGCGCTCTTGTGCCTTTTTCACCATACTGTCTGTGTGGGTGTACCATTTCAGATTGTCAGTGATGTGTATGCTGAGGAACTTGAAGCTTTTCACCTTCTCCACTGCGGCCACATCGATGCGGATGGGGCTGTGCTCCCTCTGCTGTCTCCTGAATTCCACGATCAGCTCCTTCGTTTTGTTGAGGGAGTGGTTATTTTCATTGCACCACTCCACCGGGGCCCTCACCACCTCCCTTTAGGCTGTCTTGTCGTTGTTGGTAATCAGGCCTACGACTGTTGTGTCGTCTGCAAACTTAATGATTAAGTTGGAGGTGTGCGTGGCCATGCAGTCATGGGCGAACAGGGAGTACAGGAGAGGGCTGAGCACCCACCCTTGTGGGGCCCCTGTGTTGAGGATCAGTGTATTGGAGGTGTTTTTGCCTATCTTAACCACATGGGGGCGACCCGTCAGGAAGTCCAGGACCCCCTACAGTATGGCCCCCTTGGGGTCCACGGATCCCCGGTTGAATACCCCTGATGTATACTATCTACTGTGCACTGAGACCAGTAAACATACAACATGTCTCTCTACTCACCGCTGCCAACAAGTGTTCCTGGCTGTGGCAGATGGCTGGTGATATAGTCACAGTCACACTTCCACAGAATTGCTGCTACTTGGCAGATACTGTGGCAGGACTGGGCCTACTATCAGTAGGTGTGGGTACCACCAACCTGCCTCGATTCCGTTCCCAACACTTTCTCTGGAAATGGTCTATCGGCAAGATGTTGCGCTGACTTGCTTCTCTCCACCAATGTGATCTCATTATTGAAAGGATGCCAGAATATCAGACAAATGCTGTAGGGTTCTGTGGAAAGTGCCAACAATTGGTTTTCTGTATGAAATGACATTACTATTATAAACATTATATAAACAAAATACTAATCATCACTCATCTTTCAAAGAATTTGGCTTACAATTCTCCAGCTCTCTCTCTCTCTTTTACAGCCCTCTCTTCTACGTCTGCTTATCTCTGTCTGTAGAGAAGATCATTTAGATGATCTGTTTGTCACTTACACCCTATGAAGTCACCACAGACTTCCTTTTTATGAGAGTCAAATACTTCCTCAGAACCCATCAGCCCCAATACGTTATACTTCCTCAAAACCCATCAGCCCCAATACGTTATACTTCCTCAAAACCCATCAGCCCCAATACGTTATACTTCCTCAAAACCCATCAGCCCCAATACGTTATACTTCCTCAAAACCCATCAGCCCCAATACGTTATACTTCCTCAAAACCCATCAGCCCCAATACGTTATACTTCCTCAAAACCCATCAGCCCCAATACGTTATACTTCCTCAAAACCCATCAGCCCCAATACGTTATACTTCCTCAAAACCCATCAGCCCCAATACGTTATACTTCCTTGAACCTAACATAGCAGGCTTTAACTATATCCCCCTATATACTGGTCCTACCGAGAAAAGAGAGAAAAAACTGTCTGGGGAGGTTCTCTTCTACACTGTTCAACCAATTCGGTAAATGTGGCAGAGGAGTTGAGACGGAGTGTTGCCTTGGTTAACATCTAAAAGTAGAAGTTGTGTCATGGTCCCTTTCCATTTTCCCTGAAAACTGGAGCATCCAGTTGTTGAGGACTCAGCAGAGGCTATACTTCCTGAAAATCCATCAGCCACATTGACCCTTCAGTCAGCCGGACCGATGAGCAGTGGAAATGTCTAGAAAGGTCTTAAGCTTAGGAACATGTATGTTCAGGGGACAGAGGAAGTGTTTTAATAAGAAGGTGTTTTACTGAAGGTCTCTTCCTATCGTAGGCTTAGTTTCCGGTGATGACTGACACAGTGAGGCAGGGTTCTGGAGTAACGCCTCGCATGCAGCTAGCTGAAACAGTCACAGTTGCATGAGCAGGCGTTAGTCTTTTAAACCCCACATAGTTTTACTCTTCCCTGACTGGCATTCATTTCTAAGGTGAGGGTATCAGAATCCATTCATTTCTAAGGTGAGGGTATCAGAATCCATTCATTTCTAAGGTGAGGGTATTAAAATACATTAATTTCTAAGGTGAGGGTATCAAAATACATTCATTTCTAAGGTGAGGGTATCAGAATCCATTCATTTCTAAGGTGAGGGTATTAAAATACATTAATTTCTAAGGTGAGGGTATCAAAATACATTCATTTCTAAGGTGAGGGTATCAAAATATATAGTCATGTTTTCCTCTACTGTATATTTATATGTTTCATGACTTTGAAGAAGTGTCTTGTATGCAGTGGAAATTAAGTTTGTGTAATTGCTTTAGCTGGTGACGATGTGGTCTATGTCTTCATAGTTTTGCTCGTTAGTGAAATGATGATGAATTTTCATGCAGCAATTTGATTCTCTGAGGGATTATCTCACCACGCTATTTATACAGATAGGGTTTTCATGTAATTATGCTTTAGGTCATTTATTCTGCATATGAGAATTCAGAAAGTTTCTCTTTTCAAGTAGTTAGGGTGTCGAGTTCTCACAGTTGTACAAGAGAGTGAATGACAGTAATTTGTCACGACAACATCCTGAACCAACACCCCAGGCAACACTTCACACTACAGGACTGATGATGACATGCAGTACAACTTACCAAAAACTGTGTAGCCACTGGCTTGCCACTCAGATGGAGATAAAAGCATCTTACTGTACATAAGATATGAGATAGGAACAACATGACTGCAGTTTCATACTCTGCCTCTAGAGGGGGTGTGATCCCAGTCAGGCTGACGAGGGTGATGCGAGGTCAACTCTCTGAGCCATGCTAGTGTGACAACAACCAGCCAGGACCCCTGGTGTGTGTGAAATGTTTTGTGACATATTATATTGCTTTGAGATATGCTTAGTAGGGAAAGGGTTTGTCCAGCTGCATCTCTCTGATAAGTGCTTCTGAAAAGCCTCATTCGCCAGGTGTTTACCTACCAATCAAAAGGTCAAATCAATTGATTGTGCTCATGTGCTGAGTTGATTTCCCAATAGCCTGTGAGTTTGTTAGAAGCAGGGAGGGAAGAAGGCAGGGAGGGTAGATGTGCCTACCAGACCCAGTTAGTGTAATCAGATCTGACCTCAGTTAATCCAGTCAGGTGCCTTTAACCAGAGGCACCGTGTGACTGACTGTGAACTTTCCCAAAATGGGATGTTTAGAACGACTGCTACAGGAGTTAATTATCATCAGCTCTCCGCTGAGACCATGTCCAACAGACCAAGGGAATGGTTTGATTGGTTCCCTTGACTGACAAATGGAAGAGCCACTTCACTGTAATGTTTTAGAATGCTGCATTTCTAGTCCACATCTCCCTGTAGACACCTATGATGGCATGGTACACTGGAACTACAGAACTGTGTGTGTGCTATGTGGTCAGCAGATGGATGCTGAACTGTAATCATCACCCCCTCTCAGAGGAAATGGTGTGTGACAGGACTGGCCTCGAGGACAACAACATTTCCTTCATATATACCACTATTCCAATTGGCTGTGCTTGTATTAAATAGCCAAGCCAGTTAACTATAAAACACTGAACATCATCCTGTAAATGTGATGCTAATGCTAATTGCTGTGTCTTACAGATGTGTCCTTGGTGCCAGAGGTCCTTGGTGAGTCCTTAGGCTCTGGGCTGGAGAATGGTCTACAGCCCTCCTACAACAGCCACAGGGCCATACAACACAGCAAGGTAAGACTGAATCTACGCTGCCACTGGTACTGCCCACACTGGGCAGGATGAGTCTGAATAAACATACAGAGAGGAAGACAGAATGAGAGAGCGATTAATTCAACCTACAGAATAATCAACAGAGAGATCATGAACATAAGCAATCTTGAAACACAGTTGCTTAAGTATATGTGTGCAAATAAGTGTGTGTGCTGTGCGTATAAATGTGTTTGCTGCTCGGCGCCCCTCATCAAGGACAGCTGTGCTGTGGTAGCGAGGCTGAAGATGACTTGGCACCAGTCTTAGAGCGATCTCTATATAATTACACTGACCTGGGCTCAGTCGAAAGACGGCTTGTTACTGTCACACTCAGAGAGAGGCCCTGTGTCTCGGTCTAATGCCCATACTGTCAACACTCCTCTGCATGCTACTAACCTCACTGTCACGCCGAGGCCCCAGCACATGAATATTACCCCAGATAGACATCCTGAATAGTAGAGAGTTGTAAAGACAGTCAGGGTTGGTCTGCTAGGGATGAGGCAGGGTACTGAGCTCCAAAGCCCACTGCTAGCATCATGTCCTTCATGGACACTGCTAGCATCTTCTCCTTCATGGACACTGCTAGCATCTTCTCCTTCATGGACACTGCTAGCATCTTCTCCTTCATGGACACTGCTAGCATCTTCTCCTTCATGGACACTGCTAGCATTATCTCCTTCATGGACACTGCTAGCATCATCTCCTTCATGGACACTGCTAGCATCATCTCCTTCATGGCTCCATCCCTAGCATGGAGGGAGAATAGACATCTGTCTCTATCTCTCTCTCTCTGTTTCTCTCTCTCTCTCTGTTTCTCTCTCTCTCTGTCTCTCTCTCTCTCTGTCTCTCTCTCTGTCTCTGTCTCTCTCTCTCTCTCTGTCTCTCTCTCTCTCTCTGTCTCTCTCTGTCTCTCTCTCTCTCTCTGTCTCTCTCTCTCTCTGTCTCTCTCTCTGTCTCTCTCTCTCTCTGTCTCTCTCTGTCTGTCTCTGTCTGTCTCTCTGTCTCTCTCTGTCTGTCTCTCTCTCTCTCTCTCTCTCTCTCTCTCTCTCTCTGTCTCTCTCTCTCTGTCTCTCTCTCTCTGTCTCTCCCTCTCGCTGTGTCACTCTCTCTCTGTCTCTCAATTCAAATGTCTTTATTGGCATGACGTAACAATGTACATATTGCCAAAGCGTACAATATTAACAGAATTAAAATGATAATAATAATAATCAAGATTGTCAACGGGGCATTCAGTAACCAAAATAATCAAGGGTAAAAATAATCATACAATGGCTTAGAGGACAGTGCCTGTCAGTCACTGTTCCTCATCTTATGGCAGGCAGCAATGTAGTGCGCTGCCAACCCACAGCTCTCTGCCCCCCCCCCCCCCCCCCCCCCATTCTCTGCATCCCCCCTAGCCTAATCTCATCAGAGAGGTCTGAAACCTTGAATAAGGGTTTCAAATTTGGGGAAATGACAGTCTCTAAATGTTTTATATTGTCAGGAACGATTGTCTACCCTTCTCAATGGCAAGACTGTGCTCACTGAGCTTGTACTTTACGTTTTCCCTAAGGTTTTGATCGGTAACCATGGTTAAATAGTTTGCCATGGTGTACTGTCCATTTAGGGCCAGATAGCACTGCATTTTGCTTTGTGCTTGTGTTTCCCAATAGGTAGTGTAGTTTTGTTTGACTGTGTTGTAATTTGGTTGTTATTCTGATTGATTGGGCTTCAGTGTGTTCAGTGTTAGAAGAACAGGTTTGTGAACTCAGGACCAGCTGGATGACAGGCTGTTTTCTTTGCTTAACTTTCTGCATTCTTGGTAATGATATGAGAGGATGTCACTGTATTTATGATGTTTCCAAAAGTAAATTACTCTTTTTTTTTTTTTATTATTATTAGTGGATGTTGGCCTAATTCTGCCCGGCATGCATTGTTTGTAGTTTTCCCCTGGACATGTAGCAGAATCTTACAGAACTCTGCATGCAGGTTTTCACTGCGGTGTTTGTCCCATTGGGTGAAATCGTGTTTTGCAAGTGGACCCCTCACCTCACTGCCATAAAGTGCAATTGGTTAAATGACACATTCAATTAGTTTTAGCCACTTTTTTTTAATTCCGGAAAATGCCTTGTGTGCTTTCTCTCTCTGTTCATTCACTGCCTCATTGATGTGTCCAGATGAGCTTATATTTAAACCTACGTAATTGTAGTGTGTGCAATTCTCTGTATATTTTGTACCAATTGAAAACTTTGGTCTTATTCCCTGAGATCTGGATCTTCTCTTGAAAATCATTATTTTAGTATTTTTGGGGTTTACTGCCAGGGCCCAGGTCTAGCAGTACTGCTCTAGCAGGTCCAGGCTCTACTGTAGGCCATGTGCTGTGGGGGTTTACTGCCAGGGCTCAGGTCTAGCAGTACTGCTCTAGCAGGTCCAGGCTCTACTGTAGGCCATGTGCTGTGGGGGTTTACTGCCAGGGCCCAGGTCTAGCAGTACTGCTCTAGCAGGTCCAGGCTCTACTGTAGGCCATGTGCTGTGGGGGTTTACTGCCAGGGCCCAGGTGTAGCAGTACTGCTCTAGCAGGTCCAGGCTCTACTGTAGACCATGTGCTGTGGGGGTTTACTGCCAGGGCCCAGGTCTAGCAGTACTGCTCTAGCAGGTCCAGGCTCTACTGTAGGCCATGTGCTGTGGGGGTTTACTGCCAGGGCCCAGGTCTAGCAGTACTGCTCTAGCAGGTCCAGGCTCTACTGTAGGCCATGTGCTGTGGGGGTTTACTGCCAGGGCCCAGGTGTAGCAGTACTGCTCTAGCAGGTCCAGGCTCTACTGTAGGCCATGTGCTGTGGGGGTTTACTGCCAGGGCCCAGGTCTAGCAGTACTGCTCTAGCAGGTCCAGGCTCTACTGTAGGCCATGTGCTGTGGGGGTTTACTGCCAGGGCCCAGGTGTAGCAGTACTGCTCTAGCAGGTCCAGGCTCTACTGTAGACCATGTGCTGTGGGGGTTTACTGCCAGGGCCCAGGTCTAGCAGTACTGCTCTAGCAGGTCCAGGCTCTACTGTAGGCCATGTGCTGTGGGGGTTTACTGCCAGGGCCCAGGTCTAGCAGTACTGCTCTAGCAGGTCCAGGCTCTACTGTAGGCCATGTGCTGTGGGGGTTTACTGCCAGGGCCCAGGTCTAGCAGTACTACTCTAGCAGGTCCAGGCTCTACTGTAGGCCATGTGCTGTGGGGGTTTACTGCCAGGGCCCAGGTCTAGCAGTACTGCTCTAGCAGGTCCAGGCTCTACTGTAGGCCATGTGCTGTGGGGGTTTACTGCCAGGGCCCAGGTCTAGCAGTACTGCTCTAGCAGGTCCAGGCTCTACTGTAGGCCATGTGCTGTGGGGGTTTACTGCCAGGGCCCAGGTCTAGCAGTACTGCTCTAGCAGGTCCAGGCTCTACTGTAGGCCATGTGCTGTGGGGGTTTACTGCCAGGGCCCAGGTCTAGCAGTACTGCTCTAGCAGGTCCAGGCTCTACTGTAGGCCATGTGCTGTGGGGGTTTACTGCCAGGGCCCAGGTCTAGCAGTACTGCTCTAGCAGGTCCAGGCTCTACTGTAGGCCATGTGCTGTGGGGGTTTACTGCCAGGGCCCAGGTCTAGCAGTACTGCTCTAGCAGGTCCAGGCTCTACTGTAGGCCATGTGCTGTGGGGATTTACTGCCAGGGCCCAGGTCTAGCAGTACTGCTCTAGCAGGTCCAGGCTCTACTGTAGGCCATGTGCTGTGGGTGACAGCAGGCACAGGTCTTTTAACCTCTTAATTGTGGAGACTCTCTCGGTCTCTCTCTCTGTCTCTCTCTCTCTTTCTCACTGTCTCTCTCTGTATTGTACGCTCTCTCTGTCTGTCTGTCTCTCTCTCAATTCAATTCAATGTTCAATTCAAAGGGCTTTATTGGCTTGGGAAACATATGTTTACATTGCCAAAGCAAGGGAAGTAGATAATAAACAAAAGGGAAATAAACAAAGGAAATAAGCAATCAGAAATGAACAGTAAACATTACGCTCACAAAAGTTTTAAAATAATATAGACATTTCAAATGTTATATTATTGGCTATGTACAGTGTTGTAACAATGTGCAAATAGTTGAAGTACAAAATAAATAAACAAATACATATAGTTGTATTTATGGTATAGTGCTCCACTGATTTCTCTGTCTGTCTGTCTGTCTGTCTGTCTGTCTGTCTGTCTGTCTGTCTGTCTGTCTGTCTGTCTGTCTGTCTGTCTGTCTGTCTGTCTGTCTGTCTGTCTGTCTGTCTGTCTGTCTGTCTGTCTGTCTGTCTGTCGTACAATTAAAGTCAGGAGGTTGTTTTTCCTTGCTATCTGCTTGAATATTGTTAGCGAGCAATTATACCCCAAGCCTACATTTTTGATTTCAAAGAGTTTGTTGTGTTATCATGTTCTGATTTAGGACTGAATAGAGACTTGGTCAAGGAGGCGAGTCTGGGGAGCTCTAGACTAGCTCTGTAGCAAGAAAAGTGTAGGTCCCGGCTAGTGCACCGCAGCTTCCAAACTGTAAAATCTCCACTTTTCGTTCTGTAAATATGCAAATAGGTGTCTCTTGATTCAATTCATGTTTATTTTTGTCCCAGGGAGTTTTTGTTCTTGTCAGTTTTTTTTACATGTAAATAACTTATTTAAGTCATTAAAGTGTGTTTATGCGTCATGTTGGAACACTTTATTATTGGGTTGCATTAATGAGTTCAGTCATCTGGAGAGCCAGGTTTTAATGATCCGGACTTCAGTGGACTGAACAGTAACAGTGCAGCACTGAGGAGAGATAATGATCTGTATGCTGTTTGATGCTCCTAAAATCTCCCTCTCGAGACTATACACTGGCTACACATATCTAGGCTGACTATTTGCTTGCACCCATGTGTCCAGTACTTGTATACAGCAGATTGTCAATGTGTAATTCTGTAATGCCCCAATACACAGTTACATTATACATCACAGTGCTACCATGCCTGTAGGGTTTACTGTGTAGTATGTCCCAGTCCACTGTGTTCAGTCTGTGTAGTAGCTGGTCTGAGGTCAGTGAGGAGGTGGATTAGCGAGGGCAGGCTCCTCTGCTCTCTCTCTGTTTGCCCAATGACAAGAATGAGTCCCACTGCGCTGGGATCTGCACTGCAGTACCTCTGGCTGCTGCTGCACTGGCCACTGTGCTTGTCTTTGTACAAACTGAGAGGTGTGTGTGTGTGTGTGAGAGAGACTGTGTGTGTGAGAGAGACTGTGTGTGTGAGAGAGACTGTGTGTGTGAGAGAGACTGTGTGTGTGTGAGAGACTGTGTGTGTGTGTGTGTGAGAGACTGTGTGTGTGTGAGAGACTGTGTGTGTGTGTGAGAGACTGTGTGTGTGTGTGTGAGAGAGACTGTGTGTGTGTGTGAGAGAGACTGTGTGTGAGAGAGACTGTGTGTGTGAGAGAGACTGTGTGTGTGAGAGAGACTGTGTGTGTGTGTGTGAGAGAGACTGTGTGTGTGTGTGTGTGAGAGAGACTGTGTGTGTGTGTGTGTGTGAGAGAGACTGTGTGTGTGTGTGTGTGTGTGAGAGAGACTGTGTGTGTGTGTGTGAGAGAGACTGTGTGTGTGTGTGTGAGAGAGACTGTGTGTGTGTGTGAGAGAGACTGTGTGTGTGTGTGTGAGAGACTGTGTGTGTGTGAGACTGTAGCCGAGCTCCCTGCCATCCAGGACCTCTATACCAGGCGGTATCAGAAGGTGGCCCTAAAAATGATCAAACACTCCAGCCACCCAATTCATAGACTGTTCTCTGCTACCGCATGGCAAGCAGTACCGATGCACCAAGTCTGGAACCAACAGGACCCTGAACAGCTTCTATCCCCAAACCATAAGACTGCTGAATAGTTAGTCTGGTAGCTATTGGTTAACTGTTTAACTGTCTGCATTGATCCTTTTTACACTCTCTTGACTCATCACGCTGCTGCTACTGTTTATTATCTGTCACTTTACCCCTACCTATGTACACATCTACCTCATGTACCTCGTACCCCTGCACGTCAACTCTGTACTGATACACCGTGTATGTAGCCGAGTTATCATTACACATTGTGTAGTTATTATTACTTTTATTATTACGTGTTTTACTTTTCTGTCATTTCTCTATTTTCTCTCTGCATTGTTGGGAAGGACCCGGATGTAATCATTTCACTGTTAGTCTACACCTGTTGTTTACCAAGCATGTGACAAATGAAATGTATTTTATTTTATTTGTGTGTGTGCGTGTGGGAGGTGTGTTTGTGTAGTCGTAAGCGTGTGTGAGCGAGAGATACTGAGACATCTTGGTACATGCAGTAAAAGCGAGCATTTGAGATATTGTTGTGGCAAATCTGATTACCAGAGTTAATTTGTGTCCCTGAGAAAAACAATCTAGTCGATGGGAAGAATATCACCCATGTATCAGGAAGGCAGCATAGATACCCACTGCCACCGCAGCCAACCAGCCAGCCAGCCAGCCAGCCAGCCAGCCTGCCAGCCATCCAGTCTGTGATTGAATGGAGATGAATGGGAAGGAAAGACTAATTTCAAGCCTCTTGTCACAGCATGTAATCGCCTGCTGCAGAACACTGACTGACTTTGATTAATTGGTCTAGTGGTTTCCAATTTGCTCATATTACATAGATGAGCAGTGTTGTTGTGTCTAAAAGTGCTTACAAATCTTCCCTGCCTGCTGCCATGTTGTTGTTGTTTGGGGACTTGTTGCTAATGCTATTGGTCTCGAATCCCAGGCTGTAGTGACGCCGCAACACTGTGATGCAGGGCCTTAGACCACTGTGCCACTCGGGAGGCCGATTGGATCATTTCTAACAAATCAGAGTATCAAAGCCAATGACTCATTTTCAAAATGCTGCTTTACATGTGTTTAGCAGGACAATAACCTACAACACAAGGCCAAATCTACACTGGAGTTGCTTACCAACAACACAGTGAATGTTCCTGATTGGCCAAGTTACAGTTTTGACTTAAATGTGTTAGAAAATCTATGACAAGACCTGAAAATGTTTAAAAAAAATCCAGGTGGGTAATACTTATGATACCCACTATAGATACCATCCATAAACACTATGACACAAAACATTTTCAACCACATTTACAGCTTGTTGTAATACCAGCTTGTTGTAGTCATTAATACCAGTTGATTGTATCTTATTGGACCATGTGAGTTGGGGTAGTTTACCAGTAGCATTTCCTTTGGTACTACACTACTATGTTTCTTTTGTCAAATTGCTCCACATTATGATTTATGACACCCCTTTAGATTCTGGTGCACAGCCCTCGTCTTATTTTACATCTCCATGACGTTGTAAACCGTGTCTGTAGGGCCCAAGAGGAGCTGTACCACTGAGTGAAATAGCATATTATGTCACATATCAGCAGCCTCTATAGTCTGGCAGTGGTATGAAGTTGTTGTGTCACAGATACCATTGGTCAACTGGCTGAGCAGAGTAAGTTCCTTAACTTCCTACAACCCTTCACTAAGATCCTTTTAAAGGGATTTTACCATACAAAGAGCAGCAACCACACCCTTCCCTTACCCTTCCTTTCCGCCAAAGTCCAATGGCTTAGTTTGATTCACTAATTGACGATTTAGTGACTGTGGGGAAACAAAAAATGGTGCTTCCAGGAACTGAGTGGGCAGCTTACTGTAAATGGCAGCATGTATTTTGGGTGCCATTGCTATTAAGAATTCAGTTGCTGTATTCTCGGGTCTAGGCTGAGAACAGCTGAAAAGGGTTTTCAAAACCTTTTTATGTGTGTGAATGTGAGAGGTCAGATATGCTCTCCATTCACTGTGTTATTACTACTCTCCTCTAGATGTTTTTTAGACCACATAACAGCCACAAATGGACTCTAGAAATAAAGACCAATGGACTCTAGAAATAAAGACCAATGGACTCTAGAAATAAAGACCAATGGACTCTAGAAATAAAGACCAATTGACTCTAGAAATAAAGACCAATTGACTCTAGAAATAAAGACCAATTGACTCTAGAAATAAAGAGCTATGGACTACAACCCCTTTAAACTTCTCCCACCCACTTAAGTCCTCCTTGGGGGGAGGCCCCTAAACTCAGACAATCCAAGTCCCCCCTCACGTGCCTGCCTGTGGAGGGGGTGGAGTGGGTGGTGGTGGTGATGACTATCAGTCACCATATGGCCGGTGACTAGCCTAATAATCTGGGTTTATGGCTGGGGAGTGGCCCCAGCATCTGGAGCAGGCCCACTGCAGAGCGATAGAGGGAGAGTGAAGGAGAGATAGCCCTATCGAGAGAGGCGTAGATGGCTCGCCAGAGGAGAGGAAGAGGCGAGCTGGGGTGCGTTGGAGTCAGCCCTATACCATAGCTCAGGGCTGGTTGGTGGTTTGATGGGTGAGAGGAGGAGGAGGGTGGTGGAGGAGGAAGAGGCCAGGCCCTGTGTCTACCTCACCACCCTGATTTTTATTTTATTTTTATTTAACCTTTATTTTACTAGTCAGTTAAGAACAAATTAGTCATTATTTACAATGACTGCCTACCCCGGCAAACCCGGACGATGCTGGGCCAATAGTGCACTGCCCTATGGGACTCCCAATCACGACTGGATGTGATACAGCCTGGTTTCAAACCAGGGACTGTAGTGACGCCTATTGCACTGAGATGCAGTGCCTATGACCGCTGCGCCACTCGGGAGACCAGGCTCTGTGCTCCCTGCTGGCCATGTGCTGGTTCTGGCCTGGAGGCTGTGAAGCAGAGGAGAAGGACCTGTTTCTGTGCTCGGCCCTGCTCACCCTCAGGCAGCTGCTAAAGGACAAGCTGGCCCAGCTGCTAGATGACATGGCTGGATGAGTGGCCTGTGAGAAACCTACTGTCCCCGACCCATGCACTGGACTCCTGGTAACCCACCTCTGCCTTTTCTAGGTGTTTGAGCACGGTTTATTGTGGACTGCCACAGTATATACTGTAGTGTCATATGTTTATTCAGTACAGATTCCAGGTCATGCTAGTAGTGGGATACTGTATCACTGGTGTTTTGTGCTTTACACTTCTCCAACCTGCCTCTACTGATGATTTATTGAAGTGTATAGATTGCATACAGTACATTAATGCATAGCAGCTCCCCACTGGATCAATGGTCAGTTCAATTCACTCTGATATACTACTAGGTCAAGAATGCATATTTATTTATTTATTTGGATCCCCATTAGCTTTTGCAGAAGCAGCAGCTATTCTTCCTGGAGTCCACAAAAAACCCAAAACATGACAAGTAACAAAACACTGATACACTGATAGTCAAGGACAGTCACACACATTTAAAATACAAAGCATTTTACCAACAATACAACTGTTGTGCTAGCTTTGGACTAGAGTATCACTCTTCCTCTTCTATTTAATACAAAATAATATTGGTACTTTTTACCCCTTTCGTGATATCCAATTGGTAGTTACAGTCTTGTCTCATCGCTGCAACTCCCATACAGACTTGGGAGAGGCGAAGTTCGAGAGCCATGCGTACTCCGAAAAATGACCCCGCCAAGACACACTGCTTCTTAACACACAGCTCTCTTAACCAAGAAGCCAGTAGCACCAATGTGTCGGAGGAAGCACCGTACAGCTAGCAACCGAAGTCAGCGTGTATGCGCCCGGCCACCACAAGGAGTCACTAGAGCGCGATGGGACAAGGACATCCCAGTCGGCCAAACCCTCCCCTAACCCAGACGACGCTGGGCCAATTGTGCGCCGCCTCATGGGTCTCCCGGTCGCAGCTGGCTGAGACACAGCCTGGGATCGAACCCAGATCGGTAGTCACGTCTCTAGCACTGCAATGCAGGCCCCCACTCCTCCTCTTCTATCTCAGTATTCATTTGCACCCAGGATAGTCCTACTGGTTGGTCAACCTGTCTCTGGGAAGAGTTTATTACCGAGTAGGTCAGAGGGAAGGTTGGCTTGGCTGTTGCTGGTTTTATGGTTGTGCTTTGTATAAGGGACTGTTCTGTGGGTAGCCTGCTAGATGTCCAATCGGATGTTATCAGACATCCTCTGTGGCAGGTTTGTGGCCCAGCGGGAGTGTTTTGCTATCACCATTCTCTGTTTTATATCAGGGCACCAGGTCATGCGGCTAGCAGGTTTCACCATGCTTCTTCCTGTGCTTTCAATTTATATGAACTGGTCTCATGTTGAGAAATTGTTCACTACTATATTAGTGTCTTTCCTATGCTGTTGTTTTATATCAGTCATATTTGGCAGTTAGGGGTGCTGCTAGCGTTTTCCTACTTTGTTGTTCTAGTCGTGGGGATGCAATATAATACTGTTGTTCTCAACCCCCTATGGGGACTCATCAGAATGGATTTTTAATCTGAGGGTGTTTCATTATTAAAACATTCACTCTGAAGTCTCCTCAGAGACCCCGGTGGAATAATATTTGTTTAGAATGAATAATAAAGCATATAATTGGAATAGCAGAGGGACTGGGGCCCTCCCTCCCGGTTTGATTTATGAGAAACTGTCTTTATTTATTGAGCCCTAAGAAGCAGATGGTAACATGACACAATAGGCCTAACCTGAGGGATGAATCTGCCTCTGTCAGAGCCTTACTGTGGTGTGACAGGACACTCTCCTGTGAGCAATGGGCTGAGCCGGCCCGAGGGACGCCCCATATTTTATCCCCGGCTTTACACTTTAGACGTTCCATTCGGGCTTGTTTATTTTCGTAAAGAGAAAGTATTTTGGCGCCTGGAGGATTCTTCTTTGATTTGAAAAGCGGTTCATAACTTAAAGTAGGCTGAGCCTTCTGCTTTTAATGACTGTTTTAATGTCTGGCGGTGGGAGGGGAGAACGAACAGTATCCGGCTTCACTTTGACAGCTCTTGTTTATCTTTGGGCTGTGTTTGTTTCTAACCTCACTGTATATGAATACTATTTGAATAATATGTCAGTGGAGCCAGGTTGGAGTGCGTTCTGACCTTGGCTTAGGAGACATCAGGAGACACAATCTACCTACCTCATCCCCATATTGTTTTTATTTACTTTCCTGCTCTTTTGCACACCAGTATCTCTACTTGCACATCATCATCTGCTCATTTATCACTCCAGTGTTAATCTGCTAAATTGTAATTACTTCGCTACTATGGCCTATTTATTGCCTCACCTCCTCATGCCATTTGCACACACTGTATATAGACTTTCTTTTTTTCTATTGTGTTATTGACTATACGCTTGTTTATTCCATGTGTAACTCTGTGTTGTTGTTTGTGTCGCACTGCTTTGCTTTATCTTGGCCAGGTCGCAGTTGTAAATGAGAACTTGTTCTCAACTAGCTTACCTGGTTAAATAAAGGTGAAAAAAAAAAAAAAAATCCTGACTGGTTGCATCACTGCCTGGTACGGCAACTACTCGGTCACTGACCGCAAGGCACTACAGAGGGTAGTGCAAACAGCACAGTACATCACTGGGGCCAAGCTTCCTGCCATCCAGGATCTCTATACCAGGCGGTGTCAGAGGAAGGCCCTAAAAATTGTCAAAGACTCCAGCCACCCTAGTCATAGACTGGTCTCTCTGCTACCTCACGGCAAGCGGTACCAGAGCGCCAAGTCTAGGTCCAAGAGGCTTCTAAAAGCTTCTACCCGCAAGCCATAAGACTCCTGAACATCTAGTCAAATGGCTACACAGACTATTTGCAGTGCCCCCCCACCCCCTCTTTACACCACTGCTACTCTCTGTTGTCATCTATGCATAGTCACTTTAATAACTCTACCTATATGTACATACTACCTCAACTAACCGGTGCCCCCGCACATTGACCCTGTACCGATATCCCCCTGTATATCGTCTCGCTATTGTTATTTTACTGCTGCTCTTTAATTACTAGTTACTTTTATCTCTTATTCTTATCCAAAACATTTTAACTGCATTGTTGGTTAGGGGCTCGTAAGTAAGCATTTCACCTGTTGTATTCGGCGCATGTGACTAATAAAATTAGATTTTGGTTTGATGAGTCAAAAGAGTTTGTGCAAAAAGGGTCAATGCAGATAGTCTGGTAGCTATTTGGTTAACTATTTAACTAACTATTCAGCAGTCTTATGGTTTGGGGATAGAAGCTGTTCAGGGTCCTGTTGGTTCCAGACCTGGTGCATCGGTACCACTTGCCATGCGGTAGCAGAGAGAACAGTCTATGACTTGGGTGGATGGAGTGTTTGACAATTGTTAGGGCCAGGGCCTTCCTCTGACCCCGCCTGGTGTAGCGGTCCTGGATGACAGGGAGCTCAGCCCTAGTGATGTACTCTCGTTCTCTCCACAGCCTGAGAATGTGTACTGGCTACCACTGATAAAGGCCATGCTCAGAGAGGAGGGTTAGGTAGCAGAATATCACCATGTCCTGTCTATCAATGTCATCCAGACGTCTGTTATGTCCATCAGTCATGTAGAAATGTTCACGTCAAAATAACAAATCCATTAGGACACAAAGAGGCTACGGGTTTGAACTACCTCAATCATGTAGTGCAGCATTACCATGCAGTTTGGGATTGGGAATAAACTAGCATCCTGAACTCCAAATAGCCAAAAGCCAAACAAAAACAATGCAGGTTTTCAATAACAAAAAAACTGCTCTTCTTCAACACATTTTTGCACTCTGTTTGTTATGAGTGCATCACAGGCCAGAACAAAAAGTTACAATTATTTTATTAGCAAGCTAACTATACGTATAGTCGACGATCCGACTGGTCAATCAACTAGCTTACCTGGTTAAATAAAGGTGAAATTAAAAAAATGAAAAATTAACATTTATTCTGACCTTGGTTTAGAAGACACTTGGATGTGTTTGGCTGCCAGTGTGTGTATGAAAGAGAGGTGTTGTGGATGACACCTTCCCCATGGGTGGAAAATACCAGGCTGGTTAATCACCCCAGTTGGCGAGCAGGAGTAGTAATCTCTCCACAAACCGCTCCTTCTGACCTCTCCCAGGTCAACATGCTCAGGATTTCACATGAACAATACCTAGCCTTTGCGATCACATTGGAGTTTGTGAAAGAGATCATCAACATATATCCAGTGTTATATCTTTAGTGAAGTTAACCATGTACTTTCCGACACCTTTAGACACTCATTTCGGTTGCATTCTCAGAATGCCGTTAACTTCAAGGTGTGGGGAGCTAGTAGAATGAAATATCTTGTTTCTATACTGAGACCTTAGTAAGGCTAGTTATTTGCGTTATGTGTCGGCGTGGTCTGCCCCCACAGACCTGAGCCTTTAGTCAGGTGACCTGACCTGGGTTTGGAACAAAATAGTCTCTGTGAGTGTCACTCAGCTACAGTAGTAGCCTCTACCAGGCTTTCACCTCCACGTCGGCGAGCGAGGCCTGGAAGCCAAAGCTACTCAGCTTGTGACCACGGGTAGCTTTGTTTGCAAACACTGGACTCAAATCCCTCTCAATTGTCACAGCAGACGCCTCAGTAAGATGTTGTTTTCCGTGACGCATAGCTTCTAAAGATTGGCTTGGACTCATGTTTTTCTTCAAAAGCACCAAAAATACTTCATTAAAGGGCCCCTCCTCCCTACAGCGTGACCTGTGTTGTTGTCAGTTTAGATGAATGCCCCCCTCTGCCCCTGAATCCCTCTGGCCTGTTGAACAGATACAGCTATTCCTGACAGTGTCACAGTATATCCAGCAGCCCAGAAGAGTCCTCTTTGTATTGATGTATTGAGGCTGCATGGCCAGTAACACCCGCAGCCTGGCCTCTGCATTATACTCTCTGGAAACTGACCAGGGTCACGTGGACCAGAGATGGGATGGTAGAGAGAGAGAGCGTGAGGGAGGAATGCCCCTCCGTTTGCACTGTCCGCTTGGTCCGGCCGTCCACTCCGATTGATATGTAGATTGGTGCGGGCAGCAGTTTTTTGTCAACTGCCTACACTCTCAGAACCTCTAGGTTCAGGATTAATAGCTAGATCCCATCAAGTACAGTCCAGTCAGCACCAACCAAGTGCGGTTTATCGGTCAGACACAGTCCAGCCGTGATGCCAGCGTCCAGGCCGGGTAGGCTGCATAGGAAAGGCTGTAACCTGGCCCGTAGGACCCAGAGACAGGCCACAGCAGCCTGGAGGCTCCTCTACAGCCTGCTCTTCATGGTGAGTAGGACAGAGAGGGATTGAGAGGCTTGATGATTGCCGTGGGAGTATTGTTGACCGTTTGGAGAGGGAAGGACAGCAGTAGTGGGTATATGGGGTTCTGGTGTGGCGATGGGTATTAACCTCGATGGCTCGACATGTTTTAGGGCTGTAGGTGCTGTGACAGATGTTGAAACTATTCCTCATGGTGAGAGGGAGAGAGAGATGTCTGGCTTTACAACAGGGATAGGAGATGGGTTGTCCAATTTGGGCTAATTGACAGGATAGGATTCAGCTCATTCTACCTAGCATTCCCACAGGCTTTATGCTTGTGAAATCAAAAAACCCCGACAGTTCTGGGTTTAGTTTTGGGTTAACCGAGGGATGGAGAATTGAGACTAGCGCTGTCAGATGTGCTTGTCCTTTCTGCGACTGCATCCCTGTCTCTCCCGCCTCCATGGCATCCCGCCTCCATGGCTCCCGAGCCGGCTTTGCAGGTCTTAATTGGATATTTGGGTTAGTCGTCAGGCGTTGGACTCAGACTGTGTTGTTGGGATTGTTGTGTGAGACAGACTTCTGAGTCACGTCTGAGTCTCTCTCTCTCTCCCTCTAGTCATGCTCTTACAGGTTGCTCTTATTAAGAACTGATTAAAAGTCATGCTGCGAGAAAGGGAGAATCCCTGTGTGTGTGTGTGTGTGTGTGTGTGTGTGTGTGTGTGTGTGTGTGTGTGTGTGTGTGTGTGTGTGTGTGTGTGTGTGTGTGAGCGCATGTGGGTGTGTGCGTGCATCCATGCCTGTGTGTAGCTCTGTGTGTGTTTTCTCCAGATCCTCTGTAGGCCTAGGACCTCAGTCACTGCAGCAGCAGAAACAAACTGCAGGCGAGAGCCGCACACAATTACTGCTATCTGTCTGTGTGAGGCAGGTTTGCCTCTGAAGCTGCCGCAGGGTATTTGAGTAATATGTCAACATGATATTCTTCAACCCTTTTTCCTCCTTGAGCTGGTCTCCAAGCCTTTCAGCTGCAATATGGAGGAGCTTTGGTCTGTGTTAGTGTGTGGGTGAAACATATCCACTACATTCAGTGTGTGTGCTTGTGTGTGTGCGTGTGTCGATGCTCGCCTATATGCGTGAGTCTGTTATTTTGTATATCTACAGTCTACAGCAGTATAGAATCCTGTCAGTGTGGTGCTCTCCTCTCAGTAGCATAGTGGGACAGCTGAGTCTCAGTGTAATTATCATTGCTCACGCAGAGACCCAGAGCTGCTGGCTGGGTGGTTCTGTCTAGAGGCCAGCCTAGCCTATCCCAGGCCTGAATCCTCTTCCCCTCAGTGGGTCCCTGAGCCACCAGCCTCCTGACCCCAGCCCCATGCCGTAGCTATACTTCTCCCACAGTGCTGCCCAGTGACTTCTCTGTCCTCTCCACAGATTAGTTTTGAAGCTGCTTTGGCATCCTGTCTCCTGATTGGCCATGCTATAATTAGCTAACTGATGAGCTGCTGGCTTAATAGAGAACTTGATTTGGGTTCTGCTGGGTTGTGTTAGTGTATTGATTTGTGTGTGTGTGTGTGTGTGTGTGTGTGTGTGTGTGTGTGTGTGTGTGTGTGTGTGTGTGTGTGTGTGTGTGTGTGTGTGCTGTGCAATATTTATGGTGACAAGCAAGGTATTTTCTGAGACTTGCTTTTTTTATGTAACGATCAGCGTTTCTCTCACTCAAATACACACACGCGCTCTCTCATGCGCACGCACACACACACACACACATGCACACACACACACACACACGCGCACACACACACACACACACACCTGTCAGTACTGGCACTATACTAGAACTATAGGAGCCAATCACAGCACTGAGCCAATCAAACAGCTAGGACTGTGTGATACTGCTGAGCTCTAAGCTATGGTTTAGTTGTGTCTGCCTCGTACTGTATGACAGCTTGTTATGGTGATTGATGGGGATATCGTTTTTGACATACAGTTCATTCGTAAAGTATTCAGACCCTCGAAAACAGGTTTTTAGAAATTTTAGCACATGTATTAAAAATAAACAGAAATACCTTATTTACATACGTATTCAGACCCTTTGTAATGAGACTTGAAATTGAGCTCAGGTGCATCCTGTTTCCATTGATCATCCTTGAGATGTTTCTACAACTTGATTGGAGTCCACCTGTGGTAAATTCAATTGATTGGACATGATTTGTAAAGGCACCCACCAGTCTATATAAGGTCCCACAGTTGACAGTGCATGTCAGAGTAAAAACCAAGCCATGAGGTTGAAGGAATTTTCCGTAGAGCTCTGAGATGGGATTGTGTCGAGGCACAGATCTGGGGAAGGGTACCAAAAAATGTCTGCAGCATTAAAGGTCCCCAAGAACACAGTGGCCTCCATCATTCTTAAATGGAAGAAGTTTGGAACCAACAAGACTCTTCCTAGAACTGGCCACCCGGCCAAACTAAGCAATCGGCGGAGAAGGGCCTTGGTCAGGGAGAACCTGATGGTCACTCTGACAGAGCTCCAGAGTTCCTCAGTGGATATGAAGGACACCCATCTCTGCAGCACTCCACCAATCAGGCTTTTATGATAGAGTGGCTAGACGGAAGCCACTCCTCAGTAAAAGTCACATGACAGCCCACTTGGAGTTTGCCAACAGTTACCTAAATACTCTCAGACCATGAGAAACAAGATTCTCTGGTCTGATGAAACCAAGATTCAACTCTTTGGCCTGAATGCTAAGCGTCACGTCTGGAGGAATCCTGGCACCATCCCTATGGTGAAGCATGGTGGTGGCTGCATCATGCTGCGGGGATGTTTTTCAGCAGCAGGGACTGGGAGACTAGTCAGGATCGAGGGAAAGATGAACTGAGAAAAGTACAGTGAGATCCTTGATGAACACCTGATCTACAGCGCTCAGGACCTCAGACTGGGGTGAAGGTTCACCTTCCAACAGAACAACAACCCCAAGCACACAGCCAAGACAACGCAGGAGTGGCTTCGGGACAAGTCTCTGAATGTCCTTGAGTGGCCCAACCAGAGCCCAGACTTGAACCCGATCTAACATCTCTGGAGAGACCTGAAAATAAGTGTCCAGCAACGCTACCCATCCAACCTGATAGAGCTTGAGAGGATCTGCAGAGAAGAATGGGAGAAACTCTCCAAATATCAATCGATCAAATGTATTTATAAAGCCCTTTTTATATCAGCCAATGTCACAAAGTGCTATACAGAAACCCAGCCTAAAACCCCAAACAGCAAGCAATGCAGATGTAGAAGCACGGTGGCTAGGAAAAACTCCCTACAAAGGCGGGAACCTAGGAAGAAGCCTAGAGAGGAACCAGGCTCTGAGAAGTGGCCAGTCCTCTTCTGGCTGTGCCGGGGGAGATTATAACAGTACATGGCCAAGATGTTCAAATTTTCATAGATGACCAGCAGGGTCAAATAATAATAATCACAGTGGTTGTAGAGGGTGCAACAGGTCAGCACCTCAGGAGTAAATGTCAGTTGGCTTTTCATAGCCGATCATTCAGAGTTAGAGACAGCAGGTGCGGTAGAGAGAGAGAGAGAGAGAATCAAAAACAGCAGGTCCAGGACAAAGTAGCACGTCCGGTGAACAGGTCAGGATTCCATAGCCACAGGCAGAACAGTTGAAACTGGAGCAGCAGCACGACCAGGTGGACTAGGGACAGCAAGGAGTCATCAGGCCAGGTAGTCCTGAGGCATGGTCCTCGTGCTGAGGTCCTCAGAGAGAAGAGAGAGTGAGAATTAGAGGGAGCATTCTTAAATTCACACAGGACACCGGATAAGACAGGAGAAATACTCCAGATATAACAAACTAACCCTAGCCCCCGACACACAAACTTATTGCAGCATAATTACTGGAGGCTGAGACAGGAGGGGTCGGGAGACACTGTGGCCCCGTCTGACTATACCCCCGGACAGGGCCAACCAGGCAGGACATAACCCCACCCACTTTGCCAAAGCACAGCCCCCACAGCACTATAGGGATATTTTCAACCACCAACTTACTACCCTGAGACCAGGCCGAGTATAGCCCACAAAGATCTCCCCGACAGCACGAACCCGAGGGGGGCGCCAAATACATGTGTGCCAAGCCTGTAGCATCATACCCAAGAGAACTTGAGGCTGTAATCGCTGCCAATGGTGCTTTAACAAAGTACTGAGTAAAAGGTCTGAATACTTATAGTACCAGTCATTAGTTTGGACACACCTACTCATTCAAGGGTTTTTCTATATTTTTTTATAATTTTCTTGATTGTAGAATAATAGTGAAGACATCAAAACTATGAAATAACACATATGGAATCATGTAGTAATTAACTAAAAACGTGTTAAACAAATCAAAATATATTTGACATTCTTCAAAGTAGCCACCCTTTGCCTTGATGACAGCTTTGCACACTCTTGGCATTCTCTCAACCAACTTCATGAGGAATGCTTTTCCAACAGTCTTGAAGGAGTTCCCACATATGCAGAGAACCTGTTGGCTGCTTTTCCTTCACTCTGCGGTCCAACTCATCCTAAACCATCTCAATTGGGTTGAGGTTGGGTTATTGTCTAGGCCAGGTCATCTGATGCAGCACTCCATCACTCTCCTTCTTGGTCAAATAGCCCTTACACAGCCTGGAGGTGTGTTGGGTCATTGTCCTGTTGAAAAACAAATGATAGTCCCACTAAGCACAAACCAGATGGGATGGTGTATCGCTGCAGAATACTGTGGTTGCCATGCTGGTTACGTGTGCTTTAAATTCAAAATAATCACAGACGTCACCAGCAAAGCACCCCCACACCATCACACCTCCTCCTCCATGCTTCACGGTGGGAACCACACATGCAGAGATCATCCATTCACCTACTCTGCGTCTCACAAACAGACGCCGGTTGGAACCAAAAATCTCAAATTTGGACTCATCAGACCAAAGGACAGATTTCCACCAGTCTAATGTCCATTGCTCGTGTTTCTTGGCCCAAGGAAGTCTCTTCTTATTATTGGTGTCCTTTAGTGGTGGTTTGACCATGATGGCCTGATTCATGCAGTCTCCTCTGAACAGTTGATGTTGAGATGTGTCTGTTACTTGAACTCTATGAAGCATTTATTTGGGCTGCAATTTGAGGTGCACTTAACTGTAATGTATTTATCCTCTGCAGCAGAGGTAACTCTGGGTCTTCCTTTCCTGTGGTGGTCCTCATGAGAGCCAGTTTCATCATAGTGCTTGATGTTTTTTTGCGACTGCACTTGAAGAAACTATAAAAGTTCTTGAAATGTTCCGTGTTGACTGACCTTCATGTCTTAAAGTAATGGACTGTTGTTTCTCTTTGCTTATTTGAGCTGTTCTTGCCATAATATGGACTTGGTCTTTTACCAAAGGGGATTATATTCTGTATACCACCCCTACTGTGTCACAACACAACTGATTGACTCAAACGCATTATGAAGGAAAGAAATTCCACAAATTAACTTAACAAGGCACACCTGTTAGTTGGTGACTACCTCATGAAGCTGGTTGAGAGAATGCCAAGAGTGTGCAAAGCTGTCATCAAGGCAAAGGGTGGCTACTTTGAAGAATCTCAAATATAAAATATATTTTGATTTAACACTTTTATTGGTTACTACATGATTCCATACGTGTTATTTCATAGTTTTGATGTCTTCACTATTATTCTACAATGTAGAAAAGAAAGAAAAACCCTTGAGTGAGTAGGTGTGCCTAAACTTTTGACTGGCACTCTATGTAAATGTGACATTTCTGTTTTTCTATTTGTAATATATTAGAAAAAATGTAAAACCTGTTTTTGCATTGTCATTTTGGGGTATTGTGTGTAGATTGAGGGGGGAAAAACACAATTTAATCCATTTTAGAATAAGCCTGTGATGTTACAAAATGTGGAAAAAGTCAAGGGGTCTGAATACTTTCCGAATGCACTGTATATCTATGTGGTAAGATAAACAAGATAAAAGTCCTTGTGATCCTAGTAAGCTTTGTGTACATGTTACTCATGCAGTCCCTAACCTGTCTCTCTCTATCGCCCACTGCAGAGCGTGGAGACGGTGTGCACGCTGTACCACACCTTCCAAGAGGGCTCCGGGGGCTTGATGGAGGGCCACAAAGACCCCCCGCACCCAGGGGCCGAGACCACACTGCTCAGACCCTGCCCCCGACACATGAGTGCCACCGAGAGGCTCCGCAAGGTCATCCAGGAGCTGGTGGACACAGAGAAGTCCTATGTCAAGGTAATGATTTGTTATCTGGCTATTATGTTTGTTTAAGATAATGGCAAATTTCCCCGAAACAATCAGTTGAGCCAGGATGAGATGGAAAGAGAAAGGAAAGCCACTGAATAGTACCGAGACTGTGTGGCCCGACCTACCGACCGACCGCAGAGATATAACCTGCATCATTGTTTATACTCTACAGTACACAGGCTCATCATTCAGAGGCCCTGTTCAGCTCAAGTTTCCATCTCACCCCTTTTCTCAGAGCACATTAAAGAGCTCCTTTCATGATCTCCACCTCGTCTCTTAATCCCTGTCAGCTCTCTCTCTCTCGGTTTCTCTCTGTCTCTCTCTCTCGGTCTCTCTCTATGTCTCTCTCTCGGTCTCTCTTGCTCAATCTCTCTCTCGGTGTCGGTCTCTCTCTCTCGGGTCTGTCTCTTTCTCTCTCGGTCTCTCTCGGTCTTTCTCTCGGTCCCTCTTGCTCAATCTCTCTCTCTCTCGGTCTCCTCTCTCTTTCTCATTCTCTCTTGCTCAATCTCTCTCGGCCTCTCTCTCGGCCTCTCTCTCGGCCTCTCTCTCGGTCTCTCTCTCTGTCTCTCTTGCTCCATCTCTCTCTCTGTCAATCTCGCTGTCTCGGTCTCTCTCTTTCTCGGTCTCTCTCTCTTGGTCTCTCATTCTCTCTTGCTCAATCTCTCTCTCTCTCTCTCTCTCTCTCTCTCTCTCTCTCTCTCGGTCTCTGTCTCTGTCTCAGTCTCTCTCTCTTTCTCGGTCTCTCTCTCTTTCTCTTTCTCTCTCTGTCTCGCTCTCATTCTCTCTCGCTCAATGTCTCTCTCTCTCTCTCGGTCTCTCTCTCGCTCAATGTCTCTCTGTCTCTCTCTCGCTCGGTCTCTCTCGGTCTCTCTCTCGCTCGGTCTCTCGCTCGGTCTCTCTCGCTCGGTCTCTCTCGCTCGGTCTCTCTCGCTCGGTCTCTCTCTCTCTCTCGCTCGGTCTCTCTCTCTCTCGCTCGGTCTCTCTCTCTCTCGCTCGGTCTCTCTCTCTCGCTCAATCTCTCTCGGTCTCTCGCTCGGTCTCTCTCTCTCTCTCTCTCTCGCTCGGTCTCTCTCTCTCGCTCGGTCTCTCTCTCTCGCTCAATCTCTCTCGGTCTCTCGCTCGGTCTCTCGCTCAATCTTTCTCTCTCAATCTCTGTCTCCTCTGTCTTTGTCTCTCTCTTGGTCTCTCTCTGGGTCTTTCTGTGTCTCTCCCGGTGTGTCTCTCTCTGTGTCTGTCTCTCTCGCTCGGTCTCTCTTGGTCTCTTTCTTGGTCTCTCTCTCGGTCTCTGTCTCTCTCTGTCTCTCTCACATTAAAGAGCTCCTTTCATGATCTCCACCTTGTCTCTCTCTGTCTCTCTCTGTCTTTCTTTCTTTCTCTCTCTCTCTCTGGGAGGCGGTGGGTGGGTGATTTGTAGAGGGGAGTAGAATGCCTTCCCAGCATCCTCTGCAGCGGCTGTAACCATTTGTCTGTGATGTGCTGCGTTGGCTGTGCGGCGGGGGCTGTAAATCAGCCTAATATGATGATCACCAGTGAAGCCCTGACGATCCGCAGCCACATTAAAACACAGGGAGGAGAGAATGGAAGAGGAGGAGATAACGGATCACTTCTGGGGGGATTGAATAACTGTTGATACCCATAACAGCCCTATAATGCAGTGTTGGATTCCCTATCACTAACCCACCTCTTGTATTTTTCCTCTTTCTGTCTGTCTGTCTTTCCTTCCTCCAGGACCTGAGTTGCCTGTTTGAGATCTACCTGAAGCCACTGCAGAACGAGACCTTCCTTACGCTGGACGAGGTAGAGGAGGGTGCCCTGGGATGAGGGAGTGGAGGGATGGGAGGGGGGGGGGTTGGTGAGATGGGAGAGGGGGTTTTGTAGCTTGGGAGGGGGGTTGGTGGGATGGGAGGGGGGTTTGGTGCAATGGGAGGGTGTTTGGTGCGATGGGTGGAGTGGAGTGTTGGTGGGAGGGAGGATGGGAGATGGGAGGGAGGATGGGAGGGAGGATGGGGGATTGGGGGATGGGAGGAAGAATGGGGGATGGAAGGGAGGATTGGATGGGGGATGGGAGGAAGGATGCAGGATGGGGGATAGGGAGGATGGAGGATTGGATGGGGGATGGGAGGAAGGATGGGGGATTGGGAGATGGGGGGTTTGGTGCAATGGGAGGGGGGTTTGGTGCGATGGGTGGAGTGGAGTGTTGGTGGGAGGGAGGATGGGGGATGGTAGGGAGGATGGGAGGGAGATTGGGAGGAAGAATGGGGGATGGGAGGGAGGATTGGATGGGAGAAAGGATGGGGAGGGAGGATGGGGGATTGGGAGGGAGGATGGGAGGAAGAATGGGGATGGAAGGGAGGATTGGATGGGGGATGGGAGGAAGGATGCAGGATGGGGGATAGGGAGGATTGGATGGGAGGGAGGTTGGGAGGAAGAATGGGGGATGGGAGGGAGGATTGAATGGGAGAAAGGATGGGGAGGGAGGATGGGGGATTGGGGGATGGGGAGGGAGGAAGAATGGGGATGGAAGGGAGAATTGGATGGGGGATGGGAGGAAGGATGTAGGATGGGGAATTGGGAGATATGGGGGATGGGAGGAAGGATGGGGGATTGGGAGATGGGGGAGGATGGAGGATTAGAATGGTGGAAGGATGCAGGATGGGGGATTGGGAGATGGGGAGGGAGGATTGGATGGGGGGGATGGGGAGATGGGGGAGGGAGGATGGAGGATTGGATGGGAGGATGGGGGATTAGAATGGAGGAAGGATGGAGGATGGGGGATTGGGAGATGGGAGAGGATGGAGGATTAGAATGGAGGGAGGATGGGGGATTGGGAGATGGGGAGATGGGGGAGGGAGGATGGAGGATTGGATGGGAGGATGGGGGATTGTGAGATGGGGGAGGATGGAGGATTAGAATGGAGGGAGGATGGGGGATTGGGAGATGGGGGAGGATGGAGGATTAGAATGGATGGAGGATGGGGGATTGGGAGATGGGGGAGTTAATAGAAATTGAGAATTTTAGGAGGTTGGTTCATATGAGGTCACAGATTGAGAGATGGATAGCTTGATTAGATTTGGGTGGGGTTAAATTCATTTCTAGTAGCAATAAACTCTACGGACCTCCCCTTCTTAAAACCCTTACTGACATAGGACCAAAACGTGGTTAAAATTATGCTTATACCTCTACCATTTTTAATCGATACACGATTGACTCTTCTCTCAGGTTAAGATTAGTCCTTATGTGTCTGTCCCTCCTCTGTGAGCCCAGAAGGCCATGGCTGGGGAATGCTAATGGAAGTCCACATCCTGTAGCTAGTGAACAGTGATGTGAACTGAGCATGACCTCAGTCTCAGGACGACACTCTCAAAGGAGAGATCCATCGATACACACTGAGCAGTGGGCTGATTAAACCAACATTATCAGACACTCAGACGTGTCTAGGCACACAGCTGAGAGCAAGACACCCTGAACACCTTTTAATGATGGTGTGAGAGAGCGAGAGACTGTGAGATTGTGCTTTTTGTCCCAGTGGCAGAATACATGAACACTGTGACTGACGCAAAATTAAGGAAAGCTTTGAATATGTACAGACTCAGTGACCATAGCCTTGCTATTGAGAAAGGCAGACCTGGATTTCAAGAGAAGTCAGGCTATGTGCACACTACACTGCCCACAAAATGAGGTGGAAACTGAGCTGCACTTCCTAACGTCCTGCCAAATGTATGACCATATTAGAGAGACATATTTCCTTCAGATTACACAGACCCACAAAGAATTAGAAAACAAATCCAATTTTAATGAACTCCCATATCTATTGGGAGAAATACCACAGTGTACCATCACAGCAGCAAGATTTGTAACCTGTTGCCACAAGAAAAGGGCAACCAGTGAAGAACAAACAACATCGTAAATACAACCTATATTTATGTTAATTTATTTTCCCTTTTGTACTTGCACATCATTATAGCACTGTACTTAGCCATATGACATTTGAAATGTGTCTATTCCTTTGAAACTTGTGGGCGTAATATTTACTGTTAATTTGTTATTGATTATTTAACTTTTGTTAATGATATATTTTCACTTGCTTTGGCAATGTAAACATGTTTCCCATGCCAATAAAGCCCTTTGAAATGAATTGAATTGATAGGAAGAGAGAGAGGCTGTTCCTAACTGCCTCTCACCTGAGACATCAGAGGGGGATGTTAACTAGTGTCTGACTGCTGTAAAGAGATAGCTATCGCTGACTGACTGCTGTAAAGAGATAGCTATCGCTGACTGACTGCTGTAAAGAGAGAGCTATCGCTGACTGACTGCTGTAAAGAGAGAGCTATCGCTGACTGACTGCTGTAAAGAGAGAGCTATCGCTGACTGACTGCTGTAAAGAGAGAGCTATCGCTGACTGACTGCTGTAAAGAGAGAGCTATCGCTGACTGACTGCTGTAAAGAGAGAGCTATCGCTGACTGACTGCTGTAAAGAGAGAGCTATCGCTGACTGACTGCTGTAAAGAGATGACTGACCAGGCTCCTGTCTCTCCTTTCCTTTAGATGGATAGTCTGTTTGGCAGCCTGCCAGAGATGCTGGACTTCCAGAGGGTCTTCCTGCAGACGCTAGAGGAGAGGATCGCCTCTTCACCTGACTTCAGCACCCTGGAAACCCCTGTGCAGTTTAAGGTATGACACACAGAAACACTGTTTGTGACCCTTGTTACAACTGCCTCTGCCAATCCACACACACTTAGATGACATGATTAAACCGCATATTCATAGACGCATTAACCAATGAGCACACCCAAATGACATACAAATATGTGAAATCACTCACCCAAACCCCCTTCATTGCTATGATGAACAGTAAGTGTCCTGTCACACTTTGAGATATATCTGTATTTATTATTGCGAGATTGTTACAGGTTCACACATGATTGATTTACCACATCGACACGGCATCGTAGCCATTTAGCCATTTTGACATGGAGAATTGTATGTTGATAAAAGCACTGTACTGAGGGGTTAGAGAGGGCAGGCCTGGGGGATTGTTAATACTGTCCCGTGAGAGGGAGGTGAGAGTGGTCAGGTCACGACTTCACATGCTCACTCCATCTCGCTCCCCTTCACACATTCTTACTCTCCCTCTATCTGTCTCTCTCTTATTCCAGAAGCTTCTCTTCTCTCTGGGTGGATCCTTCCTGTACTACGCTGATCACTTCAAGCTCTACAGTGGCTTCTGTGCCAACCACATCAAGGTCCAGAAAGTCCTGGAGAGAGGTACGGGTCTCCCCTCTTCCCACCACCCCCAAAATACCCCCTTGCACTTCCATTGCGTCATCCCCACCAATCCCGGCACTCTATGTAAATGACATGGTTGACATGGCGCCTACGGTCCAGCATCAATAATGAACTCCAGAGAAATGTCTCTGAGTGGAGCTACTCGCTTGGTGAAGTGATGCAATCCCACTTTACTTCAGCATCTCCTCATATTCACTCAATCATTCCAGACTCCCATATTCTCTTTCATATCAACTCAACTGTAAAACTGTGAAAGTGCCTAGGCTAGCTGGAGTGCCCCCATTGTGCTGCACAGCTAACGAAAGCTGGTCTATAATGAGAGAAAGACCATGAAACGCTGACAGGGGGAGTGCTAGTAATTTTGAGTGTCCCTGTTTATATGCTTGAATATAAATGTTGAACTTAATTTATGCCCGCAACGTTGGCCTCTTCCTCTGGTTTGGGCACGCTGCCCAGCGCAGAATAAATGAAACCGAGCAGGTGGGGAAATTGCACCCCGGTGCCTCTTAAATTCTTCCCATTACAAGATTACGCGTTGCATTCCTAGAAGCAGGTACCGTAATGGAGTTTTAATTGCGCAGGAATAATCTTGCAAGCGGCTTTGCATGTTCCCCAACAGTCTCTGATGAAGCAGAATGAACTGAAGTAGGAAACAGCAGCGTAAACATGCATTAGAACACAACTCTCCATCAGAGCACAGCATAACCCAGTCCATCAGAGCACAGCATAACCCAGTCCATCAGAGCACAGCATAACCCAGTCCATCAGAGCACAGCATAACCCAGTCCATCAGAGCACAGCATAACCCAGTCCATGAGAGCACAGCATAACCCAGTCCATCAGAGCACAGCATAACCCAGTCCATCAGAGCACAGCATAACCCAGTCCATCAGAGCACAGCATAACCCAGTCCATCAGAGCACAGCATAACCCAGTCCATCAGAGCACAGCATAACCCAGTCCATGAGAGCACAGCATAACCCAGTCCATCAGAGCACAGCATAACCCAGTCCATCACATCACAGCATAACCCAGTCCATCAGAGCACAGCATAACCCAGTCCATGAGAGCACAGCATAACCCAGTCCATGAGAGCACAGCATAACCCAGTCCATCAGAGCACAGCATAACCCAGTCCATCAGAGCACAGCATAACCCAGTCCATCACAGCACAGCATAACCCAGTCCATCACAGCACAGCATAACCCAGTCCATCACAGCACAGCATAACCCAGTCCATCACAGCACAGCATAACCCAGTCCATCACATCACAGCATAACCCAGTCCATCACATCACAGCATAACCCAGTCCATCACAGCACAGCATAACCCAGTCCATCACAGCACAGCATAACCCAGTCCATCACAGCACAGCATAACCCAGTCCATCACATCACAGCATAACCCAGTCCATCACAGCACAGCATAACCCAGTCCATCACAGCACAGCATAACCCAGTCCATCACAGCACAGCATAACCCAGTCCATCACAGGACAGCATAACCCAGTCCATCACAGGAAAGCATAACCCAGTCCATCACAGCACAGCATAACCCAGTCCATCACAGCACAGCATAACCCAGTCCATCACAGCACAGCATAACCCAGTCCATCACAGCACAGCATAACCCAGTCCATCACAGCCCAGCATAACCCAGTCCATCACAGCATAACACAGTCCATCACAGCACAGCATAACCCAGTCCATCACAGCACAGCATAACCCAGTCCATCACAGCACAGCATAACCCAGTCCATCACAGCACAGCATAACCCAGTCCATCACAGCACAGCCCAGCTCGTACAACAAAGCCTAGCACAGTGGAGCCCAACACAACTGAACGAGGGCGTTCACTGAGAATCTGTGGGTGTCTGTCAGCAGTTCTAGTAATTACACATTCTCACTCTGCCAACGTGGTACCGGGCCCCTTCTCGCTACGCATACACTTTTTGTGTTTACTCGTTTACTCGTTAATTGCCTGCCAATTACTGTGTGAAGTGTCAATGCAGCTGCCTGTCTCTGTAGCTCAGAGTGCTATAATTAATACTCTAATGGCCTCTCAATTCTTCTACACATGAGACACACAGCGAGGTGGCAAGAAATGTCTACACCTGACCTCCAGGATGCCTCTCAATGTGTTACAATGCTACACTGTTCTTGATTTGGACTGAAATAGGTGCCGGTACTCAGTTTTGGTGCCAGTACTGTTTATATTTAGGTGCAGGAGCTCCACAATACCTTTGAGCTAATATTCTATGAGAGGAACAGGAGCTGAAGCAGTAGAACATTTGAGGTGCCGGTCCTCTGCTCTGGTGAGCTCCTGCCCAAGCCTAGACCACACAGCACCCACCATTAGACATCTCTCCTCGCTATGCACACTGTGAATGAAAATCACTGCTGTGGTTGTTTTGAATCATAGTGTCTTTTCAATGGTATTGTTTGCAATGGAGTGGCAGTCTCATGTCCAAACCATGCTTTACAGTAGCTACCTGCAGTGTTGCCTTTACTGCAGTGGTGAGGAGTAGCCTATACTGCCCCCATGTGGACAAGTATTATCGCACCAAGATACAGTGGTGGGTCTATTTAGCGTCACTAGGCACAGTCCTCCAAGCGTGCTACACAATGAAAGATGTGACTGAACAACTTACATGTACAGTGCTTGGTAAATAAGTCTGTTTGTTGTCTACAGCTAAGACTGATTGGGCCTTTAAGGAGTTCCTGGCTGCGAGGAACCCTATGAAGCAGCACTCCTCAACCCTGGAGTCCTACCTGATCAAGCCAGTCCAGAGAGTGTTGAAATACCCTCTACTGCTCCGAGAGCTGGTTTCTCTCACTGACACAGACAGCGAGGAGCACTACCACCTCACAGGTAACTTGAAGATGCGCACACACACACACACACACACACACACACACACACACACACACACACACACACTAACCCTTCCTTTCCCTCCTCTGTGCCCACAGAGGCCCTGAAGGCCATGGAGAGGGTGGCCAGCCACATCAATGAGATGCAGAAGATCTATGAGGACTATGGTTCTGTGTTTGACCAGCTGGTGGCAGAGCAGAGTGGCCATGAGAAGGAGGTAACTATACTGTAATGTACCCTGCGCTACTGCTTCCCTTACAGCAGCTTTCATCACTCTCACTCACATCTTCAATCTAGACACGTAGTTGGACTAACACCAGCACAGCCTGAATTTGCTGCACAACCATTAGGGTCAATTTAATCTATTCATCCTAGTGATGTATATCTCTTACAGAAAACTGGTTGGAAATAGCCAAGTTCCCGTATAGATACTTCCTCTTTAGATACTCAACAATCACCCAACACAGAGAGAACTTGTTTGTGCTAGACGAGTAGCCCAGGTCCCTGTACAGATACAGTACTTACTATGTCCCGCACATACTGACTGTGGCCCATGGCCTTCTCTCCCAGGTCACAGAGCTTACCATGGGAGAATTCCTCATGCATTCCTCTGTCGTCTGGCTCAACCCCCATCCCTCTCTGGGCCGCATGAGAAAGGACCCCGAGATGACCGTGTTTGGTGAGTTAGAAAGACACTGTACCGTTACTGCGGTATTATGGGAAAGAGAGTGCCTGGCCCTTGCCAGAGGCTGTCTCTCTCAGCCTGGACTCCACTGGCTTAACCCAAACACATATTTTATGACTAGCTATTAGATAAATGTATTGTATATCCACAAAAAGATGATGCTGTTCAGTGTTATACCAGTATAGTTTGGGGGTTTATGGACACATTGTAGTGCCAATGTGCTGTAAACTTTCTGACAGGATGGATTCCTGTGTAAACTCCCAAGTTGTGCTCAAAGTTTTCATTTCGTTTCTCTCATCAGTGTTCAAGAAGGCAGTGATACTTGTCTACAGGGAGAGCAACAAGCTCAAGAAGAAGATGGTGAGTTCGCTCTTTCATTTACTTTCATATGCCTTTGATGCCAGCAGTGCCTAACATCTCTCTCTCTCTCTCTCTCTCTCTCTCTCTCTCTCTCGTGTGTGAGCAGACCACCCCTCGCTTGGCGCACTCCCATGGAGACATAGACCCCTTCAAATTCCGCTGGCTCATCCCGCTTTCTGCACTGCAGGTCCGACTAGGCAACACTGCAGGTAAGAGAGCAAGACACACACACACACACACACACACACCCCCCCCCTTCTGGCTCTCATTAACTACCAGAGATCATATTCTCTTGGATATTGAGTCTTTTGAAACTAAATTTAGATGTCTTGATTAAAAGGATCTTCTCCAATCCCTTCCTCCTAAGGTACTGAGACTACCTGCATCTGGGAGCTGATTCATACCAAGTCTGAACTGGAGGGAAGGCCAGAGACTGTCTTCCAGCTGTGTAGCAGGTAAGATAGAGCAGTAGTTCTGACTGGATCTATAGCTCTGGTCCTCGAGGGCCACAGAGTATGCTGGTTTTTCTTTATCCTCTTAATCAGACACTACCTTCTACAAGGTCAGGGGTTGCATGGGCTCTCTAGCCAATCAGTTGTCCATTGAGTGTCAGGGGGAAATAAACACCAGCAGGACTGTAGTCGCAGAGAAGTGGGACCCTCCTGTTGTAGACTGTGTGAATTAGCCCTGCTCTCTGAGCATGGTACCGCTGTTTCCCTCCAGTGTCCCAGAATGCAAAGTGACCATCATCAAGGTCATCTGCTCCATCCTCCGGGAGAACGTCAGACGGAACATGCTCCCAGCCGAGATGGGGTGTAAGGAGCGCCTCACGCCTTTACGCAGCACCCTGCCCTCTGCCAGGATAGGTGAGTTCAACCCTGCTCTGTTCCAAAAAATACTTTCAAATAATTAGCTTTAGACAACATGACCTTGACTTAAACCTTTATAAGCACTCATTAACTTACTGTACATACAGTAGTGTTGGTGGCCAGATATTAGTGACTGTATTGCTCAGTTGGCAGCTGTCTCTCGCTCTTCCCCAGCAGGTTCATCCAGAGCCTCCTGGCTGTGTGAGCAGCCCCTGCTGGATCTCCCCACCCCAGCCAGCACACTCAAACCTGGCCAGCCTGACTCAGACGAGGGCACCCTGAGCAGCAGCACCCTGAGCAGCAGCACCCACAGCTCCTCTGACGCTCCCCCAGCTGACGGTCCCACACAGCACAAGACACTGTCTACCCAAAAGGCCTGGTCTCGGGGCGGCCAGCAGCCCTCTGGCTTCAGCTCTGTGAAGGAGTCATACATCCTGAGTGATGAGGACGATGAGTTCAGTGAGGCTGGAGGGAGCTTCCCCTCCTGTGCCATTGAGGCCCAGTTTCTCAGTTTGAGGCTGTCAGAGGAGGCAGCTTCCTCCCGGGCGCCGGCCCCCCGTGTGCAGCCAGAGGGAGCAGAGGTGAACACCCCGGAGAGCCAGCCCAAGCTTGTTCGGGGCCACTTCTGCCCAGTGAAGAGGAAAGGTAGCAGCCAGCGGGCGCTACTGAGCCTGAGGGAACACAGCCGTTCCCTGGACAGCCAGACGGACCTGGCAGCCATGGACCTCAGCGCTCTGCTGGAGAGAGAGTTCAGCGTACAGAGCCTCACCTCCGTGGTCAACGAGGACTGTTTCTACGACCCTACAGACACTGGCAGTGCCCCTAACTCCTCATAGGGTCAGGAATAGACACAAGGAGAGGGGCCAAAGCTCTGCCCAGCGCCCGCTCCCTGCCTTAGGGCATGGGAAACCCCGGTTCAGTTCTGTCGTAGTCCCAGGGTATCTGTTGTGCCTGAGCTCTGAAGTTCAACTGTGTTCCTTTGAGAGCGTACAATAGGCATATCCCACTTGCTTAGCTATGCACAGGTGTAAAAGGAAAGATGAGCTACATTTGGCTCGGCGACATGGTTGTCCCCCTTGAGAGAGACGAGGCGACTTGGTCCCTGATAATTACTGCAATGAATCTGCTGGGCACTAATGTACAACTACGCCCACCTCCATCCAGCCCTGCGCTTCTGTATATGCCTCTGCCCAGCTCCTTCTCAATAATATCAATTGGCTTCCTCTACTTGTCTCCTTTACATTAGGTGAGAGTAATATAATGGATAGACAGAGAACGGAGATGAGGATTCCACTTTAGACTATTGAGACTCACCCTAAGAGCTTCACTTAAACTCAGACTTCTTGAGATGTAGGAAGTATATCTAAATCGACAGGAGAGGACGGAAATTGATTTTGTGACTTGCTGTACATTGTTTGCCTGTAATTGAAAAATGTTTATTTTACCTTTATTTAACTAGGCAAGTCAGTTAAGAACAAAATCTTATTTTCAATGACGGCCTAGGAACGGTGGGTTAACGGCCTTGTTCAGGGGCAGAACGACAGATTTTTACCTTGTCAGCTCGGAGATTTGATCTTGTAACCTTTCGGTTACTAGTCCAACGCTCTAACCACTGGGCTACCTGCCGCCCCTGTATTTGTACATCATGGGATTTTTGTTTTTAAAGCAATGTTTATTTATTGATAGTTGTAACTTGTTATTGCTTTGCAAAATACATATGGGGTTGGCTTGAATTGAAGAATCTGGAATGTTTCACCTAATTAATGGTTTCCAGTGTATTGAATAAGAGTATGGTTGTCATCCTCCCCCAGAAGTGTCGCTTACAATGTACACAGGCATTGTCAAAGTAAAAGGATTTAATTCAAATGTCAACTTGCCCTGTTTGCAGCTCCCATACCCGAGTACCTGGACTATAACTTCATTTGAATCTTTGATATTATTACACATACTTGACATTGTACAGGTAGAAACGGCTGTAACTTGCAATAAATACAGTATCTGGGATATTTTGTAAAGGTACTTATTATTTAGCTGTTGAGACATCCTATTATCTGACAACTCAACACCACCACATACCCTCCCTCTCGGTTTGCCCTCAACATGCCTTTAATGCTAGCATACCAATGAATGTGAACCAAAATGAACTGTTTTATAAATAAACATTTTTATCTGTGAGAGCAGGTTGTTTTATCCTGTTGTATTCCAAAGATGCCTAAGTCTGGCTTTGAGAATCTATATTCTTCTCCTTGACAGGTAAAGCACAGGTAAGATGAACGGTTTATTTCCAGCTCTATCCCAGTTGATGAAGCTGTCAGAGAATCCTTGTTCTCTGCATTGGACTAAAGTATACTCTCAATAATATAGGCAATTTAAGTGACAGAAGCAGGACAGAGTAGGAAGAAACATGCAAAGTTAAAATCCTAGCAATATGTTGGTGTAATCTGTAGGAACATACATCCCAACAAATGAATGAAACAGTAACATTGTTCCATCATCACTTACAAAACATTTCAAAACAGATGGCCAGCACTTTATTTAACAAAACACTAAGTCCTCAATTAGGATTTTAGTAGCCTCATCAGGAGCTGCCAACTTTTCAACAGCACCCCCCCCCCCCCCCCCAGTGAGTGAGACAAAGAAGATGGAGGCGGAATGGCCTGAATACTGTAAACGTGTTCTTATTCTCCAAATCGTCCTGAAAATGTTTCCGGACTCATTTCCCAGAGGACAAAGTCATATGGGGAGATCAGGATCAGAAGTAAGAACCAGGACAGTGCGTGATGGGTTGAGCATTACAAACTCATTTCACACGCTATTCTTCCTTTACAACTGGACTGGACTGCCTGAGCTTTAGTCTGATCTGTGTTAGCTACACTAGCTTTGAACTGTTCCAGTTTGGGCCAAGTGTCTCCCTCTCCAACCCCGGCCAGTGTTCAGCTCTCCCCCGTTTCCACCACAGTCCCTCTCTATTCTATCACCTCCGGGACACCAGAGATTCCCTGTGTCTCACCCAGCACCTCCTGGACACCAGAGATTCCCTGTGTCTCACCCAGCACCTCCGGGACACCAGAGATTCCCTGTGTCTCACCCAGCACCTCCTGGACACCAGAGATTCCCTGTGTCTCACCCAGCACCTCCGGGACACCAGAGATTCCCTGTGTCTCACCCAGCACCTCCGGGACACCAGAGATTCCCTGTGTCTCACCCAGCACCTCCTGGACACCAGAGATTCCCTGTGTCTCACCCAGCACCTCCTGGACACCAGAGATTCCCTGTGTCTCACCCAGCACCTCCGGGACACCAGAGATTCCCTGTGTCTCACCCAGCACCTCCGGGACACCAGAGATTCCCTGTGTCTCACCCAGCACCTCCTGGACACCAGAGATTCCCTGTGTCTCACCCAGCACCTCCTGGACACCAGAGATTCCCTGTGTCTCACCCAGCACCTCCTGGACACCAGAGATTCCCTGTGTCTCACCCAGCACCTCCGGGACACCAGAGATTCCCTGTGTCTCACCCAGCACCTCCGGGACACCAGAGATTCCCTGTGTCTCACCCAGCACCTCCTGGACACCAGAGATTCCCTGTGTCTCACCCAGCACCTCCTGGACACCAGAGATTCCCTGTGTCTCACCCAGCACCTCCGGGACACCAGAGATTCCCTGTGTCTCACCCAGCACCTCCTGGACACCAGAGATTCCCTGTGTCTCACCCCGCACCTCCTGGACACCAGAGATTCCCTGTGTCTCACCCCGCACCTCCGGGACACCAGAGATTCCCTGTGTCTCACCCCGCACCTCCTGGACACCAGAGATTCCCTGTATCTCACCCAGCACCTCCGGGACACCAGAGATTCCCTGTGTCTCACCCAGCACCTCCGGGACACCAGAGAAATGGTGTTTAAAAATGCATGCGTGTGACAGGTAGAAATGTTAGAGCTAAGAGCAGTCCGTTGTCTCGTCTCTAACAGAGACCATTTGGCACACCTTCCCCTCTGTCCTCCTAGCCTCTCTCTCTGTCAGGGGCTGCTGACTGCTGCTGCCTGATCGCCTGTTAAGGTGTTTGAGTCTGAGTTCCTCTCTGAAGTCGTAGGTGAGGAGGCCCTGGTTCTCAGAGCAGAGGCGGCTATAGGCGTCCGCCAGGGCTCTGATGTCAGGGATGGAGAGCTCCGTGGGGCTCATCACCTCCGCCAGCTCCAGCCTCTCTGTCTCTGGGAACAGCATTCTGGGAAGAGAAGGGGAAAAAGCTCAGGGGGCTTCCTGTCCATAATGACCACTCATAGGTACAGTACAGGGCCAGATGGAATCTGCTGAGGCAATATGTCCACAAGCCTCCAGCTATCGTTTAGAAATAGAAAACAATTTAAAATCAAACATGCTGCCACAAAGAGCATAAATGAATCATGTTGTGATTAAATATGCAGTGTTAAAAAGAAGATTCCATCAGACCATACTAACACTGTAGATGAAAGTAACTTAGAAAATTCAGTTGTCATGTCCTCTCAGATCATTGGCCGTGGAACGGAGACGAGGCGAATAAACAATTGAAGACTTTCGACTAGAGATGTTGCCCCAGATGCCCTCAGCAACACCATGGGTTTTCACAGTAAGCATAATACAGAACCCAACTTCAAGAGCATCACATCGCAGCACCCACATTCCCAGTACAGATGCTTCCTTAGCGCTTCAGTGCCAGGTAGCTGCTGTTAAAGCTGTCTCTTTACCCGCTGCAGTTACATAAGTTATCATGCCTCATCTTCCTATGACACCCCAATGACTCATAATTGCTGTTCTCTTCTTTTGTTCTCCGGCCCTACAGCCAGCCTACCTACACTCCTCACAGGCATGGATGGAACGGGGAGTGAGGGGGAGTGAGAGAGAGAGTCATGAGCAGTTTTGTATAGAGCTGGTCATGGATGAACAGAGTTCACTTAATGCGGCATGTAACAAAGAGAGTGTAGAGCAAGACAGAGAGAGAGAGAGAGATTAAAGTGTGAACCGTAGCAGGAGGAGGGGTAGAAATATTGCTTACTCGATTCCTTTGTGGCAGTGCTTGCTCCGGAATTGGAATACATTCCTGACTACTTTCTCCACCAGCTTGAAGGGCTGCTTGATTTGGGGCTGAGCCAGAGGGGTGAAGTGCACCACACCCACGTCCACCTACACACAGGAAACACAAGCAGCAGGGGGTAAAATATATCTGTACGTAACACTGAAGGGGCAGATGAAGCGGCCACCTGGCCAGGCGCCGTAGACATCGGTCCCGAGTATACTACTGGCCAATGTCCAGTCTCTTGACAACAAGGTAGATGAAATCCGAGCAAGGGTTGCCTTCCAGAGACAGAGATTGAAACAGAGAATGTTACATGGAAACATGGCTCTCTCGGGATATGTTGTCGGAATCGGTTCAGCCACCAGGCTTCTCCATGCATCGCGCCGACAGAGATAAACACCTCTCTGGGAAGAGGAAGGGCGGGGGTGTATGCTTTATGATTAACGACTCATGGTGTAATCATAACAACATACAGGAACTCAAGTCCTGCTCACCAGATCTAAAATTCCATACAATCAAGTGCCGGGCCATTTTACCTACCAAGAGAACTCTCGTCAGTTATAGTTACAGCTGTGTACATTCCCCCACAAGCAGACACCAAGACGGCCATCGACGAACTTCACTGGACTATATGCAAACTGGAAACCATACATCTTGAGGCTGCATTTATTGTAGCTGGGGATTTTAACAAAGCAAATTTGAGAACAAGTCTACCTAAATTCTTCCAGCATATTGATTGCACTATGCGCATGCGCAATACCCTCGACCACTGCTACTCTAACTTCCGAGATGCATACAAAGCCCTCCCTTCGGCAAATCCGACCACGACGCCATGTTGCTGTCTTATAGGCAAAAACTCAAATAGGATGTACCAGTGACGAAAACCATTCAACACTGGTCCAACCAATCGGAAGCCAAGATTCAAGATTGTTTTGATCACGCAGACTGGAATATGTTCTGGTCAGCCTCAGAGAACACGACTGCGTGGCCATGCACACCTCCAACTCAATCATCAAGTTTGCAGACGACACAACAGTAGTGGGCTTGATTACCAACAACGACGAGACGGCCTACAGGGAGGAGGTGAAGGCACTCAGAGTGTGGTGTCAGGAAAACAACCTCTCACTCAACGTCAACAAAACAAAGGAGATGATCGTGGACTTCAGCAGAGGGTGCACCCCCCCTATCTACATCGAAGGGACAGCAGGGGAGAAGGTGGAACGTTTTAAGTTCCTCGGCGTACACATCACAGACAAACTGAAATGGTCCACGCACACAGACAGCGTGGTGAAGAAGGCACTACAGCGCCTCTTCAACCTCAGGAGGTTGAAGAAATTTGGCTTGTCACCGAAAACACTCACAAACTTTTACAGATGCACAATCGAGAGCATCCTGTCGGGCTGTATCACAGCCTGGTACGGCAACTGCACCGCCTACAACCGCAAGGCTCTCCAGAGGGTGGTGCGGTCTGCACAATGCATCACCAGGGGCAAACTACCTGCCCTCCATGACACCTACAGCACCCGATGTCACAGGAAGGCCAAAAAGATCATCAAGGACAACAACCACCCGAGCCACTGCCTGTTCACCCTGCTACCATCCAGAAGGCGAGGTCAGTACAGGTGCATCAAAGCTGGGACCGAGAGACTGAAAAACAGATTCTATCTCAAGGCCATCAGACTGTTAAACAGCCATCACTAACTCAGAGAGGCTGCTGCCCACATTGAGACCCAATCACTAGTCACTTTAAGAATGTTTCATATCTTACATTACTCATATCACATGTATATACTTTATTTTATACCATCTATTTCACCTTGTTTATGCCGCTCGGCCATCGCTCATCCATATACTTACATGTACAAATTCTCATTCACCCCTTTAGATGTGTGTGTATTAGGTAGTTGTTGGGGAATTGTTAGATTACTTGTTAGACATTACTGCCTGTCAGAACTAGAAGCACAAGCATTTCGCTACACTCGCATTAACATCTGCTAACCATGTGTACGTGACCAATAAAATTTGATTTGAAGAGGATCCACTCATGGGAGCAAAGCGAGTGGAAGACAGGAAAGAGGGGGATGAAAGAACAGGTGACATGCGATGGATGGCAAGCCGGTTCCGGTTGCCACAGTAACACCTGTGCGAGAAAAAAGCCAGCCCTCTTCCTGTCACGCTGCCACTTAGCAGGCGCCGTTCAATACCAGAGAGCCTGATGAGACATGAGACGTTCAAACACACTTCTCCCCTTTATCTCTATTGTTTCTGAGGGGGAGTCCAGCGGCTCAGACCCAGTGGAATGGAGGAACCAGGCAGGGGGAAACAGGAGGCAGGGCTGGCCCAGCACACAGCTCTTCCTCGAGGCTAGTGTGGAATCCTGGCTGTGGTTCACCTCTCAAGCCACCTCTCTGCCTCCCGATCCCGCTGTCAGAGCTAAGTTGATATGACAAACAGTTGAAGTAATCGTGCCAGAATCAGCAGAGCCTAGTCCAACTCAGAGCTCTCTCCTCCTCCCAAACTCACCCTCATTCTCTCTCCCTATCTGGCTCTTTCTCTGCTTGTCCAACCTCTCTCTCAGGGTAATAAAGGGATTGTGCTCAAAGACCCACAACACACAAAAAGGACAACTCTTCTTTAGGTGGATCTGTGAATGTGCAGTAGGAGGGAAGGCTGCCTCCCTCATATGAGACTACCAGGGGGTCTAATGCAGTAAACCCCACCCCCTCACCTCTCAGATCAGGAGGGTGGTCTAATGCAGTAAACCCCACCCCCTCACCTATCAGATCAGGAGGGGGGTCTAATGCAGTAAACCCCCCCCCTCAGCTATCAGATCAGGAGGGGGGTCTAATGCAGTAAACCCCACCCCCTCACCTATCAGATCAGGAGGGGGGTCTAATGCAGTAAACCCCCCCCTCAGCTATCAGATCAGGAGGGGGGTCTAATGCAGTAAACCCCACCCCCTCACCTATCAGATCAGGAGGGGGGTCTAATACAGTAACCCCCCTCCTCACCTCTCAGATCAGGAGGGGGGGGTCTAATACAGTAACCCCCCCCCCTCACCTCTCAGATCAGGAGGGGGGGGTCTAATACAGTAACCCCCCCCCTCACCTCTCAGATCAGGAGGGTGGTCTAATGCAGTAAACCCCACCCCCTCACCTATCAGATCAGGAGGGGGGTCTAATACAGTAACCCCCCTCCTCACCTCTCAGATCAGGAGGGGGGGTCTAATACAGTAACCCCCCCACTCACCTCTCAGATCAGGAGGGTGGTCTAATGCAGTAAACCCCCCCTCCTCACTTCTCAGATCAGGAGGGTGGTCTAATGCAGTAACCCCCCCCCCCCCCTCCCAGATCAGGAGGGGGGTCTAATAGAGTAACCCCCCCCCTCACCTCTCAGATCAGGAGGGGGTTCTAATACAGTAACCCCCCACCACCTCTCAGATCAGGAGGGTGGTCTAATGCAGTAACCCCCCCCCCCTCACCTCTCAGATCAGGAGGGGGGGGGTCTAATACAGTAACCCCCCCCCCCACCTCTCAGATCAGGAGGGGGGGTCTAATGCAGTAACCCCCCTCTCAGCTCTCAGATCAGGAGGGGGGTCTAATGCAGTAAACCCCCCCCCCCCCTCACCTATCAGATCAGGAGCGGGGTCTAATGCAGTAACCCCCCCCCCTCAGCTCAGGAGGGGGGTCTAATACAGTAACCCCCCGCCTCACCTCTCAGATCAGGAGGGGGGTCTAATACAGTAACCCCCCCCTCACCTCTCAGATCAGGAGGGGGGGTCTAATGCAGTAATCCCCCCCCCACCTCTCAGATCAGGAGGGGGGGTCTAATGCAGTAACCCCCCCCTCACCTCTCAGATCAGGAGGGGGGTCTAATACAGTAACCCCCCCCTCACCTCTCAGATCAGGAGGGGGGTCTAATGCAGTAACCCCCCCCACCCTCACCTCTCAGATCAGGAGGGGGGTCTAATGCAGTAACCCCCCCTCACCTCTCAGATCAGGAGGGGGGTCTAATGCAGTAACCCCCCCCCCATCAGATCAGGAGGGGGGGGTCTAATACAGTAACCCCCCACCACCTATCAGATCAGGAGGGGGGTCTAATGCAGTAACCCCCCACCACCTATCAGATCAGGAGCCAGACCTACAGCTCAGTCTGAGAAGTGAAGTGGAGCTATGGACCAATGACACAGCAGCACCAGTGAGACACTGGGCAACAGAGCGGAGCATTGTAGCCTGCCTAGCTGCCTGCCTTCACCTGGTAATAACCCTGTTTCTCTGGTGTGAACGCCACTCAAGGCAACCACTGACTGACTGGCTGGCTGACTGACTGGCTATGGGGAGCAGCGGTAGCTTACTTCTCTGTCCACAGGGAGAAGAGAGGAGGTGCGGGAGAAGAGAGGAGGTGCGGGGAGAAGAGAGGAGGTGCAGGGAGAAGAGAGGAGGTGCAGGGAGAAGAGGGGAGGTGCAGGGAGAAGAGGGGAGGTGCAGGGAGAAGAGGGGTGCAGGGAGAAGAGGGGAGGTGCAGGGAGAAGAGGGGAGGTGCAGGGAGAAGAGAGGAGGTGCAGGGAGAAGAGAGGAGGTGCAGGGAGAAGAGAGGAGGTGCAGGGAGAAGAGAGGAGGTGCAGGGAGAAGAGGAGGTGCAGGGAGAAGAGAGGAGGTGCAGGGAGAAGAGGAGGTGCAGGAGAAGAGAGGAGGTGCAGGGAGAAGAGGAGGTGCAGGGAGAGAGAGGAGGTGCAGGGAGAAGAGAGGAGGTGCAGGGAGAAGAGAGGAGGTGTAGGGAGAAGAGAGGAGGTGTAGGGAGAAAAGAGGAGGTGCAGGGAGAAGAGAGGAGGTGTAGGGAGAAGAGAGGAGGTGCAGGGAGAAAAGAGGAGGTGCAGGGAGAAGAGGAGGTGCAGGGAGAAGAGAGGAGGTAGGGAGAAGAGAGGAGGTGCAGGGAGAAGAGAGCAGGTGCAGGGAGAGGAGAGGAGGTGCAGGGAGAAGAGAGGAGAAGAGAGGAGGTGCAGGGAGAAGAGAGGAGGTGCAGGGAGAAGAGGAGGTGCAGGGAGAAGAGAGGAGGTGCAGGGAGAAGAGAGGAGGTGTAGGGAGAAGAGAGGAGGTGCAGGGAGAAGAGAGGAGGTGCAGGGAGAAGAGAGGAGGTGCAGGGAGAAGAGAGGAGGTGTAGGGAGAAGAGAGCAGGTGCAGGGAGAGGAGAGCAGGTGCAGGGAGAGGAGAGGAGGTGCAGGGAGAAGAGAGGAGGTGCAGGGAGAAGAGAGGAGAAGAGAGGAGGTGCAGGGAGAAGAGAGGAGGTGCAGGGAGAGGAGAGGAGGTGCAGGGAGAAGAGAGGAGGTGCAGGGAGAAGAGAGGAGGTGCAGGGAGAGGAGGTGCAGCATCAGTCTGGGGAGGTGGACACCACAACGCTGACGGAAGGAGACGACAGGATACAGGATACAGAAGGTACAATATGAGAGAGTATACAGAGCGGACGAATAGAAAACAAACACAGGCAAAAACACACACACACAGTTATGTGGGTGCGAGGGTGTTTAATTTACAGCAGAGCTCTTCTGTTGAGACAACCTGCCCTAAAGAACTACCTCCAGCAGCATCTTTGTGTCTGTGGGGGTAGTGACTCACCAGACTATACCCTCCTTTGTTATTCTGGGCTAGGGAAGGGGAAGGGCAGGCTAATTGGGGGAGGATAACTAAAGTGATCCAAGGATGTGATGGAGCCTTTCTAATGAGCTGTTTAGATTATCTCCCTCCCGTGCCATGCTGCAGCGTCTGGCTGGGCTTGTAAACCAGGACCGCTATCTACTATCTCATCTATAGCTCTGTATGTTCCTGCCTGCCTTACCGGCTGCCTGGTTGCCCGCCTTACCGGCTGCCTGGCTGCCCGCCTTACCGGCTGCCTGGCTGCCCGCCTTACCGGCTGCCTGGCCGCCTGCCTGCCTGCCTGACCGCCTGCCTTACCGCCTGCCTGACCGCCTGCCTTACCGCCTGCCTGCCTGACCGCCTGCCTGCCTGCCTGCCTGACCGCCTGCCTGCCTGGCCGCCTGCCTGCCTGACCGACCGCCTGCCTGACCACCTGCCTTACCGCCTGCCTGCCTGACCGCCTGCCTGCCTGACCGCCTGCCTGCCTGACCGCCTGCCTGACCGCCTGCCTGACCGCCTGCCTGCCTGACCGCCTGCCTGACCGCCTGCCTGACCGCCATGGCATGGGACACCACTGCTAGACTGGAGCCTAGTTGTCAGAGCAGCCAGCTATACTGTAGTCTATAGGAGTACAGCTAACTCCTGGGCTGCTCACATCACTATCAGTTGGAGGAAGACGAGAGGGCTTTGGACAGCAGTTACAGTTGACTTTCAGGGCAGGGAGAAGCAGCGCTGCATTGCTTTGTGATATACTGGGCTGAAAAGAGTGACTGTGACAGGGGCTATCTGCATCAATTGGGCGGAACAAGGCTGACATGAGGAAAATCAATTCTTCCACCTGTCACCTCAACATGTTAGGATGATTTGGGTGAGAGGCAGTCTCATACCTTGGTACTGCAGTGTGCCTTTATCAAAGCACACACCCAGAGTGATGCAGCATCAACACACCATCTGGTCTGGCCAGGTATCACTAAATAATGCCTTTCATTTCCCTCCTGGAGTAATTAGGCCATTTTATATTCCGCACTTCATCAGTGGGATGATTGGAATGTAAATAGAACTTTAACGAACATGTATTTTAACAGGGAAGCAAATCATAATCCCTAATGATTCATAGATGAATTGCACTACTCTAAATTGGCTTGTTATATAAGGATCTACATAAAAATGATCCTGCCCTCTCCATGGCTAATTTAGTCTGACTCTTTTAAACAAAGACTTCAAACATTTACAGAGACTTAACCTACTTTTCCTCTTGCACACTAATACTGTATACTGAATAATCAGAACTGAACTTTAACACTTTCTTTTATTCCTAGTCGTTTTCCACAGGTCTGTCTTTGTCCCCCTCTCAACGACCGTGACCCAACTCATCTCAATAATATGGAGTCACGCGCACATCCATATTAACACTTTTACATTTCCATATTTCATCTCTATGACCTTCTGGGAGCTCTGCAGGAAGGAACTCTATTACACTGGCCTTGCCCTGTAGCTCTCCATGTCCCCTTGTCCATTTCTACCTTCCACTCCTTTTTCCCGAGCCCTCTCTCTACCCAATGTTGTGTGAGCAGTAATTTGTCATCTCCCTCTGAGCGTAACCAAGATGAGATGGCAGGCCCTCAGGATGGCTAGCCGATACCACCGGAGCAACCCACATTCCCCCTAACGGAACTGTTGCAGGTTCTGAGGGGGGAGCAGGGAACAATGGAATACACAGCTGTGGAATACAGAAAGTAAAATACAATAAAAAGGAAGATTCCTCCGAGGGGAAAGAGATGCATTAATCATAACAAAACCTTCAGAAGACATCCTCCATTACATCAGAAGACATCCTCCATTACATCAGAAGACATCCTCCATTACATCAGAAGACATCCTCCATTACATCAGAAGACATCCTCCATTACATCAGAAGACATCCTCCATTACATCAGAAGACATCCTCCATTACATCAGAAGACATCCTCCATTACATCAGAAGACATCCTCCATTACTTCAGAAGACATCCTCCTTTACATCAGAAGACATCCTCCATTACATCAGAAGACATCCTCCATTACATCAGAAGACATCCTCCATTACATCAGAAGACATCCTCCATTACATCAGAAGACTACCACCTCCATTACATCAGAAGACTACCACCTCCATTACATCAGAAGACTACCACCTCCATTACATCAGAAGACATCCTCCATTACATCAGAAGACATCCTCCATTACATCAGAAGACTACCACCTCCATTACATCAGAAGACTACCACCTCCATTACATCAGAAGACTACCACCTCCATTACATCAGAAGACATCCTCCATTACATCAGAAGACATCCTCCATTACATCAGAAGACATCCTCCATTACATCAGAAGACATCCTCCATTACATCAGAAGACATCCTCCATTACATCAGAAGACTACCACCTCCATTACATCAGAAGACATCCTCCATTACATCAGAAGACTACCACCTCCATTACATCAGAAGACTACCACCTCCATTACATCAGAAGACTACCTCCATTACATCAGAAGACTACCTCCATTACATCAGAAGACTACCCCCATTACATCAGAAGACTACCCCCATTACATCAGAAGACTACCTCCTCCATTACATCAGAAGACTACCTCCTCCATTACATCAGAATACTACCACCTCCATTACATCAGAAGACTACCACCTCCATTACATCAGAAGACTACCACCTCCATTACATCAGAAGACTACCACCTCCATTACATCAGAAGACTACCACCTCCATTACATCAGAAGACTACCACCTCCATTACATCAGAAGACTACCACCTCCATTACATCAGAAGACTACCACCTCCATTACATCAGAAGACTACCACCTCCATTACATCAGAAGACTACCACCTCCATGACATCAGAAGACTACCACCTCCATGACATCAGAAGACTACCACCTCCATTACATCAGAAGACTACCACCTCCATTACATCAGAAGACTACCTCCATTACATCAGAAGACTACCACCTCCATTACATCAGAAGACTACCACCTCCATTACATCAGAAGACATCCTCCATTACATCAGAAGACATCCTCCATTACATCAGAAGACTACCTCCATTACATCAGAAGACATCCTCCATTACATCAGAAGACATCCTCCATTACATCAGAAGACATCCTCCATTACATCAGAAGACATCCTCCATTACATCAGAAGACATCCTCCATTACATCAGAAGACTACCACCTCCATTACATCAGAAGACTACCACCTCCATTACATCAGAAGACTACCACCTCCATTACATCAGAAGACTACCACCTCCATTACATCAGAAGACTACCACCTCCATTACATCAGAAGACTACCCCCTCCATTACATCAGAAGACTACCACCTCCATTACATCAGAAGACTACCACCTCCATTACATCAGAAGACTACCACCTCCATTACATCAGAAGACTACCACCTCCATTACATCAGAAGACTACCACCTCCATGACATCAGAAGACTACCACCTCCATTACATCAGAAGACTACCACCTCCATTACATCAGAAGACTACCTCCATTACATCAGAAGACTACCACCTCCATTACATCAGAAGACTACCACCTCCATTACATCAGAAGACATCCTCCATTACATCAGAAGACATCCTCCATTACATCAGAAGACTACCTCCATTACATCAGAAGACATCCTCCATTACATCAGAAGACATCCTCCATTACATCAGAAGACATCCTCCATTACATCAGAAGACATCCTCCATTACATCAGAAGACATCCTCCATTACATCAGAAGACTACCACCTCCATTACATCAGAAGACTACCACCTCCATTACATCAGAAGACTACCACCTCCATTACATCAGAAGACTACCACCTCCATTACATCAGAAGACTACCACCTCCATTACAACAGAAGACTACCACCTCCATTACATCAGAAGACTACCACCTCCATTACATCAGAAGACTACCACCTCCATTACATCAGAAGACTACCACCTCCATTACATCAGAAGACTACCACCTCCATTACATCAGAAGACTACCACCTCCATTACATCAGAAGACTACCACCTCCATTACATCAGAAGACATCCTCCATTTTCATTTTACCTTAATTTAACTAAGACAGTCAGTTAAGAACAAATTCTTATTTTCAATGACGGCCTAGGAACGGTGGGTTAACTGCCTTGTTCAGGGGCAGAACGACAGATTTTTACCTTGTCAGCTCGGGGATTTGATCTTGCAACCTTACGGTTACTAGTCCAACGCTCTAACTACTAGGCTACCTGCCACCCATTACATCAGAAGACAACCTCCATTACATCAGAAGCACAGGTGGACAGGACAGGCACTCAGGAGGAATAGGCACTAGGCAAGCTAAAGCTATGGGCAACTCTTGCTGGAGGGGGCCCTGCCTTAGTGCCTTGCTGCGCTGTGCTGCCTGCCAGTGTTTCACACACTCTCAGAACAGCCCTGGGCACACAGCACAGGCAAACCAAGAACACATCCTGATCCACACCCATCTTCTTCTCAGGTCCTCTGAATTGCTTTCCAAAGAAAACTCTCCAACTCTACAGTCAAGAATGCCACTAGGTGAAATCAAGAATTCCACCAGGTCAGAAGAGAGATTAGGACTGTGGAAAAAATGTGCCTACTAAACAAACAAGACAGGATCTACGCTGTTTTTACATGACATTTCAAAAACCACTGAAATGTCTGACCACTTGGTAGTAAATGTTAATAGAGAAAACGCGCAGGCCCTAAATCAAACCAACCCTGGGTAATTTCACATCGTGTCACAACTGTTTCCCCCCTGATGGTTTACAAATGTTCTGCATGTTGAAAATGGGCATGCCCATACATGGAACAAGATTGTGTTGACAGCTACAGATGACACCGTAACGTTAAACAACAAGGCTTTTACAAAATGATGAGCACAAAACCAATTAAACAAAGATGACATAAATTGAACAATAAAATCCCTCATCTTAAGAAAGGACAATCTTTGTGTCCAGTCATGCCTTGGAGCTATAACATGGAGGACAGTGATAAACAAGGAGCCATGCTTATAATAGCCTGCCATGTCTTCACACATCACACATCTGCACTCCCTGGGTACATGTTAACTGTGGTTTCCTCACCCCCCTCTCTCCCATCGCTGTTATTTATTTATTTCCCAACAGAACATCACTAGCATCAAGGATCTTGTCGGTAAAAACACACTACAGTGCTTAAATCTTAAATAGTGTGGCTATTTGTCCTTCTGCAGCAGCAGCCCACGAGGGCCTGGAGTATGAAGTCTGAAAGGTCAGCAGCCAACCAACTCAGGTAATACTTTGATTGTGTGTGTGTGATTGTGTGTGTGTCTGTTATTGTGTTGGTGATGTCTTATCTGTGGAAATAGTCTCTGAGGGGATATCTTGGGGGATTCAACGGAGGTAGATCATTGGACCAAATTAAACAAACAGGTCAATCACCAACCCAATCAATCACTTAGCAGATATACCTGCCACCTCCATTTTGGTCATTACTGGTGTGGAGAGAGAGGGGGGGAGATCATTCTCCTGAAACTGGCTGTTTATGATGATCTTGCCCATGCAGCAAAATTATGGAAACACACATCTGCGTTATCACGTCTATTAGCCCAGTCTGTTTTTCGCATCTCTTTGTCATTCATGAATCAAGGCCGTCCTACCTGCCCCTCCCTTCCCCTACTAGACGTCCTCTGCAGAGGGGAGTGGAGGAGCGATGAGAGGAGGGTAGCAGCTGTGAGTTTAGTCTCCCACTGAGTGGTTGCTGATGCTGACTGCTCTAGGGAGCGTCCGTTTTGGCATAGTGGACTCGCTACCACATAAATAAAAGAAAAACACTGCCAGAACAGCCACTACCACCTGCTTGGAGTAGGTTTTCTTCATATGGTTATTATTGTAGAAGTGTCATTGTATTATTATTGTAAGCCTATTATTTGGTGCCCAATGTGTATCTAGTAATTCAATCTAAATAGTTCAGGATCTACATTAACAGGTGTTCATTAGGCTAGATTATAGATCTGACCTGGGGATGTAGGTAAAACAATGTTGAATACATTATATTTCCCAGGGTGCAATGGGTTATTCATATTATTTGTATCGTTGAAAGAAACGCAGCAACGTGGTTGTGGAAAGTTATTCGGGGTCTCTCTGGTTAGATAGAGATACGTTGGCCAAAGTTGTCATTTCTTTAGCTTAAACATTTTGGAGACTGGAGGTAAGCCCACTGAAGCAGAACTGTTATTATGATATCTGTGTAATTATGAAAGCAGGTGTATCTGTCATTAGGCTAACATTTAATTGCTAGCTAGCTCGGGTTAGCAACGGCTAGGCTAACAGGGAGAATGAATATAGCCAAAAGTGTGCACATTGTTTCAGATAAATATTAGCTAGTTATGATAAACAATCCGGTGGCTAGATGCCACCTCTAGCTAGCCAGCTAATAATATGGCTCAATATTGGAATGAAGCAGCTCTGTCTTATGATTGATTGCGGTTTGACTGGTAGCGGGCTAAGCTGGTCCATAATACGTTTGCTTGTCTCCATCATCTGCTGCATAAATCAAGCATTGAGTGACAAGTGGATTGAACAACTGAATGAATTCTAACGCAATGCAAAATAAATATAGCAGTACCTAGACGACCCTTCACACACACAGTTACAGAGAGAGTGTCAGTGTAAACCATTGTAAGCTTCGCTATGGTGCATACTATTCTGTAGCAGCTCGTCTCACGAGCCTTGTGACGTAGAGAGAGTCTATTCTACAGCACTGAAAGGGAAGCAGAGCAACCCCCTTTCAGAAGCGCCGAGTGAGCATGTGTGGCTCACGACTGGCTAGGATGTCCTTTAATATACGGTTGCTATGGAAATGGATGACATGAAATGGATCCGTACGGCTACAAAATCTCCTCGACCCCTCCGCACCTCGTGTTTTTACACAAACCACTGCCAACCTGACGCCTCATAAGGAGATCTGCACCAGCCGAGGTAAGGATCTCTGTTCATCATAAACAATTAGAATTAAAAGGATGTTTGCCCTTGTACACTTACTGAAGAATAATCAATACATTTTAAATTAAAAATCAATGCTGGCAAATGTATGTGAACATCTTAAAAAAATTTAAAAAATAACGAATTGTCTGTCTTATTTCAAAGTTTTTTAAATGTTCTAAACAAAAATAAATATTATTGAATCAGTGATGAAATTATAAAAAATGTGAAGAAATGTGTTAATATTGAAGTCACTGTGGTGTAACCTTATTGATGTGTGGTGAGAAGGACACTGCAGCTTTAAGTCCACATACTGAGCATTACAATTATCAGAAAGTCATTCTCCTCTTCAGTAACAGTTCCATGAGGCGCCGGCACAGAGAGGCATGCGAAACAGAAAATACACACGCACTGAAACTAGTGTCTCCTTCTCCAACTACCAGCCAGAGCCATCAATCTCTCTCATCGGTCCAGTTCACACTCTCCTTTGTTCCTGCAAGAAAAGTCTGTGCATGAGTGTGGTGAGAGAGGGGAGAGAGAGAGAGAGAGAGCGAGGGGAGAGAGAGAAAAGAGAGGGAGACAAACGAAGAGACCTGCTCAATTCAATTTCTCATTCCTGTCTCCTCCCCTCTCCAGTCCAGTGGAGCCGGCGCTGAGCAGAGGGGCTGAAGATTGGCTGCTGCCCGCTCTAGCACCAGGATCCTCTACAGCCGTCTGGGGTGAGGGGTGGAGGAGACGAGGTGCCTGGCTGGGGCTGGGTGGATGCTGCCTGGAGGAGGGGGGGCCACGGCAGCAGCAGAGGCAGTGAGAGGAAGATGGCATCCACATGCATGCAGATCTTCGCCTTCATCCTGGCGCTGTTGGGCATCATGGGGGCCATGGTGGCCACACTGCTTCCCAATTGGAAGGTGAGTGCCGACGTGGGCTCCAACATCATCACAGCCATCTCCCAGATGCAGGGGCTGTGGATGGACTGCACCTGGTACAGCACCGGCATGTTCAGCTGCACCTTGAAGTACTCGGTGCTGTCGCTGCCCGCCTACCTGCAGACTGCCCGCACCACCATGGTGCTGTGCTGTGTGATGGCTGCCATGGGCCTGTGCCTGGCATCCCTGGGGCTCAAATGTACCCGCTGGGGGGGCGGCCGGCGCTCCAAGAGGCACGCGGCCATCGCCAGCGGGGGCTGCTTCATCACCGCCGGCTTCCTGTGCCTGGTGCCCGCTTCCTGGTTCACCAACGAGGTCATCACTAACTTCCTGGACCGCAGTGTGCACGAGAGCAATAAGTTTGAGCCCGGGGGGGCTGTGTACGTGGCCTTCCTGTCGGCAGGCTTCCTCTTCGTGGGGGGGTCCATCTTCTGCGTGTCTTGCGCGGGGAAGAGGCCCGGTCACCAGGACATGATCTTACTGCCCCCCCCCAACAAACTCATACTGCAGCAGCAACAGCAGCTCCTACAGCAACAGCAGCAGGACCAGCACCAGTACTGCTCCCTCTCCCCACTAGACAATAAGACAGGCTACAGCCTGCAGGACTATGTGTAGGCTAAAGCAACAAGCCACTAGCTACTGCCAGGCAGACCAGTTAGGGGAACCAGGGCTTACACTGCGTAAGAGATTGAGGAGGAGACTAGAGCGGAGGGGAAGGACTTTGATGGCGTCTCTCTTTCCCTTTCCCCTCTTTTTCTGTTCTGCAAGCACAACAGTGGAGGTATTCCCCGAGCAGCCCCTTGGAACAGACGGACGGATGGTGAATGTGAAATGCAGCGCAGCCGGGGGAGGAAGGGAAGCGCTGCAGAATGGGAGGGGAGCACCAGCTCAACACATGCAGATACCCCAGCAATCATCAGTAAATCCATTAAGACTTCCCAGGGGAATGGATTAGCTGATAACAAGCCTCCCGTTAATTTCCTTTTCCTCGCCAAAGGTTTGAATTAATAAGCAATCATTTAGCTGCTAATAATCGTTTGGTAACCACCCATTCGGCAAGTCGGCAATATTGCTATTATTGTCTCAAAGAGGCAATAACAGTACGTGCAATTCCCTTTTCATAAGCAAGCTACGGTTGTTTTGAACTATCCACTAGATATGCTAGTTGTTGGGACTGATTTAAGAAATGGTCTTATTTTTGGTAGCTAATAGCCTGATTGATATTTGCCTAAGCATGCTGTTTGGAGCCTGTCTGTGTATAATGCAGAGGAATGCCTGTTAGAGACAGACGTATGTAGCCAACGCAATGGATAAAAGCTGTAGTATATTATCCTTCCCATTGAAACTGTTCAAAGAGTGCTGTCAGAAATAATACATAGGGTGCTGGGCTTGGAGACGGAACAGAATGGCATATTAACAAAATCCTGTAACTCACCCTGCAGGTAGAGAGACAGACAGAGACACAGAGAGAGAGAGACAAACAGCAAGAGAGAGAGGGAGAGAAAAACAGCGAGAGAGAGAGAGACAAACAGCGAGAGAGAGAGAGAGAGAGAGAGAAAAACAGCGAGACAAACAGTGAGAGAGAGGAGAGACAAACAGTGAGAGAGAGGAGAGAGACAAACAGTGAGAGAGGAGAAAGAGAGGAGAGAGACAAACAGTGAGAGAGAGGAGAGAGAGACAAACAGTGAGAGAGAGAGAAACAGTGAGAGAGGAGAGAGAGAGAGAGAGAGAGAGAAACAGTGAGAGGAGAGAGAGCGGGACAAACAGCGAGAGAGAGAGACAAACAGCGAGAGAGCGAGACAAACAGCGAGAGAGAGAGAGAGAGAGAGAGAGACACAAACAGCGAGAGAGACAAACAGCGAGAGAGAGAGACACAAACAGCGAGAGAGGGAGACAAACCGAGAGAGAGAGAGACAAACAGCGAGAGAGAGACAAATAGTGAGAGAGAGAGAGAGAGAGACACAAACAGCGAGAGAGACAAATAGCGAGAGAGAGAGACAAACAGCGAGAGAGAGAGACACAAACACCGAGAGAGACAAACAGCGAGAGAGAGAGACAAACAGCGAGAGCGAGAGAGAGAGAGAGAGAGAGACACAAACAGCGAGAGAGAGAGACAAACAGCGAGAGAGAGAGAGACAAACAGCGAGAGAGAGACAAATAGTGAGAGAGAGAGAGAGACACAAACAGCGAGAGAGACAAACAGCGAGAGAGAGAGACAAACAGCGAGAGAGAGAGAGACACAAACACCGAGAGAGACAAACAGCGAGAGAGAGAGACAAACAGCGAGAGCGAGAGAGAGAGAGAGAGACACAAACAGCGAGAGAGAGACACAAACAGCGAGAGAGAGACACAAACAGCGAGAGAGAGAGAGAGAGAGAGACAAACAGCGAGAGAGAGAGAGAGAGAGAGAGAGACACAAACAGCGAGAGAGAGAGAGAGACACAAACAGCGAGAGAGAGAGAGAGAGACACAAACAGCGAGAGAGGGAGAGAGACAAATAGTGAGAGAGGAGAGAGAGAGAGACAAACAGAGAGAGAAAGAGAAATAGCAAGAGAGAGAGAAACAGTGAGAGAAAGAGAGAGACACAAACAGCGAGACAGGGACAAACAGCGAGAGAGACAAACAGCGAGACAGGGACAAACAGCGAGAGAGACAAACAGCGAGAGAGGGACAAACAGCGAGAGAGGGACAAACAGCGAGAGAGAGACACACAGAAATAGAGACAGAGAAACACACAGAGACACACAGTCCCACCTCCAGCAGAGTGGACTGTATGACAAAACAAAAAGGAGCTGCCTTCTTCAGGCTGGGCTACACACTACTTACTTCATGCAATACGCATACAAAACACTCATACACCCACAGACGCACAGTTCACACCCACCCACACATAGATTACACAACCACACAGATACACACAGATACAAAACCCCACACAAACTGTACCCTCTGCCTCACTGGGCTGTATGTGCTTTTCATCCTGCTGTCCGCCTCCTCACTGCCATGGAAACGGGATCCTGCGCCCAAATATCTTTATTGTCTGCGGTGGGGGGTGGGGTGTCAGCCTGCACTTTGAGGTTGGTTAGGGGGGCATCTCTCTCTCCCCCCCCCCATAAGCCTTGTGAAGAGCCTCCACACATGCACAGCTGCTTCACTAATCCCCTTTATTAGCCCAGTGACAGGAAGCACCAAGCCACTGTTACACCCAGGTCTGTCTGGGAAATGCTCTCTTTATGTTGTCCCATATTACAGTGTGTCTGACATGCAATTAGTGTTATGAGGAAAAAGGGCTGTGCTTTGAAAAGTCATGCTGATTATTAGAATTGTAGATCAGTAGGTAGAAAATGGCGCTTGCAATGCCCGGATAGTGGGTTAGATTCCCGGGATCACCCATACGTAATATGTATACACGCTTGACTAAGTGGCTTTGGATAAACGCGTCTGCTAAATGCTATATATTATTAACTGCAGCAGTGTGGCAGATTTGCCTCCAAATCTAGAAAACGGTTTGAGGTATTCCACTATGTGACTTGTTTAGTGCGTCAGCAGTGCATATGCTACTGTTCAGCACCTGCAGGAGATTGTGTGGCTGAAGTTAAAGAAACTTCTGTGCCATTCTCATCTTTCCTACAGTACCTGTCAGCTTCGCTCTCCTCTACCTGTTCCACCTGATCTCTCCATCTATAGCTGTCTTTTTCTAAAGGAAAGTAAGGCAGCATTTCTCTCTGACTGACAGGGAACACTGTTGCATGTTAGAACATGCTGGTCAGCACACACACACACACACACACACACAACTCCCGCCACCAACTAATTTGTCAGGGCTGCTACTGCGCTTTAACACAGTCAAGTTCTCCTGTGTGTCTGTACACGGCTGAGAGGAAGGGAAGATGTGCTGTCTCCAGCCTGAAATGGCTGCTCTGGTGACAGGCCCTGGCAGTGATGTGTGGCGCAGACCGCGTGGTGTTCGTTCTCTCCCACACTGTTTTTTACAGGGCGAGCAGATGGCTAAGCCCAGCTCGCCACCTGCAGGCGGCTGCCTGCACACTGGAGGCATCACTAGAGGTCCTGGCAGCCTGTTTCATACCCTATGTAGAGAAGAGAGTAGCGGACTGGGCATCAGTATAATAATACACTGCCCAATGCCCAGGCACCCCTTATGAACGCAATAAAACCATGACAAGAATGTCAATGTGCCCTCGTGAACAAACTGAATACATACCAACACATACACACGTTGGAGAATGTGCCAAATCAACTCCTGTCGAGTTAGATACTGCATGTAGTTCATGCGGTTTACTTTATTACATTTGTTTGTATGTGAATTATACATTGGCATATGGTTTTATGGAGTAATTATTTGTTGTGCGAGGCCAAGTCTTGAGTAAGCTAGACACTTGTGTACAGTAGGATGCAGCTTTCCATGGTTCTTTTTTCAACCGTATTATCCAATATATTCCAAAGCACACAATCATTTCAGACGCATAAACTATTTTGATTTCATCGGGAAAGCCTTGCACACTTGTTTATTTTTTATTTGTTGTAATGTTTAAATCATGCTTCTGCAGAGAACAGTACGCATTTGGCTAGGACATTTGTGGACTTAGATTTTTTTTTTCTGCCAAGGTAACTTTCTTTCCTACTTAGTTCAAATGTCTTTTCATGTTCATACACGGCATCTTCTTCATAAGAAGACTACTTGACTGCACCTTTGCTTGTGTTACCTTGTTGGACAGCGCAGTTTGTTTCAAGCGGCTGAGCATTGCAAGTCCTCTGGACCGGTTCAAATGTACATAATACAACTGGCAGTCTGAAAAAGAGCAAAGCCATTTCTGTCTGATGTGATTTGAGCAGGCCAATGTGAGCTGGAGGTTTGTTCCGTTGTGTAGATGTGCAGCCTGTTCCTCAGCCAGCCAGCGCACCATTTCATTAGCTTCAAATGGCCTAGATGTCTAAACAGCTGCAGCTCTCCTGCAGAACCAAGACAGGAATGATCATTTTGATAATTGCAGCTTATTTTCGTGGATGCTTCAGCACTTCTTAATTTGCCAGAGGATTTTCAACAGTTCAAGTGTTCTGGTTACTGTTGTCTAAATGTGCTTGTGCAAGTAGTTATATTTTTTACTAATAAAAAACTATTTTGTGGAAGCAGAGCAATATGCCTATATTAAATGACTGTGTGTGTACGTGTGTGAGCAGTTCTGGATGGCTCTCAGCTTCCTGCCAAAAACAGATTTTTGGAAGGTACTGGATGTACTGTGCGTAGGCAAGCAGGCAGGCTGTCTCTTCATACTGTTCTTATAGCCTCTATATACACACAGCAGTTCTGTGAAAAACAGCTCAAAGAAGAGACGGAGGTTTCACTCCCTTCATGAACACGTATCCATAAAACATTACATACCGTCTGCAAATTGGATGAAAAAAGCTGAAACACTCTCCATGAAGCACGTTCAGAATCCAGCTCTCTCTCATTGAGATGTAAACACAATACTTCACAGAGGTATGGAGAGAGCATCAGCAAGTGGCATGAAATAACTAACCCTGTGAGAGTTGTGGCAAATGGGGATTATTTTGTCTGGTGTATGTCTGAGCGTGAACAGAATGATAATGAATGACAGCATGTGTAGGTTAGCTGCTGCAACATTTGTACAATTAGACTGGAATACAAAGCAACAGCTGATAAAGCCAGTCAGTCAGCATGGGTAACATGGAGTGCAATCTGCATCCCCCATCCCTTCCTCTGGTTCCACCAAGCATCCCATCAGCCAAGTGGGCATCAAAACAGCCTCGCCAGCTTCAAAATCTGACTCATATGAAGAGTCAGATGAATGCCAAGTCAGACTGGAGAGAAATATCCAATACTAAGACCCCACAAATACTGGTCTTACTTCCAGCTGGGGAATAAATCCCTGCTTTTCATACATGAAGTAGCCTTAAAGCCTCCATGCGGTCTTCATAATCGTATTTTTAAATCACTGTATGGCTCCATTTTTTTGTTATATATGTTTATTTATTTATTTTTTACATTTATTTAACTAGGCAAGTCAGTTAAGAACAAATTCTTACTTACAATGACGGCCTACACCGGCCAAACCCGGACGACGCTGGGCCAATTGTGCGCCACCCTATGGGACTCCCAATCACGGCCAGATGTGATACAGCCTGGAATCAAACCAGGGACTGTAGTGACGCCTCTTGCACTGAGATGTAGTGCGTCGGGAGCCCATAAATCACTGTTGTGTTTCTTTTATCAAATAACTCAAAATATTTTATTTAACCTTTATTTTAATCAGAGTCATACTGAGACCAAGGTCTCTTTTATAGATGAGCCCTGAATTACATAAAATACACATATCAAAATATAAATACTGAATGGAAGCAGAAACAAAAAAACACGGTCATAAAAAACAAACATTTATTAGTAATAAGGTCCTCAATCAGCTTTCTGAATCACACTAGAGGCACCAGAACATCACATTTAACAACATTTAGAAAACTGTTCCACAAATAAGGTTCAAGACAACTATACTGAACAAAAATAAACACAACAATTTCCAATATTTTACTGAGTTACAGTTCAATTAAGGAAATCAGTCAATTTAAATAAATAAATAAAATGAGGCCCTAATCTATGGATTTCACATGACTGGGCAGGGGCGCAGCCATGGGTGGGCCTGTGAGGGTATAGGCCTACACACTGGAGAGCCAGGCCCAGCCAATCAGAATGAGTTTTCCCTAACAAACAGGATTTATTACAGACAAACACTCAACACTCCCCCACCCCCTCTCAAAGGATCCCGCAGGTGAAGAAGACAGATGTGGAGGTCCTTGGCTGGCGTGGTTACATGTGGTCTGCGGTTGTGACATCCTGCCAAATTCACTAAAACGACGTCGGAGGCAGTTTATGGTAGAGAAATGAACATTAAATCCTCTGTCAACAGCTCTGGTGGACATTCCTGAAATCAGCACGCTCCCTCAAAACTTGACACATCTGTGACATTGTGTTGTGTGACAAAAATGCACATTTTAAAGTGTCCCAGCACAAGGTGCACCTTTGTAATGATAATGCTGTTTAATCAGCTTTTTGATATGCCACACCTGTCAAGTGGATGGATTATCTTGGCAAAGGAGAAATGCTCACTAACAGGGATGAAAACAAATTTGTGCATATGGAAATTTCGGGGATTTTCTATTTTTCAGCTCTTGAAACATAGGATCAACACTTTACATGTTGCAAGCATGTTTGGAATGCTCTGGATCAACATGTACGACAGTGTGTTCCAGTTCCTGCCAATATCTAGCAACTTCGCACAGACATTGAAGAGGAGTGGGACAACATTCCACAATCAACAGACTGGTCAACTCTATGTGAAGGAGATGTGTCACGCTGCATGAGGCAAATGGTGGTCACACCAGATACGGACTGGTTTTCCACGCCCCTACTTTTTTTTTTAAAGGTACCTGTGACCAACAGAGGCATATCTGTATACCCAGTCATGTGAAATCCAATCGAAAGATTCTTATATGAGCTGTAACTCAGTAAAATCTACTCTAACTCAGTAAATTCTTTGAAAATGTTGCATGTTGTGTTTATATTTTTGTTCTATATAGATAGTAATGAGAATCTCGCATCTCATTACTGCTGATTACAGCCAAGTCGACGGTGGGAAGTTCGGAGATATGTGGCTTTCTTGTAACAAACGTTGATTATTCAAGGCGCTCTCTCCTCTTGGTTATGCAACAGAGTGGAGATCAAATAGCAGCTCCCCTCTTGGGTAAACGTTAATAAGATCCGCTCCTCTGTGTATTTATCCTACATTTCCTTCAAAGGGTTTCACCCTGAGATGCCGTCATGACAGATAAGGGATGTGGGCTCAGAGGAGAACTTTGAACCCTGCAGGCACAGGGGTTAATCCAACTGTATATCCCACCTTGAGCGTCAAGACAAGTTGACTTGCACTGCGCACGCTCAGTTACAGCCAGATGCATGATATAGTCTGTAGATGTATGTGGTTGAGGCTCTAAATCAAATCAGCACCTTATCGATATCATTTTTAAACCGATAACATTTTACAGCCAGAGTTCTTAAATAAAAATGCATGATTCATAGCAGCGTTTGATAATAAGGATATCACTAACAAGCATGTAGCTGTGAAGCAGCTCTGGAGTCATGATGTTGGCAGGTACAAAGATAAATATAAGCTGGGCCAAGAATCTCAACGCCCTACCGCTCATCAAAACCCCATCAGCAATAACCGTAGTGCTGTAATGCATCGCTGAGAACAATCACCCAAGGCATGCCAATATTTCACCTTAATGTAAGGCATTTTCTTCTGGACAACCATCGTCTTCATGAGAGTCCAAATTGGCGATATAATACAGTCATCGACAGCAGCTGAAAATGACCTTGCATTGTCCAAGACTTTGCCCTCCTGTTCTAGTACACATCTGAGGCTGGGGAGTAACGGCAATGACCTTGCTGCGGCAGTGAAGTGCTGAGAGAAGCAGTATGAGCTCTGCAAGATGACAAAGACACCCTGACAGTTCAAAGAAGCATTTTAATATTTCACATCACCATAAGCATTAGAAGAATTACAGCACTAAAAAGATTGGCTAAAAGGTAAGGTCCACTACATGACAAAGTGATGAATAGAAAAATGTCTATTGAAAACAGACCTTTTCTCACACTATGTTATTAGGCATTGTTTCCCGGGGTGTTCTGAATGAACCAAACAGAAAATCAGAGTTGGTTATGGCATTTGGAGAATCAGAAAACAATTATATTGTTCTTGCATCGCAAATATTTTTTTTGATCTACAGTAATTGTATTACTTTAGCTGGAAACAAATTAATCAAACATTTTTTTGTTGGCACAGACAATGTTCTTTCCAGCAGCCCAGGCTTTCTATTTTGTGTGTATATGTGAAAACTGAACAGGCTGAAATGAAAAATGTAAAATCACAGTGCCTGACCTTTTTAATGAAAATCTTTAAAACACACGGTAGAGTTAACAGCTTGTGTATTCATCCTTTCAGTACTATACAGAGCCTTCAGAAAGGATTCATACCCCTTGACTTATTCTACATTTTCATGTTTAACAGCCTGAATTTAAAAAATAGATATTTTAATCTACACACAATACCATTTTGTTTGCTACTATATTGAAATACAGATATCTCTCACTTGCATAAGTATTCACACCCCTGAGTCAATACATGATAGAATCACATTTGGCAGTGCTTACAGCTGTGAGTCTTTCTGGGTAAGTCTTTAAGAGCTTTGCACACCTGGATTTTACAATATTTGCACATTATTCTTAAAAATATTCTCCAAGCTCTGTCAAGTTGGTTGTTGATCATTGCTAGACAGTCATTTTCAAGCTTTGCGTTAGATTTTCAAGCTGATTTAACTGTAACTAGGCCACTCAGGAACATTCAATGTCGTCTTGGTAAGCAACTCCAGTGTATTATTGGTGTTTCAGGTTATTGTCCTGCTGAAAGATTAATTTGTCTCTCAGTGGCTGTTGGAAAGCAGACTGAACCAGGTTTTCCTCTAAGATTTTGCCTGTGCTTAGCTCTATTCCGTTTATTTTTACCCCCCCCAAAAAAACTCCCTAGTCCTTGCCGATAACAAGCATACCCATAACACGATGCAGCCACATGATGCAGCAACCACCATGCTTGAAAATGAAGAGTGGTACTCAGTGATGTGTTGTGTTGGTTTTTCCCCAAACATAACACTTTGTATTCAGGACATAAAGTACATTTCTTTATAGTGACTGGATGTAATGATACACCATCCAATGTGTAATTAATAACTTTCCCATGTTCAGAAGGATATTCAATATCTGTTTCTATTTCTTCTTTTACCCGTCTATCAATACTGTAGGTGCCCTTCTTTGCGAGGCATTGGAAATCCACCCTGGTCTTTGTGGTTGAATCTGTGTTTGAAATTCACTGCTCGACTGAGGGACCTTACAGATAATTGTATGTGTGGGGTACAGAGATGAGGTAGTCATTCAAACACATTATGGGGTATTGTGTGTAGGCCAGTGACACAAAATCTCAGTTTAATCCATTTTAAATTCAGGCTGTAACACAACACAATCTGGAAAAGGTCAAGGGGTGTGAATACTTTCTGAAGGCACTATAGCTCCTTTTTCTCAAGGAGCAGTTGCCTGCTTGAAGCTGACCGTCTTTTCCCTGGAACATGGCCAGGATTCCTCAACTATGTTTCAGAATACCTAAATGTTTCTTGGTGTGGATGATGTTCACGTTAAACTGCCAGCATTGAATCACAGCTAACCCAGCGTTCATTTCAGATAGGAGGGGCAATAGAAAGAAACATGTCAACTATCAAGATGTTGATAAGCCAACTCTGCAAACCTAGGTATTTTGTTTAAGGGAGGATTCAAAATTGTTCAGAATTTTACCTTGGAACTATGATGTATCGAGTACAAGCCTTCAGGCGTTATCTTTCCTATACTCTGGTAATACCATGGTTGACCCCATTTATAGGATAGGAACAGGCCTAGATGAACTGTGTTCTGTAGTACAATGTAAAGAAGAGAAAACGAATAGAAGAGTAATAATAACTTCACTATAACTAGTAATAAAGTAACAGATAAACAGTAGCAGCAGCGTATATGATGAGTCAAAGGAGTTGGTGCAAAAAGGGTCAATGCAGATGGTCCGGGTAGCTGTTTGGTTAACTACTTAACAAGTCTTATGGCTTGGGGGTAGAAGCTGTTCAGGGTCCTGTTGGTTCCAGACTTAGTGCATCGGTACCGCTTGCAGCACGATAGCAGAAAGAACAGTCTATGACTTTGGTGGCTGGAGTCTGACAATTTTTAGGGCTTTCCTCTGACACTGCCTGCTATATACACTAAAAGTATGTGGACACTCCTTTAAATTAGTAGATTGGGCTATTTCAGCCACACCTGTTGCTGACAGGTGTATAAAATAGAGCACACAGCCATGCCCTCTCCATAGACAAACATTGGCAGTAGAATGGCCCGTACTGAAGAGCTCAGTGACTTTCAACTTGGCACCATCATAGGATGCCACCTTTCTAACAAGTCAGTCTGTAAAATGTCTGCCCTACTAGAGCTGCCCCGGTCAACTGTAAGTGCTGTTATTGTGAAGTGGAAACGTCTAGCAGCAACAACGGCTCAGACGCAAAGTGGTAGGCCACACAAGCTCACAGAACGAGACCACCAAGTGCTGAAGTGCGTAGTGCGTAAAAATCCTCTATCCTTGGTTGCAACACTCACAACTGGAAGCAACGTCAGCACAATAACTGTTTGTCGGGAGCTTCATGAAATGGGTTTCCATGGCCGAGCAGCCACACACAAGCCTAAGATCACCATGAAGAATGGCAAGCGTAGGCTGGAGTGTTGCAAAGCTCACCGCCATTGCATTCTAGAGCAGTGGAAACGCATTCTCTGGAGTGATGAATCACGCTTCATCATCTGGCAGTCTGACGGTTCTGGATGGCAGGGAGCGTGGCCCCAGTTATGTACTGGGCCGTACGCACTACCCTCTTGCGGTCAGATGCCAAGCAGTTGTCATACCAACCAGTGATGCAGCCAGTCAAGGTGCTTCTATAGAGCTGTAGTATATGCTCTATGAGAAAGACCCGTACAGCCTCACTGGATAGATTTATTGGTTATTGTTGTTGAGAGGAGAGTGTTTGACTGTCAGAGAGAGCAAGGCTCTACCAAAGATGGTCAACTCTGACTTAGTAAGTAGCCTATTACTTTCATCTGTGGTGCTGCTTTCCTATGCTAGTCTAAAAGTGCTTCGCTATATATTGGCTGCTTAATTAAATCTCACACACAACCGTTCAAAAGTTTGGGGTCACCTGGAAATGTTCTTGTTTTGAAAGAAAAGCAAATTTTTTGTCAATTAAAATAACATCAAATTAATCAGAAATACAGTGTAGACATTGTTAATGTTGTAAATGACTATTGTAGCTGGAAACAACTGATTTTTCATAGAAAATCTACATAGGCGTACAGAGGCCCATTATCAGCAACCATCACTCCTGTGGTCCAATGGCACATGGTGTTAGCTAATCCAAGTTTAGCATTTTAAAAGGCTAATTGATCATTAGAAAACCCTTTTGCAAATTATGTTAGCACAGCTGAAAACTTGTGCTAATTAAAGAAGCAATACAACTGGCCTTCTTTAGACTAGTTGAGTATCTGGCGCATCAGCATTTGTGGGTTTGATTACAGGCTCAAAATGGCCAGAAACAAAGGACTTTCTTCTGAAACTCGTCAGTCTATTCTTGTTCAGAGAAATGAAGGCTATTCTATGCGAGAAATTGCCAAGAAACTGAAGATCTCGTACAACGCTGTGTACTACTCCCTTCACAGAACAGCGCAAACTGTCTCTAACCAGAATAGGAGGAGTGGGAGGCCCCGGTGCACAACTGAGCAAAAGGACAAGTACATTAGTGTCTAGTTTGAGTTGTGAGGCGACTCCGGGATGCTGACCTTCTAGGCAGAGTTGCAAAGAAAAAGCCATCTCTGTCCAGTGTCTGTTCTTTTGCCCATCTTAATCTTTACTGGCCAGTCTGAGATATGGCTTTTTTTATTTATACTTAAGTATCAAAAGTAAAAGTTTACAATCATTTAAAATTCCTTGTATCAGGCAAACCAGACAGCAAGGGTTTCTTGTTTTTTTAATATACAGGTAGTCAGGATCACACTCCAATACGCAGACAAAATTTACAAATGAAGTATTTGTGTTTAGTAAGTGCGCCTAATCATAGGCAGTAGGGATGAGCAGGGGTGTTCTCTTGATAAGTGTGTGAATTGGAACATTCTCCTGTCCTGCAAAGCATTCAAAATGTAACGAGTACTTAAAGGTGTCAGGGAAAATGTATGGAGTAAAAAGTACATTGTTTTTTTTAGGAATGTAGTGGAGTAAAAGTAAAGTTAGACACCCCAAAAAACTACTTAAGTAGTACTTTAAAGTACTTTACACCACTGCTGTCATCAAGTCAAAGGGTGGATACTTTGAAGAAAAAAAAAAAAAATTGGTTACTACATCTGTACAGATTAACTATCTTTTCATTAAAAATCTCTCTCTCAAGCCACGTACAGTACATGGACCCATAAAGATGTAGAGGGCACACTTTCCAGTAGACGGAAAAGCCCTTTACGGGCTTTGCTATCACAGAATCTATGAATAGCAACGTTCGGTAGAAATATAATTCTGAAAGTAACGCACGCCTTGTTTCGCAAAGTAACAATTTTTAAAAAGTAACTCAGTAGGCGCTGTGTACAAGGAAAACATCTGTACGGCCCTCCCCCTCAGAGACTGGAGCTAGGGAAGCAGGGTGGGTAGCCGATCGCTGATGCAGCCATTACTCAGGATGGCTGGTGACGGCCCCAGACAACCATCTGCTGGAGGTACGCTTCACTCTCCCTTCAGATCAATCAACGTCATGAATCTGTCTCCGGGCATTCTCCTCTCCTACCTTTCCGACTGCAAGCTGCAGCATTCCCACTCGTATCCCCTACTGCTCTCTCCCACTGTCTTCCAATCTCTCCACCTCTCTTCTCAGCTCAATCACTCCCACTAACTCTCTCTACCTCCCATTCTCTCCCTCTCTCTTTCAAGCTCTCCCTGTCTCCCTCCCTCTCAAGCTTTATCTTTCTTTCAAAGCTCTGTCTGTGGGTCTACTGTGGAGAAGCAGCCCTCTAGGACGTGATGGAGCAGCTATTGAGCGACTTATAGACCCGTTAATGACAGAGACAGGCAGATTTTAATCACATTCTGCCAGGAAAGAACTGTGCAGGATAGAGGAGAGGAGGCCGAGGCGAATTAGATGGGCAAGTCTCACTAACATGCTTTCCTCTCTTTGTCTGAATAACCTCCATTTTAGGAAAGGCAGTGAGAAATGCAGGGTTGGCAAAAAACAGGGTTGGCTGACAAACACAGGGTTGGCTGACAAACACAGGGTTGGCTGACAAACACAGGGTTGGCTGACAAACACAGGGTTGGCTGACAAACACAGGGTTGGCTGACAAACACAGGGTTGGCTGACAAACACAGGGTTGGCTGAAAAACACAGGGTTGGCGATAATGTTGAAGGGATGTCAAATGGTCTCAAACCCCTTGACCCCCCCGTCAGAATATTACATCAGAGAGACACAGCCATTTATGTACTTTGTCATTTCTACTAAGCCAATAACACCTTTTGTTTTTTCGGGAACATAAAAATGTAATTTGCAATTTACAAGTGACCTGTATTCGCCACAAGCAGCCATTTTGTATTTTCTTCTTGAATATGTATATTAACACGCAAAGCTAATGAAGGGGGAGAATGAGAGGGGTGTGAATGTGATCCGTGACAGGCAGACCTAGGGCCCAATGGACCGGAGGGCAAACAAGGAGTCAGCCAATCACGCTGGACGGAAGCCTTCAAGGACAATCAGACTCAGTCAATGTGACAAGAGGTAGTCAGTTCATTCCTTCCAGGGGTGAGAACATGCATGGCAACAGATTAAACAACAAAGGATAAACCCTAAGTCACGACACGTCAATATGGCCCAGCAGCTGCAAATGTAAAATGGGTTCAACTTTTTCTTCTAATCACCAGTCAGCTACAATGTGCCTCTCTTTCCCTCAGGTTAAAATGTATTAACCACTAAATCCAGTAATGTTTAGTTTTTTTCATCTAATTGCCATTCTCACCATTGGGTTTTATAAGGTTCAATGATGTTCTCTGTTGGTTAGAGAGTACAACTATTAAACACATTTTCACAAATAAGGTGATAGGTTACACTGCTAATTGTTATATCTGTAACACAGCTTCTGGTTTGATGTACTGGAAACAATGGGAGACAGCAGTGTGTTACACAGTGTGTCTCCGTCGAGTTCTTTATGACACATTTTCTCAGAACTGTTGAACAACATTATTACAGCTATGCAGCAGCAACGCTCCTTCGTCTGTATTAACCTCCTACAGAACTGTTGAACAACATTATTACAGCTATGCAGCAGCAACGCTCCTTCGTCTGTATTAACCTCCTACAGAACTGTTGAACAACATTATTACAGCTATGCAGCAGCAACGCTCCTTCGTCTGTATTAACCTCCTACAGAACTGTTGAACAACATTATTACAGCTATGCAGCAGCAACGCTCCTTCGTCTGTATTAACCTCCTACAGATTTTAAGACACACACACACACACACACACACACACACACACACACACACACACACACACACACACACACACAACCAACCGGGTTACCACAGCCCAGATGTGACTGATGCATGCCTGGAATATATATATATTTTTTAAACAGATAAAAGTGAAACTTCAATTTGAGCAAATCCCTATTCATAAAAACACACCAATTAGCAATCCAAAGCTACAGGCAGAGCAAGATAATACCAACAATTTGAATGTAGAGTGGATGTTGGATTTGTCTAGCTTGGCTATGTGCATGTTCTCCTCGGTCTAAGAAGTCACACTGCTCCAGCAGGCCTCAGCAGACAGTGTGGACAAACAGAAAGACTCACAGAGAGGCACAGCCTTCAGGAATACAGCTTTCCATCATCCACCCTACTTCATGTGGATTGCTTCTTAGCAATGGTTATGGCCAGTAGTAGATGTCTTGGTCGAATAATACCCATGATGTACTCTCATACTGCACTGCCTCAAGCACTAAATATCAAAGTCCTACCTTTGTCCACTTCAAGGTATTGATAAAAACACTCTCTGGGTAAGTGGCTATGAAAAAAGATTTTGCACAAATCCAGCAATAAACTGTGCTCAGGGGACATGAACATGAGACATAGAGAAACACCCTCTACCTTTTGGTAGAACTTAAGGACCTATATTTACACAAAACATAAGTATATACAGTATTGTAAGGGCGGTAGGTAGCCTAGCAGTTAGAGCTTTGGGACAGTAACCGAAATGTCGCTAGTTCGAATCCCCGAGCAGACAACGTGAAAAATCTGTCAATGTGCCCATGAGCAAAGCACTTTAACCCTAATTGCTTCAGGGCCTAAGATGATAATGGCTGTGACCCCACAATATGAGGGTGTCTCAGGGAGAGTGGGATATGCAAAAAAGACATTTCCAATTCACACATGAATATTAATACACACAGGTACATGTGTGAAATAGGACAAATATAAGCACCCACCTAATTATTATGATTTTGTTTCATTATTATTGATTTATGGTCTATTTCACTGTTCATCCAAACAGGAATTCCTGTATTACCCGTCTTCCATTAGTCAGTGCGTTATGAATTATTATAAACTAAAGCAAAAAAAGAAACGTTCCTTTTTCAGGACCCTGTCTTCCAAAGATAATTCATGAAATCCAAATAACTTCACAGATCTTCATTGTAAAGGGTTTAAACACTGTTTCCCATGCTTCAATGAACCATAAACAATTAATGAACATGCACCTGTGGAACGGTCGTTAAGACACTAACAGCTTACAGACGGTAGGCAATTAAGGTCACAGTTATGAAAACTTAGGACACTAAAGAGGCCTTTCTACTGACTCTGAAAAACACCAAAAGAAAGATGCCCAGGGTCCCTGCTCATCTGCGTGAACGTGCCTTAGGCATGCTGCAAGGAGGCATGAGGACTGCAGATGTGGCCAGGGCAATAAATTGCAATGTCCGTACTGTGAGATGACTAAGACAGCGCTACAGGGAGACAGGACGGACAGCTGATCATCCTCTCAGTGGCAGACCACGTGTAACAACACCTGCACAGGATCGGTACATCCGAACATCACACCTGCGGGACAGGTACAGGATGGCAACAACAACTGCCCGACTTACACCAGGAATGCACAATCCCTCCATCAGTGCTCAGACTGTCCCTGTAAGGCAGGTCCTCACCAGACATCACTGGCAACAACGTCGCCTACGGGCACAAACCCACCATCGCTGGACCAGACAGGACTGGCAAAAAGTGCTCTTCACTGACGAGTCGTGGTTTTGTCTCACCAGGAGTGATGGTTGGATTCGTGTTTATCGTCGAAGGAATGAGCGTTACACCGAGGCCTGTACTCTGGAGTGGGATCAATTTGGAGGTGGGGGGGATGGAAACGAGACCCGTAACATATCTCATGCATATCATAACAGTGAAAATGAACAGTGAGAAGTAAAAACAACAGATAACCTAAAACTACCGTCAAACACTTATGGTTTATTTTTCAAACACACGGTAAATGGGGGGGAGGGGCTGAGCTGGACCCAAGGAAAGAACTTAGAAATATCCCAAAAAAACCTAAGCTAGTCTTACCTGCTTCATGAACAGCTAGCTAACTAACCAATAAAATACAGTGGGTGGTCCACCCAGTTCTAACTAGGGTACTTAGACACAGTATTCCTACGGGTAATGTATGCCCATGGGCGACTTGGCTTGGTATCCCCTTTTCCCACCAACAAACAAACAGCCTTACACCACAGCAATGGTTACTCACATAACGCACAGCGTCTCTACTTCCTAAGGCGGCATGCGATCATCTACAAATACTAACGCTGCACCATCGAGAGCGTCCTAAACGGTTGCATGATGGCCTGGTACTGGAATCGCTCCATCCACAACCGCAAGGCCCTCCAGCGGATGGTGAAGACGGCCCAGTACATCACTGGGACCGTGCTCCCACCCATCCAGAACATCTACTCAAAGCGGTGCCTGAGGAAGGCCTGCAGCATCATCAAGGACCCTACACACCCCAGCCACAAGCTGTTCCCTCCTTTACCGTCAGGCAGACGGTATCGGATCATGAGGTCTGATACCAACAGGCTCAGAGAGAGTTTCTATCTACAAGCCATCAGATTGCTGAACACTTGAACTGACCACCTGCTGATTCTATGCATAGTCACTTCACCCCTACCTACATGTACAAATTACCTCAACCAACCTGTACCCCCTCACACTGACTTGGCACCCCCTGTATATGGCCTCATTATTGTATTGTGTTACTTTTTATATTATTTGGTAAATATCTACCAGACTCTTATAACGATAGCTAAATACTGCACAATTTAAACACTTTCTCTAAAACACGTGGAAATATTGGACTAGACATTGTGCCACCCTGTATTATACACTCTTAGAAAAAACTATTCCAAAAGGGTTCTTTGGCTGGAACCAAAAGGGTTCTACCTGGAACCAAAAAGGGTACTTCAAAGGGTTCTCCTATGGGGACCCTTTTAGGTTCTAGATAGCACCATTTTTTCTCAAGGTTACTTATGCTAAATTGTGTATTCTATTCTACTGAGCCATTTACTTTATGTTCCTATTCTTATCTTTTATTATTTCTTAATGCTGTTGCATTGAGAAGGAACCTGCAAGTAAGAAGTATACCATGTGTATCGCGTACATACGACAAATAAAACTTACAACCGTTTGTGCGATCAACATGCATGAGCACAAATTAACAACTGCAGCATAAACGCTCTACTCACACACTTACACAGACGCCTGCACACAAACGTCACGTGTACACACACACACACACACACAGTGTAAAAGCTGCCTCTATGTGATGAAATAATCATTGAAGCTATTTCTTCTAAGAGAATGAACAATCAGCCCTAGTTTCATTCACTTCACTTGCTCCATCCATTCCATACAGATGAAATATTTACTAAGAGGGCTCCTAGAGGGACTTCTTCAGGGGACCCTAGTCCATCAGACAGCAACCTAAAGCCCATCCCCAAGAACAGAGAAACATTCTCTGTAGTCAGTAGTTTAGGCCTATAATCTTATATAATAAGCATTCTCCTGGAGCCCACCAGTGACACAGAGAAAAGACAGTAAAAAGGGGCCGAGTTCTCAATACTGCTGTGTGATATATATCCACCAGGCATCATAACCCAACAACGTGTCACAATTCAGAAGACCCTTCTGAGACAACATTGATTTAACGCAGCAGTAATGAACCCCTGAACTGTACGTGTCTAGAGTCTAGTGACAGCAGCAGAAATGGGGGCAATGGAAGAGGAGGAGAACAGAGTAAATAGGGGGTCCTACCCCCTGGTGTGGGGTGATGTGCGGCTGATTGTGTGCCCATTTTCAAGTGTGTGTGCTCCACAAACGGAGCACTGTCATCATCAACTTGGACACACAGCCAAGATGCTCTGTGTCGGTCTGTGTGTGTGAGCAGAGTAGAGCAGAGCGTGGGGTCCTACCTCAGGTTTGGGGATGAAGGCCCGTCCTGGGATGGTGACAGCACAGAGGTACTGGGCCATGATGGACAGACGACTCCTCTATCTGCTGGCCGTGCTGGCCGTCAACCTCTGGAGAGGGGGACCCAACATGTTGTGTCAGTATCATTCTTGGCCCTGAGCAGTTAGATCAAAAAAAGGGTGAATAAAAGGCTGAATAATCAGAGCGGAAAAAAGTTCCTGATTCAGGAACATCAACTGAGTGAGAATAGACAGTATTGAACAAACAGCTCACACACCTCTGCCACCTCCTTCTGAAAGGTAAGGGTCAGTCTGGTCCGGCCGTAAACAAAGGGTCCAGTTCTGTTGGATATGTTCTCCAGCCACTTGATGATGAGAGGAGTGGACACACTGAAGGGAAGGTTCCCAATGATATGCAGGTCTGGTGGATCTAAAGGGACAGTTTTAGTACTGTTAGGTTCTAAATGAACCGAGTAAAACTCACGGACGATTAGTAAAGCTTAAACCAAGTTTATTCACCCATTGGGTCATACAGCTGCATAAGACAAAGACATGGTTCCACCAGTGGTAGTATATATACCCCAATTTGAGTGACGTGCTCCTTCTCTCTAAACATTACATCGTTATTGCTAGACAGGAAATGAAGTGATGCGGGCCATAAACTCTTCCTTCTCCCTTAATGTGACCTGAACTCGACCCCCTTCCTCACTAAACCACATCTCTCCACCCTTATCAGTGACCTGACCTCGACCCCCTTCCTCACTAAACCACATCTCTCCACCCGTATCAGTGACCTGACCTCGACCCCCTTCCTCACTAAACCACATCTCTCCACCCGTATCAGTGACCTGACCTCGACCCCCCTTCCTCACTAAACCACATCTCTCCACCCTTATCAGTGACCTGACCTCGACCCCCTTCCTCACTAAACCACATCTCTCCACCCTTATCAGTGACCTGACCTCGACCCCCTTCCTCACTAAACCACATCTCTCCACCCGTATCAGTGACCTGACCTCGACCCCCTTCCTCACTAAACCACATCTCTCCACCCGTATCAGTGACCTGACCTCGACCCCCTTCCTCACTAAACCACATCTCTCCACCCTTATCAGTGACCTGACCTCGACCCCCTTCCTCACTAAACCACATCTCTCCACCCTTATCAGTGACCTGACCTCGACCCCCCTTCCTCACTAAACCACATCTCTCCACCCTTATCAGTGACCTGACCTCGACCCCCTTCCTCACTAAACCACATCTCTCCACCCGTATCAGTGACCTGACCTCGACCCCCTTCCTCACTAAACCACATCTCTCCACCCGTATCAGTGACCTGACCTCGACCCCCCTTCCTCACTAAACCACATCTCTCCACCCGTATCAGTGACCTGACCTCGACCCCCTTCCTCACTAAACCACATCTCTCCACCCGTATCAGTGACCTGACCTCGACCCCCTTCCTCACTAAACCACATCTCTCCACCCGTATCAGTGACCTGACCTCGACCCCCTTCCTCACTAAACCACATCTCTCCACCCGTATCAGTGACCTGACCTCGACCCCCTTCCTCACTAAACCACATCTCTCCACCCGTATCAGTGACCTGACCTCGACCCCCTTCCTCACTAAACCACATCTCTCCACCCTTATCAGTGACCTGACCTCGACCCCCTTCCTCACTAAACCACATCTCTCCACACTTATCAGTGACCTGACCTCGACCCCCTTCCTCACTAAACCACATCTCTCCACCCTTAGTGACCTGACCTCGGCCCCCCTTCCTCACTAAACCACATCTCTCCACCCTTATCAGTGACCTGACCTCGACCCCCTTCCTCACTAACCACATCTCTCCACCCGTATCAGTGACCTGACCTCGACCCCCTTCCTCACTAAACCACATCTCTCCACCCTTATCAGTGACCTGACCTCGACCCCCTTCCTCACTAAACCACATCTCTCCACCCGTATCAGTGACCTGACCTCGACCCCCTTCCTCACTAAACCACATCTCTCCACCCTTATCAGTGACCTGACCTCGACCCCCTTCCTCACTAAACCACATCTCTCCACCCGTATCAGTGACCTGACCTCGACCCCCTTCCTCACTAAACCACATCTCTCCACCCTTATCAGTGACCTGACCTCGACCCCCTTCCTCACTAAACCACATCTCTCCACCCGTATCAGTGACCTGACCTCGACCCCCTTCCTCACTAAACCACATCTCTCCACCCGTATCAGTGACCTGACCTCGACCCCCTTCCTCACTAAACCACATCTCTCCACCCGTATCAGTGACCTGACCTCGACCCCCTTCCTCACTAAACCACATCTCTCCACCCGTATCAGTGACCTGACCTCGACCCCCTTCCTCACTAAAACACATCTCTCCACCCTTATCAGTGACCTGACCTCGACCCCCTTCCTCACTAAACCACATCTCTCCACCCTTAGTGACCTGACCTCGACCCCCTTCCTCACTAAACCACATCTCTCCACCCGTATCAGTGACCTGACCTCGACCCCCTTCCTCACTAAACCACATCTCTCCACCCGTATCAGTGACCTGACCTCGACCCCCTTCCTCACTAAACCACATCTCTCCACCCGTATCAGTGACCTGACCTCGACCCCCTTCCTCACTAAACCACATCTCTCCACCCTTATCAGTGACCTGACCTCGACCCCCTTCCTCACTAAACCACATCTCTCCACCCTTATCAGTGACCTGACCTCGACCCCCTTCCTCACTAAACCACATCTCTCCACCCTTATCAGTGACCTGACCTCGACCCCCCTTCCTCACTAAACCACATCTCTCCACCCGTATCAGTGACCTGACCTCGACCCCCTTCCTCACTAAACCACATCTCTCCACCCGTATCAGTGACCTGACCTCGACCCCCTTCCTCACTAAACCACATCTCTCCACCCTTATCAGTGACCTGACCTCGACCCCCTTCCTCACTAAACCACATCTCTCCACCCGTATCAGTGACCTGACCTCGACCCCCTTCCTCACTAAACCACATCTCTCCACCCGTATCAGTGACCTGACCTCGACCCCCTTCCTCACTAAACCACATCTCTCCACCCGTATCAGTGACCTGACCTCGACCCCCTTCCTCACTAAACCACATCTCTCCACCCGTATCAGTGACCTGACCTCGACCCCCTTCCTCACTAAAACACATCTCTCCACCCGTATCAGTGACCTGACCTCGACCCCCTTCCTCACTAAACCACATCTCTCCACCCTTATCAGTGACCTGACCTCGACCCCCTTCCTCACTAAACCACATCTCTCCACCCGTATCAGTGACCTGACCTCGACCCCCTTCCTCACTAAACCACATCTCTCCACCCTTATCAGTGACCTGACCTCGACCCCCTTCCTCACTAAACCACATCTCTCCACCCTTATCAGTGACCTGACCTCGACCCCCTTCCTCACTAAACCACATCTCTCCACCCGTATCAGTGACCTGACCTCGACCCCCTTCCTCACTAAACCACATCTCTCCACCCGTATCAGTGACCTGACCTCGACCCCCTTCCTCACTAAACCACATCTCTCCACCCGTATCAGTGACCTGACCTCGACCCCCTTCCTCACTAAACCACATCTCTCCACCCTTAGTGACCTGACCTCGACCCCCTTCCTCACTAAACCACATCTCTCCACCCTTATCAGTGACCTGACCTCGACCCCCTTCCTCACTAAACCACATCTCTCCACCCTTATCAGTGACCTGACCTCGACCCCCTTCCTCACTAAACCACATCTCTCCACCCGTATCAGTGACCTGACCTCGACCCCCTTCCTCACTAAACCACATCTCTCCACCCTTATCAGTGACCTGACCTCGACCCCCTTCCTCACTAAACCACATCTCTCCACCCTTATCAGTGACCTGACCTCGACCCCCTTCCTCACTAAACCACATCTCTCCACCCTTATCAGTGACCTGACCTCGACCCCCTTCCTCACTAAACCACATCTCTCCACCCTTATCAGTGACCTGACCTCGACCCCCTTCCTCACTAAACCACATCTCTCCACCCGTATCAGTGACCTGACCTCGACCCCCTTCCTCACTAAACCACATCTCTCCACCCTTATCAGTGACCTGACCTCGACCCCCTTCCTCACTAAACCACATCTCTCCACCCTTAGTGACCTGACCTCGACCCCCTTCCTCACTAAACCACATCTCTCCACCCGTATCAGTGACCTGACCTCGACCCCCTTCCTCACTAAACCACATCTCTCCACCCTTATCAGTGACCTGACCTCGACCCCCTTCCTCACTAAAACACATCTCTCCACCCGTATCAGTGACCTGACCTCGACCCCCTTCCTCACTAAACCACATCTCTCCACCCTTATCAGTGACCTGACCTCGACCCCCTTCCTCACTAAACCACATCTCTCCACCCGTATCAGTGACCTGACCTCGACCCCCTTCCTCACTAAACCACATCTCTCCACCCGTATCAGTGACCTGACCTCGACCCCCTTCCTCACTAAACCACATCTCTCCACCCGTATCAGTGACTGCCCTTCCTTTACACAATCCATTCCCCCTGCAGATAACCACTAACTTCTGGTGTACAAACTAGACTATGGCACTCAATATTCCAATAGGATACCTGATAATGAACAATACTTAAAGTTTAGAACTCATCAGTAGTATCACACTGTTGCAACACAATGTACACAACATAAATCAATGTACTGTGTGTTCCAGATTTAAAGCAATCTAGTAGGCGCTTCCATCAATCAGGCAAGTGGCAGATCTACCTCTTCATCTCACTCACCATCCTCCGATGCCTTGGTTATGACTTGAGAATCCTCGGTCCATTCTGTACGTGAGTATGTCACCATGGACAACCCTGAGCTTCCCTGGTGCCGCTTCAGACAAAAGCTGTGGAAACGGAATTTGCATATTACAGGCACTTGAGTATTTACTGTTTCCAATTTGGGCAATTATTTTAAAGACAAACTCTTCATGCATGGTCTCCTGTAGCGTACGTTTAGTCCGGGTATGAAGCAGTTGTCCTTCTCCACCACCAGCAGGTCTGCAGTCCCAGCACTGAGGATGGAGCGGGTCAGCCCTCCAGGTCCTGGACCCACCTCACACACATGGGTGTCCCTCAGACTGCCTGCCTGGCGGACAATCTTATCTACACACACAGTTCAGAAAACACAGTGACCAGGGAGCATTACTTAAAAACATTGGAATGGGTTGGGTATATTAAGGTGAACAATGTATCAAGTCGATCTTACATGCCTTTCAACAACAGTGTCTTCCATTTGTCTTGCAAGCAAAATAAAGGTTGGCCGAGGCACTGCATTTTACCATACGCCTGGCTCCTATCGCTCCTTGGCAAAGTTGGCTAAGCTTCTTTTGTACTTTTACCTAAAACAGAAACCTTGTTCAAGGGCACCAGAACAGATCTGCAGCACTGCATCACTGATATAATCACATCAGTAGTATCTGTGGCTTGTGGACAAGCCCATGTGGGCACTGCAGTCCGGTACACTGAATGTGTTGTGAACAGGGGGGAGAAAAAAAAAACATTGTGTCCTCACAGTGTACCAGGTGTTGGTGCATTGCAGCTAGAGGAGAAGGCTGACTCACCTGTGAGCCTCATGTCCAGCAGAAAGTTCTGGGATAGCTGTTTCTCTGCTCGCAGGTTGTACAGCTTGATTACCTCCCCAATGGTGGGCAGGCAAAACAACGCTATCTTTCTGGGAGCCGCCATCCCTCAAACTGTGCTGCTGTGGGAATATAAAGGGTGGTACTGTAATAGCAATTAAACTCAGAGGGGAAACGTCAGAGTAATTAGTGATAGAACAGAGGTCTGGGGATTATCTGCTAATCTCTCATAATTAACATGCTAATGCATCCAAGTTCTAATCATCATGAATATAGGGTTTACTCAGCAATGTATATATCAAGGGTTTCGTTTTAGAGCTTCAAGACACTATGTGAAAGCACAACTGCTATTGTCAAGGAATGATCAATGGTAGAGAGAAAACACAAGGAACTTTGAGGATTAAAAACATGATCTTGATCGCCACCAAGTGGATAAATGACCAAATGACATCGTATTATATTTTATAGATGTGTCCTGCCAAAGACACTGGAATTATTCTGCGGTGGTTCTGCTCTATATTGTCATTCATTCACACTATAACAGTCATCTGCTGGCTGGCAAAGAAAAATTCAAAGGCAAGTGTAAATTTACTAGTTTAGCTACTTGAGTTTGGATAAGTGAATCAGAGTGCGGGACCTACAGACCTACATAATGTGATACATTGTAGCTAACGTCAAGGCTTGACACTGTGACCGTGAAGATATCTTGCTCTTTACTGAATCTGTAGCTAGCCACTCGAAACGTGCAACGTTAACTCTGTAGCTAGCCAACTGAGAAAGCAGCATCGACGTTTTGCTCATTTTTCTCTATAGCTAATTATAAAGGTCGCATACAAAAATCCCTGACCTGAAAAAGTTGCAACAAATTTAGGTTCACAAACTTGACCATGCAAATATGACTTTGAGAACGGTAAAATAAAGATAAGAGTTCGCCGGATAACACGCTTCTCACCAGTCTGGATGTTCTTCCTGAAATTCTGCTGTCGTCAGGAAACTGGCAGGATGACATCCAATGGGATTGGAATAATCGCTTCTGCAACCAATCAATTTGGGATAGGCGGAACTTCAGTTTGACAGTGAAGGGCTCGATTAAACTGTCCCGGGTTGCACCGGCCAATGGACCGTCACGTGAACCGGCGAAGCCGATGAGTGTGGCGCGCCCGACTCAAATCGAAAAGTCATCTGCCCCGCTTGATCATGTTGTCAACAAGGCCGAATGATGCATCGTTCACATACATACATATTTTTTCCATCAAATATATGTTCGAATTTTCTAAATAGTTTTCATTGGGAAGACAGATAAATCGTTTTCATCAAAAGCAATAACTTTTGCATATGCAAACAGAATCCTACTTATTACTCCACGTGCTTAACCTACGTCACTTTTGTTTTGAGCGGACTTCGCCGTCGGCCAGTACAGGATACCCAGCTCATGCCCCGGGGCAGCCAGGTTCCAAAACGAATGAAATCATTTTTCACCCGCTGAAAACTACGCTTACAAGCCAGCTTAATCGAATCCCCTCCTTGAAAATCCACATCTTTTTGATGTAATGATATTATAGCCAGCAGAAGGAAGCATTTTGATGGCAAGCTTACTACATTTAAAAGATACTATGTTTTCCAAAATGTGCATTGCAATAAACATTATTGGTTGATGTATTCCCTAGAGAACAATTAATTGTGGTTCTGTCATGATTTCTCATCCTCAGCATGTTTGATCTGTCTGCTATTTAAAACTGTGGACAACCTTGACTCATCCTTGTGGCCTGACTGAGATGTTAAAAAAAACACACAAAAAACGATTGACAGATGCATGGTGCTCAAAGCTGCAATTTTTGGACATAATGTTTATTGTCTACGTTTATAATGATGCATCACTATTGTATATATGCATTAAACAGACAAGGGGATGATCATTCATGTGATCTAATTTCCATCAGTGGGGAAGAGGAAGAGGCTAGTAGCATAGCATCTCTTTCCATTGAATGCAGGCGGTTAACGTCAACAATCCTCGTCGAATATTCAAAAAAGGATTACAATAATGTATCCACCGATCCAAAGAAAGGTTAGGCGGGAGTTAGACAGCCCGCCGTGCCGCTTTGTGTACAACAACTCCCATTGTTAGGGCGGATAGATGTATCTTGTCAGTATATCCATAATCTTTGTTTCCATAGATCCCTATTTCATAATTGCGTAATACTATTATCGTATTGACAAATGACTTTCATAAACAGCTCTTTTTCAATGTCCCCACAGAAAGAAGCAACATGTTATGGATGAGTAGCCTGTCAGCTATGGGGAGATGCATAATTTCAACATTTACTTGTGGAGTTATAAAGATTCCTAATAACCTCTTGGTAAACAGCATTATAAATTCAGCGTCAGACTTTACAACACATTCGGATAATTACATTATCCTCTCAGCAAGATGGAGTTACTGTAGGGGAGAGATTCGTCATAACAGATTTTGACTAAGGAGGATCGATCGTGCACACGCAGCTGTTGGTTAGAATGAACCCTGTGGCCCTGAGTCCCTCGTCTCCCCGGCAGCACTGTTCACAGTACAGGAAGGGTCAGGGTGCACTATTTTTGTTGAGATGGAAACGCTGCCCTCCAGGGTATGTGGATGAGTGGCAGTTACAGATCCCGCTGTTGCCGACCTTGGTGGAGAGGAGAGAGAGAGGCTCGGTCTGCGATGCTGCTTGCTGCTATGGAAACAAGTCGACCAATCATGTACTTCAAAGAGTGCTTCATATGGACCTTTGTCTTCACTTTCTCTCCAGGAAAGTCACCTTTCTGGCAATTTATTCCGATAAGATGCCATTATATAATTGAAGAACATTGGACAAATCAGTGCCCACCAGACTGATAGTGCTGCATGTATATTTTAGAGGTACCTCCATATGAAGTGAACACTGAGATTCATATATTCAACTATTGTTACTTAAATGTGCATAAAATTAAATAAGATTTAAAAAATATATATTTACCAATCTTAAACTATAATGGACAGAGAGTACAACACTATAGCTGTCACGAATTCCGCCGAAGTTGGTCCCTCACCTTGTTCAGCGGTCGACGTCACCGGTTTTCTAGTCACCACCGATCCACGTTTCATTTTCCATTTGTTTTGTCTTCCTTGTACACACCTGGTTTCCATACCATAATTATTGTTCCTTATTTAACCCTCTGGTTTCCCCCTTGGTTTTGTGCGTGACTGTTCATGTCGAGTTGTCTCGTTTATGTGAACTGGATTATTTGTCTCCTTCGTGGAATATTGTTTTTGAGTAAAGTTACGGTTATTACTCATCTCTGTGTCCTGCGCCTGACTCCGCATTACCTGCATCACTTAGACTTTTGACAATAGCCTACACAACACTATAGCCTACACAGAGATTGTGCTGCTTAGCCAATGAAACTGGCACTATAGCATTGGAGGGGTTATTAAAGAAATGATCACAGTCTAGTAAAACCCGTGAATACAATACAGTATCATCTGACAGTCCCTGCTGGTCTGCTTTTTCTGCTGATGCCCCTGTCTTTCTGTGGGGTCACTCCCTGTGAATTGTGCTAGGCAGAGACATAAGCGGCCGCTTAGGGCCCATCGGCCCCTCGTCATTTAAAAAAGATATACAGCATATATATATATTTTTAGGAACTCAGTCTGGGTCTCAAGTTACTGTTGAGAGGTAGAATAGTAGAATAGACAAGGTCCTCTTGTTATGTCAGTCACTGACAGTCACTCAATTAACTCATGTCAGCTAAACATTTTTAGATTGCTAGGTCTAGCCAGCTATCTAAACCTTATAGTAATCCTGTCCGAATTACCAACCAGTCATGCAGGGCACGTGCCCAGATGTGCTGGCCTCCAGAGGGCTACCAGATATCATAGGAACATGGCATAAATGATGGCAAAACGTGTAGAATTGCAGAAAATTAGCTTTAAAACTACAAATATATATTTCCACACCTTAGCAAAACTGCTAATGTTCTCTCCACCCCATGGCAAAATGAATAGAATTGCATAAAATGTGTTTGAAAACTGCAAGATTTTCTCTCCACCCCATGGCAGTATGTGTACAATAGCAGAAAATGTGCTTTGAAACGGCAACATTTTCTTTATGCAGGTTTTACTGTAGAATTGCAGGAAATTAACTTTAAAACTGCCATTTTGTCTCTCTGACTTCAAGAGGGGGGCCACTAAAAGGTTTTGCCCATGAGGACGCCCCAACCAAATCTCGCTTAGTGCCCCCAAAAGTTGAGGGCCGGCCATGGTGAAAAAAGGTGCTATCTAGAGCCTAAAAGGGTTCTTCGGCTGTCCCCATAAGAGAAACCTTTGAAGAACCCTTTTTGGTTCCAGGTAGAACCCTTTTGGTTCCAGGTAGAACCCTTTTGGTTCCAGATAGAATGCTATTGGGTTCCATGTGGAACCTACATAGCCTACCCTCTCATTCACATGCTCCTGTCAGTATGAAGCAGGAGACTAGGCTAGCTACTGACAAAGGTTGTGTTCCTGCCTGACTACATTGCAGCAAATTCTGGATCGTACAAAGCCTGGATAGATATTTAACATATCAGCTAAACCACATCTTATGATAGAGCAATCCTGTGCCTGACTGTTACACACCTTTCCAATTCTGACACCAATGGAGCGAATTCTGGGGATAGGCCCGACCGGGACTCAAACCTGGGTCCAGAAACTGTCAAGCCAACACCTTAACCATTACGCCAAGAGGTCCGTGCCTCTTGTCAAGGTCACCTAGTGTTGTGTTAAGGTCGCAACAATATTAATTACAGCTCTTTCTTGTCACACGCTCTTATGGAAGCCTTAATAAAGACTTCAGAAGTGGCAGCGGACATACTCAAACATTAATAAACATAACCATAACCACTTGAACTGGTACAACACTTCCAGTCATGAGTGGCCAATAAAGAACTAACCACGCCCCCACTAATCCACACCTCCACCCTGGGAAACATAAATATACCTTTTTGAGAGTGTTTGAAGATTGCACCTTTATATTCAAAATATTGGGCACAAATATACCATTATGCTAAATTATTCGCACATGTACGCTAAAAAGTATCGAACAGTACCATGTTAGATCATATGTGTACCTCTTAAGGTAAGGTACTTTATGTGTATTTTGATCTTTTTGTATTCCAGGGAACAATACTGTAACCTAACCTTACCCCTTTTTCTGAAAGTGTAGAGAAGATGCTTGCATGTGGTTTGGAAGCAGGCCTAAAATGATCAAAATCCTTCATGGCTTATTGTCTTCATGCACCGCCTGAGGGTCCTCTATTTCCAGTATACTCATATCTAGTTTAACGCAAGTGTCTGCCATGCAGGCCCTCACCTTTGCAGAACAAAGAGGTAAAGTGACAGTTAAAAGGTTGTATTATCACCACATAAAACTGGATGTCAGCATTAACGCTAAAGTTCTGCAACTTTTTTTTGCGAAAGCATTATGTGCTGCTCTCTACTCCCTCTGAATACATGTTAGTTTGTGTGAGAAACCCTAGGTATCTTCACCTCTTCTTTGATCTGATTTTATACACCAGTAGTACTGTTGAAGCATTAAAAAGGTAAAATGGTGGAGAATAAAAACGTAAATAATGCTGTGTAACTGATGAGTATAGATTATACAAAGCAAATTGAATGCATAAACAGCCAATTTCAACTACAGGTACCTTGCTAGCCCAATGGCAGGCAGATGGCAATATTGAGTGTTTCATATTACTGTCCAAAGGGAATCTATGCAGCCGGCGATACACTCGCATCCCCCGTGGACCAGTTCGTATATAAAACATTCTCCATTCAGGCTGCAAAGTCGTCGATTTCCTCCTTAACTCGATTTTTTTATATTTTTTAATTTAACCTTTATTTAACTTTACTAGATTTAATGGTGAGAGGGCAATAAAAAAACTGGGAAAATATGCATACTTGCTTTATGAAACGCCATGTTCCACCACCATGCTACAGTGGCTAATGCTAGTCCCTGATGTTGCATATTGCGTTCAGCCAATCAGACCAGCTGTGAACGCCAATTTACTCCGTGTTTACAGAAATATTAGCTTTGCAGCTGTTATTGTGGGACTGACTATACCAAGTCTATATTTCGGTCCTTATGACTCTGAATTATGGGTCCATCAGAATTTCCAGAGACCATTCATTTGTAGGCCTACATATTTCTTAGGCATTGTTAAATTGTGTTATACAGTGTAAATGTACAACTCACATTAATACATTCCTTTTATTTCCTTCTTTGCTTTCAGGATTACCATAACTATGGGGTAGTCATCATGATCACCCTGATTGGAGCATGCTTGATTTTGGCCAGAATAACTGCCATAGTGACCAACTCCAGGGCTGGTGAGCACGTATATACAGTAGCAGTCAAAAGTTTAGACACACATACTCATTAAAGGATTTCTTTATTTTTACATTGTAAAATAATACTGAAGACATCAACACTATGAAATAACACATATGGAATCATGTAGAAACCCCAAAAAGTTAAATAGTAATGTGCACACGGATACAATTTTTGTGGATTACCTTGTTGTTGAGACAGGACAGCCCCCATGCCCACCTCTGAAGCATTCACCTCCACCACAAAGGGAATCGTGGGATCTGCGTGTTTGAGCAATGGGGCGGAGGTGAAACATCCCTTCAGTAGGTGGAAGGCCTCGTCAGCTGCTGGACTCCACACCAACCTACGGTGAACACCCTTGAGGAGAGAGGAGCGGCAATGGAGCTAAAGTTCCTGATGAAATGGCAGTAGAAGTTGGCAAACGCCAAAAACCGTTGTAAACACTTTATGGTCATTGGGACTGGCCATGACCTGACTGCATTTACCTTCTTGACGTCCATCTTCACTCATTGCGGGCTGATTTGGTAGCCTAGGAAGGAGACAGCCTCCTGATGAAACTGGCACTTCTCAGCCTTGACAAACAGTTGGTTAGCCAGGAGTTGTTCCAGGACTACTCGGACGTGAGCGATGTGATCCTCCAAGGTAGCCGAGTAGACCAGGATGTCGTTGATATATACGACCACCTGGCATCCGAGCAGGTCCCGGAGCACCTCGTTGACGAATGCCTGGAACACTGACGGAGCATTGGCTAAGCCAAATGAGATTACCAAGTATTTGTAGTGACCAGACATCATGCTAAAAGCTGTCTTCCATTCATTCTCCTCACGGATGCGGATGAGATTGTATGCACTCCGCAGGTCCAATTTGGTAAAGAACCGAGCCCCTTCGGAGCTACTCGATGGCTGCCAGCACCAATGTGAGAGAGTAACGGTACTTGGTGGTGATCTCATTGAGTCCTCTGTAATCAATACACGGGCATAACCCTCCATCCTTCTTGGCCACAAAGAAGAAGCCTGCAGATGCAGGAGAAGTGGATGTGCGGATGAAACCTTGTTGGAGCGCCTCATGGATGGATTCCTCCATGGCCTTGGTTTCAGCCACCGACAGAGGGTAGATGCGTCTGCACCAGGGTGCAGAGCTTGCAAGCAGGTTGATGGTACAGTCCCAGGGGCAATGAGGTGGTGCGGGTTTTGGAAAATACCTCCCACCGGTCCTGGTATACCCCTCGGACTCTCAACCAACGTGGAACCACAGGGGACGGGAAAGCAGGTCCTCCGGCATTCAGGTGCCCAGTCCGTGATTTGCATCCTCGACCATGAGATGGTGGAGTTATGGTGTTGAAGCTAAGGGAGGCCAAGGATGATCTTGTGAGCTGATGCACTGGTGATGAAGAAGGGAATGTTCCCCTGATGGATGGACTCCACGGTGAGGGTGAGTAATTTGATGATGTGTGTGATGGTCCCGGAACCTAATGGCCGATTATCGAGGGCTTGAACCGGGAGAGGAGAGCAGGTATGAGGTTATGTTAAGAGAGGGGGCAAGGGTGTGGTCAATAAAGTTCCCCGTGGCACCAGAATCCACTAACGGATCCACTAAAGGATTTGGCAGAAAGTGATGAAGAAGGGATACTCACACCTGCCCCAGGAGGTGGAAGATCACGTGACCGTCCCTCGGCTCTCGTGGATCCCGAGTTGGGGTGTACCGGACAATGCTGGAGCTTGTGCCCACCTTGACCACAATAGAGACAGAGCCCCAGCTAACTCCGTCTGCGTCGCTCCGCCGCGGGGAGACATGTGACCCCTACCTCCATGGGTTCAGGCTCTGATCCAAAGTGTTCACTGAGGGAGGGAGAGAAGCGATGAAAGTGCTGAAGCTCCGGAAGTAGGTTATCCAGACAGATGGCCATCGCGATGAGTGCGTCGAAGGAGAGTCTGGACCTCCTCACGCAGTCCTCTTCTGAATAGTGTACGAAGTGCCGGATCATTCCATCCGCTGGATGCTGCTACTTTCCGGAACGTGAGTGTCTGGTCCTCCTGCCTTAGTTGGAGTAGGTGCTCACTCCCCTCTCTGCCCTCCGGTGGATGATCGAAGACACCTCCGAACAGAGCCATGAACCCCTCATACAAATCCAGCTCCTCCTCTCCTATCTCCCAGACGGCCGTGGCCCATTCCACGTCCGCCCAGTCAGCAGAGAAATAACCGTGACAACCTTGGTGGTGGGGGCTCCCATCTGATGTGCAAAGTAGAGGGAGCACTGTAGTAGGAAGCCACGACATTTAGATGGGGTGCCATCATATTTATCTGGGAGGGACAAACGGGCATTGCTGACCTGGGCGGGTTGCTGAATGGGCTGGTGTGCTGGCTCGCTGGGTCGACTGGTGGTAGAGTATCCTCTGCTAGTTGAAGGTAACGCCTCTCGGGTATGTTCGAGACATTAAACACTGGGAAGAACCTCTTCCATAGCCGTCCCCAGTTGTGCCAGCTGGTCGTGGTGTTGACGAAGTAGATATCCCTGCTCATTGACCGTCTGGGAGATGTTCTGATTTCCTGCTGCTTCCATTTTATTAAGCAGTATTCTGTAACATAGATGCTGGGAGTCGAGAAGCAGGTGGTAAGTTTAATATAACAAAGTACATGGAACGATACGCCATAGGAGTAGCATCTTGACAAGAAACACAGAAACAATACTTCTTGGGGAAATAACCTAAAGGAGTGCCATATAAAGGGGAGGTAATGAGTGAGGTAATGGAGTCCAGGAGTGCCTTATGATGAAGCGCAGATGCACAAAATGATTGATGCCAGGTGCCTGTAATGATAGTTGCCAGGACCGGAGGTTAGTAAACCCGCGATGTCTAACGCTGGAGGGGAGGAGCAGGAGTAGACATGAAAAAGGCCAGTGAAAAGCCTTCTTCGGTAGGTTTGTGTGGATGCCAGCTGTTTGCATTTTCAAGAGGCCTTTTTATCCTGTGATGTACACTGCCTGTTCTCCATACATGCCATCTCTCTCTGGGAGAGAACTGCTATCCCACCAGAACACTTTCACCCAGAATACAGATGGAGAATCTGTCCTTTTGCACTTCTGAAATACACTCACATGGATATCTCATCCTGTAATTGGGAATGTAAAAAAAAAAATCTGAATGTGAATAGATGACACAGTATATCATGAGAATATACAGTAACAGTCAAAAGTTTGGACACACCTACTCATTCAAGGGTTTTTCTTTATTTGTACTATTTTCTACATTGTAGAATAATAGTGCTGACATCAAAACTATGAAATAACACACATGAATCATGTAGTAACCAAAAAAGAGTTGAGACTCTTCAAAGTAGCCACCCTTTGCCTTGATGACAGCTTTGCACACTCTTGGCATTCTCTCAACCAGCTTCATGAGGTAGTCACCTGGATTTAATTTAACAGGTGTGCCATGTTAAAAGTTCATTTGTGGAATTTATTTCCTTCCTAATGTGTTTGAGCCAATTAGTTGTGTTGTGACAAGGTAGGGGGTATACAGAAGATAGCCCTACTTGGTAAAAGACCAACTCCATATTATAGCAATGAGAAGCGACAGTCCATCATTACTTTAAGACATGAAGGTCAGTCAATCTGAAACATTTCAAGAACTTTGAAAGTTTCTTCAAGTGCAGTCACAAAAACCATCAAGTGCTATGATGAAACTGGCTCTCATGAGGACCGCCACAGAAAAGGAAGACCCAGAGTTACCTCTGCTGCAGAGGATAAGTTCATTAGAGTTAAGTGCACCTCAAATTGCAGCCCAAATAAATGCTTCATAGAGTTCAAGTAACAGACACATCTCAACATCAACTGTTCAGAGGAGACTGCATGAATCAGGCCTTCATGGTCGAATTGCTGCAAAGAAACCACTACTGAAGAACACCAATAATAAGAAGAGACTTGCTTGGGCCAAGAAACACGAGCAATGGACATTAGACTGGTGGAAATCTGTCCTTTGGTCTGATGAGTAAAAATTTGAGATTTGTGGTTCCAAACGCTGTCTTTGTGAGATGCAGAGTAGGTGAACGGATGATCTTCGCATGTGTGGTTCCAATCGTTAAGCATGGAGGAGGAGGTGTGAAGGTGTGGGGGTGCTTTGCTGGTGACACTGTCAGCGATTTATTTAGAATTCAAGGCACACTTAACCAGCATGGCTACCGCGGCACTCTGCAGCGATAGACCATCCCATCTGGTTTGCGCTTAATGGGACTATCATTTGTTTTTCAACAGGACAATGACCCAACACACCTCCAGGCTATGTAAAGGCTATTTGACCAAGAAGGAGAGTGATGGAGTGCATCAGATGACCTGGCCTCCACAATCACCCGACCTCATCCCAATTGAGATGGTTTGGGATGAGGTGGACCACAGAGTGAAGGAAAAGTGGCCAACAAGTGCTCAGCATATGCGGGAACTCTTTCAAGATTGTTGGAAAAGCATTCCTCATGAAGCTGGTTGAGAGAATGCCAAGAGTGTGCAAATCTGTCATCAAGGCAAAGAGTGGCTACTTTGAAGAATCTCAAATATAAAATATATTTTGATTTGTTTAACACTTTTTTGGGTTACTATATGATTTCATATGTGTTATTTTATCGTTTTGATGTCTTCACTATTATTCTACAATCTAGAAAATATAAAAACTTTTGACTGGTACTGTACATGTTTGTACTCCCCCCCGCACTGGTCCCCCATGGGAATCAAACTCACAATCCTGGGATGGAAGGTACAGTTACAGGTACAATTACACATTCACCTCTTTAACACTGGAGGGCAGTATAAGCATGATGATAAAATGCTGCTCATAATTGTGTCTCAGAACTTCACCCATGCACTGTCCACAAGCTCATGACAACAAGATTCATTTGAGCTCCTCAAGACTTAAATACTTTCCTCCAGGTGTCTACTCTACTCAAATGCACTAGCACTGACTATAGCTTATTTTATCCAAATGCCAAGAAACACGCACTGTATCTTAACAGCATCTATTTGGCATGAATGGTGTGTGTGTGTCGCAGTATAACAATTTGAAGGACTACGTGAGACACTACCGTCTGTACGGCTCTCTGCACAGCAGGATCATCGACCACCTGGACAGATACCAGGGCAAGTGGTTTTATGAGATTGGAGCTCTCAGCACGACTCAGACGGGTACGAACTGGAATAATGACATCCAAATAATAATATGCTATTTTACAATACTGTTAACTAAACACGAAGACAACAAACTGCTAGAGTTCTACGCTGACTCATTTTCTATTTTTTGTTTTGCTCAGTATCTGGTTTTCATACTGGATTTTGTTCATTCCCTTCATTTCTCATCCTATGTGTTTTATGTCTCAGCAGGAGGTGATCAGCTAGAACTGTACCAACCTCGTCTCCAACATGGCCGGGTTTAAAGACGCAGACCCCTTCTTCCTCTCTGAGCAGCTGGAGGTGCTTCAGTTTGAGATGTACCAAATGGGGGACCTGATCATCCGCTGCATGTACTTCATCAACCGTTGAGCCGTGGAGGTAGAGACCTCCAAATTCACAAAAAGATTGTCTGATTGAGCCTTCTTTGGAGGATATAACCACTGTTTCAACACAGCATCACTGTACCACTGTCAAGGGTTAATCAGTGTCGGGATTTAGGTAGAGCCTTCAAAGAGTATTCACAACCTGTGAATGTCAAAGTGGAGTTATGTTTTCGCAATTTTTACAAATTCATTTAAAATGAAAAGCTGAAATGTCTTGAGTCAATAAGTATTCCACCCCTTTGTTACGGCAAGCCTAAATAAGTTTAGGAGTAAACATTTGCTTAACAACTCACATAATATGTTGTATGGACTTACTCTCAGTGCAATCATAGTGTTTAACATGATTTTTGAATGACTACCTCATCTCTGCACCCCACACATACAATTTCAGTGTACAATTTCAAACACAGATTCAACCACAAAGATCAGGGAGATTTTCCAATGCCTCGCAAAGAAGGACACCTACAGGTAGATGGGTCCTGAATACAAAGTGTTATGTTTGGGGAAAATCCAATACAACACATCACTGAGTACCATTCTCCATATTTTGAAGCTTAGTGGTGGCTGCATCATGTTATGGGTATGCTTTAATCGTTAACGTCTGGGGAGTTTTTCAGGATTAAAAAGAAATGGAATGGAGCTAAGCACACGCAAAATCCTAGAGGAAAATCTGGTTTAGTCTGCTTTCCACCAGACACTGGAAGATGAAATCACCTTTCAGCAGGACAATAACCTAAAACACAAGGCCAAATCTACACAGGAGTTGCTTACCAAGAAGACAGTGAATGTTCCTGAGTGGTCAAGTTACAGTTTTGACTCAATTATATTTGAAAATCTATGGCGAGACCTGTAAATGGTTGTCTAACAATGATCAACAACCAATTTGACAGACCTTGATACATCTTGAAAAGAATAATGGGCAATTGTTGCACAATCCAGGAGTGGAAATCTCTTAGAGACTTACCCAGAAAGACTCACATCTGTAATCACTGCCAAAGGTTCTTCCACAAAGAATTGATTCTGGAGTGTGAATACTTATGTAAATGAGATATTTCTGTATTTCATTTTCAATAAAGTTGCTGGCATTTCTAAAAACATGTTTTCACTTTGTCATTTAGGCTGTAGCATAACAACATGTTGAATAAGTCAAGGGGTATGAATACTTTCTGGAGACACTGCATGTGGACCAAGAGTCTAAAATAAATCAAATCAAATCAAATCAAATTTATTTATATAGCCCTTCGTACATCAGCTGAAATCTCAAAGTGCTGTACAGAAACCCAGCCTAAAACCCCAAACAGCAAGCAATGCATGTGAAAGAAGCACGGTGGCTGGGAAAAACTCCCTAGGAAAAACTCCTGAGAAAGGCCAAAAACCTAGGAAGAAACCTAGAGAGGAACCAGGCTATGAGGGGTGGCCAGTCCTCTTCTGGCTGTGCCGGGTGGATATTATAACAGAACATGGTCAAGATGTTAAAATGTTCGTAAATGACCAGCATGGTCAAATAATAATAATCATAGTAATTGTCGAGGGTGCAACAAGCACGTCCGGTGAACAGGTCAGGGTTCCGTAGCCGCAGGCAGAACAGTTGAAACTGGAGCAGCAGCATGGCCAGGTGGACTGGGGACAGCAAGGAGTCATCATGCCAGGTAGTCCTAGGGCTCAGGTCCTCCGAGAGAAAGAAAGAAAGAAAGAAAGAGAGAATTAGAGAGAGCATATTTACATTCACACAGGACACTGGATAAGACAAGAGAATACTCCAGATGTAACAGACTGGCCCTAGCCCCCCGACACATAAACTACTGCAGCATAAATACTGGAGGCTGAGACAGGAGGGATCAGAAGACACTGTGGCCCCATCCGATGATACCCCCGGACAGGGCCAAACAGGCAGGATAATGGTTGCTAATCCAAAAGAAGTAAGGTTATAAAACGGTTTGATTTTGTAAAGCACATGGATCATTAGTATCCTAGATTAGTACTTTAGACTAGACTGATCTTGATGAGATGAAAGATGATAAAATGGTGTGTAGCTGATATAGTTGTGCTGCTCATGCACAGCATACTGTGGCTTTAACATGTTTTCATGGGAAAATAATAGTGAAAGAAGATCCATTTTGATATCATTTCCAGTTGATTGTGTGTGATTATGTACTAACAGTAAGTAAGTACTAATTTCACTGTTAGTCTACACCTGTTGTTTTATGAAGCATGCAAGAAATAACATTTGATTTCTAAAATGCAAAATGTGTACCCATTTAACAAGGGGAGTTAGGGACATTTTTGCATAGCCGAATGTGAAAACATCAGTCAAAGCGTGTCTTGGAGGAAACAGTGTTGTACTGTGCTTCAGCATATCCACCACACACTTTCTATATTTAAATATACACAGAATTATTTACATCTTCAAGGCAGCTCGATTGAACTGCACATCAGTCAATTAGCAAATCAGAAATGTTCTATGATTCCAATTTAGTGTGGAGTCCTTGGCTCCCTTTGGATTTCCCCTTTTAGATTCTCACCCTGACAGTGACAAATTACTACTCTGCTTGGTGAGATTGAAAATTAAAAGCATTTAGAGTTGCTCATGCATTTATGCTAATGAGAAATTCTGATATGATTTGCATGCAAAAGAGGCCAGTCTGAAAGCTCATCACTTCTCCCTCCCAGGCCTAGTCTCGCTGCGTTTCTCTGGGTATTTCTTTTCATTTTCATGCCATCAAAGAAAAACCACACACTGTTTATACACTTCAAAAGTGACATTTCATACGCCAAAGTTCCATTACGTGAATAAAATTCTGTGATGTGCTGTGAGGTGATGTTAGTATTTACATAGCCAGCAGGCTGATTACCAGCCCATGACCGCTCAGCCAAACTGGGTCATTGTGTCTCCAGGTTTCCCATAGCACCACACCACAGGAGGTGAGGCTAGGAACATAACCACATTGTACAGCTTCTCCTTGTGTTTCTCCTTTTGTTACTATCGATAGAGAAGGAATATTAAATCACACGCTAGATAACAGTGGATAGTATTAGTAGCAAGGTTATTAACATACAGTACCTATTTAGTATGTTTAGTCACACTTACAAAAATCATTTACATGAACATGCTGTGAACGTTATCATTACATCAAATTATAATTACTAAAAAGGTTTATTTTATGACAGACATTTATAGAGCCACTGGGATAATTTAGGTTTGAATATGTAGCTGACCTGTGTTTTCAGTCCAACCACTTCTTCTCTACACAGCAAATGGATTCGTTCTATCAATTTGTTTGTTTCAGTTTCTGTAATGATTGTAACCTTGGCAACAGATGCATTAATGAAGGTAGAAAATGAAATGCAGGCTTAATTTGCTTTAGTGTTCAGGGCTTCTGCAAAATGGATGTTCTTTGATGGAGGAATTTGATGAGAAGGGAAAGAGCTGACATGACACTTGTATTTGTCATCATGTCATTTCAAGGAGGATGGTGCCACAATTATGAATCCTGGTACACAGCAATTAAAAACTGTAGCATTCATTAACCATTTTTATATTCATTGATCAGCGAAGGCTGAAATGATTGCTACTGCACTGGCTTTCCAATTACGCTGCTTAATAAGAAATGTCAATATTAAGAAATAATTAAACTTGGGAATACATTAAGGTTGTCACATAATACTTCTTTTAAAAAGTTACCACCATCACTCCAATGCTATCTCCTGTAATGTGTTTTACAACGGTTTGGAAAGAAAAATAAAAGTAGGGCTTTCAACTCAGAGGCTTCTCATTTTCTTTATACTGATTTAAAAATAGCTGTTATTTTCTTCCCTGTCCTTTGCTCCTTTAATTATTATTCTTGTTTTTTAATTTAACTAGGCAAGTCAATTAAGAACAAATTCTTATTTACAATGACGGCCTACATCAGCCAAACTCGGACAACGCTGGGCCAATTGTACGCTTCCATAAGGGACTCCCAATCACAGCCAGTTGTGATACAGCCTGGAATCAAACCAGGGTGTCTGTAGTGACACCTCAAGCACTGAGATGTACTGCCTTAGAACACTGCACCACTCGGGAGCCCCTGTCCTGACCTCTAACCTTTCATAGCTGTGTCTGGTGACGTCGAAGGGCAAGTCAACGTGACAACGCTGACCCACTGCTGGCTCTACTCCCTGTGTGTCCAGGACTACCAGAGAGTCCTGAAGCGCTTCCTTGAGCTTAAACCCAGATAAGCCGTGTGGCTCAGTTGGTAGAGCATGGTGTTTGCAATGCCAGGGTTGTGGGTTTGATTCCCACGGGGGACCAGTACGAATTCTTTTTTACGAAATGTATGCGTTCACTACTGTAAGTCGCTCTGGATAAGAACGTCTGCTAAATGACTAAAAGGTAAATGAATAAACAGTATAGCCAAGAAGAGACTCAAAGGCCTCTCAGGTACAGTCACAAGGGATTCTTTAAAAATACCCTATCACCAAGCATAGCAATAAAGTAACTATTTACTATTGCTTCCAAACACCTAGGCTACCACTGAGGTGCTATTAAGTTGCAGAGGGTGCTACTAGGCGATGGTTGTTCATTTTGACACCATTCTAATGTTGATAACATCATTTCCATGGTTGCTTGTATGTAGTGGTTTTTAGGGTGACCTGAATCTGTTCTAGTGTATCTCAGTGACAGTCTTGTCATTTCAGATTCACTTACAGACCCTGAGCTCAGGTCCACTGAGTCTCACAAAGCTGGGTCCAAAGGGGACAATAAGGACAAAGCTGGGTCCAAAGTGGACAATAAGGACAAAGCTGGGTCCAAAGTGGACAATAAGGACAAAGCTGGGCCCAAAGTGGCCAATAAGAACAAAGCTGGGTCCAAAGTGGACAATAAGGACAAAGCTGGGTCCAAAGTGGACAATAAGGACAAAGCTGGGTCCAAAGGGGACAATAAGGTCAAAGCTGGGTCCAAAGTGGACAATAAGGACAAAGCTGGGTCCAAATGGGACAATAAGGACAAAGCTGGGTCCAAAGGGGACAATAAGGACAAAGCTGGGTCCAAAGTGGACAATAAGAACAAAGCTGGGCCCAAAGTGGACAATAAGGACAAAGCTGGGTCCAAAGTGGACAATAAGGTCAAAGCTGGGTCCAAAGTGGACAATAAGGTCAAAGCTGGGTCCAAAGTGGACAATAAGGTCAAAGCTGGGTCCAAAGTGGACAATAAGGTCAAAGCTGGGTCCAAAGTGGACAATAAGGACAAAGCTGGGTCCAAAGTGGACAATAAGGTCAAAGCTGGGTCCAAAGTGGACAATAAGAACAAAGCTGGGCCCAAAGTGGACAATAAGGACAAAGCTGGGCCCAAAGTGGACAATAAGGACAAAGTTGGGTCCAAAGTGGACAATAAGGTCAAAGCTGGGTCCAAAGTGGACAATAAGGTCAAAGCTGGGTCCAAAGGGGACAATAAGAACAAAGCTGGGTCCAAAGGGGACAACAAGGACAAAGCTGGGTCCAAAGGGGACAATAAGGACAAAGCTGGGTCCAAAGTGGACAATAAGGACAAAGCTGGGTCCAAAGAGGACAACAAGAACAACAAAGTCCATCCAGATACAAATGATTTAAACAAGGATGCATAAAGACTACAAATACCACGTGGTAAGTTTGTTTACTCTAAGCTTAGATTTCAAATCAGTAGTTCTTATGTACAGCATATGGGTTGATTTGATCGAATGTGATTGGCTGGAAATATATTTTAAAAATGTTTCAAGCGATAGCAAAGTTGTAAATAACACTATTTAACCTCACAAAATATAATCTAGACTTAATATGATAAAACAAACAAGCACGTGATAATGTATGTTTGCACTCAGTGTGTGCGCTCACTTTTGAGAGTATCTGTGTTTTTAGCTCAAAGGAAGGAAGGCAGGCTGGGCTCTAATGATAGGATCAGTCTCTGGGCTGCAGCCCAGCTAGCTTCGTCTGGCTCAAAGCACACTTGTGACAGCACACTAATTACACTGCACTGTTCCCTCACCATTCAACTGTCCTAGCACCGGTGTTATTGAAGCTGTTGTGGGCTATTTACTTTGCTATACCATAGTAAAGGAAAGTAAAGGAATCCTTAAACTCATGGAATACATATAGCTGAATATGCTTAGATACATTTAAACAAGGGTGTTTTGATACTCTTATTATCCTATTAGAGGCATTTTAAATACCATTGAATCATGGTATTTATTTTCCCATAAACAAACAGATACCAAGCACCACTCATGCATGAAAAGTTATTTGTGAATGAGGAACAAATCATGTTTGGGTATTATATTTGAGCGTTGTGTTTGTTTCAGCGGAAGGTCGTTTTCAGAACCATGTCCAATTACATTTCTGTTGTTCAAACTGGAGTTGATATCCATGTTTTATGAATAAAAGTGAAAATGGTCTGCCTGTCTCCCTCTCAGCCAGCATGTAATACTGATAGGTAAAGTATGTTGTTGTGCTGATATGAACACACCATGACCATGTCCATGCGAGGTTATTGCTCAGACCCTGAGGTTTTCTCTCTCAGTCCTCACAGCTCCTCTAATTTTCTCTGCTGAACGAACAGGGAGATTAAAGAGACCCTGGCAACTGAAAGGCTGTATCAGTCAGTTGAGAGAGAGAGAGAGAGAGAGAGAGAGAGAGAGAGAGAGTGATTCCCTCCTCCAGCCAGCGACCCCAGATTAGCTCTGAGAGGCAAAGGAGCGCCCCCGCTCTCTGACAAATGAGAAAATCCTCCGCCGGCCAAACTGACAGGGCAAATGGAAGCAATTCCTCCCGAGGCGGGGGAGAGCAGCTGTGACCAGGGCCTGGCATTCCAGTGCCACTCCAGACGGGGAAAGGCCTTGCCACTAGACGCTTACCTGTGTGAAACCCCATCAGTCTCGGATCACGGGGGGAGGGGGGGTCATGTCAAGGCCACAATAATCTCAGTCCAGCACCGCCCAGTCTCAGCCCAGTCTCAACCCAGCCCAGTGCCAGCCCAGCCCAGTCTCAACCCAGCCCAATCTCAACCCAGTCTCAACCTCGCCCAATCTCAGCCCAGTCTCAACCCAGCCCAGTTTCAGCCCTGTCTCAGCCCAGCCCAGTCTGAACCCAGTACAGTCTCAGCCCAGTCTCAGCCCAGCCCAGTCTCAACCCAGCCCAGTCTCAACCCAGTACAGTCTCAGCCCAGTCTTAGCCCAGTCTCAGCCCAGCCCAGTCTTAACCCAGTCTCAGCCCAGTCTCATCCCAGCCCAGTCTCAACCCAGTCTCAGCCCAGCCCAGTCTCAACCCAACCCAGCCCAGTCTCATCCTAGCCCAGTCTCAACCCAGTACAGTCTCAGCCCAGTCTTAGCCCAGTCTCAGCCCAGCCCAGTCTTAACCCAGTCTCAGCCCAGTGTCATCCCAGCCCAGTGTCAACCCAGTCTCAACCCAGCCCTGTCTCATCCCAGCCCAGTCTCAACCCAGTCTCAGCCCAGCCCAGTCTCAACCCAGCCCAGTCTCAACCCAGTCTCAGCCCAGCCCAGCCCAGTCTCAACCCAGTCTCAGCCCAGCCCAGTCTCAACCCAGTCTCAGCCCAGCCCAGTGTCAACCCAGCCCAGTCTCAACCCAGTCTCAGCCCAGCCCAGTCTCAACCCAGCCCAGTCTCATCCCAGCCCAGTCTCAACCCAGCCCAGTCTCAACCCAGTCTCATCCCAGCCCAGTCTCATCCCAGCCCAGTCTCATCCCAGCCCAGTCTCAACCCAGTCTCAACCCAGCCCAGTCTCAACTCAGTACAGTTTCAGCCCAGTCTCAGCCCAGCACAGTCTCAGCCCAGCCCAGTCTCAGCCCAGTCTCAACCCAGTACAGTTTCAACCCAGTCTCAGCCCAGCACAGCCTCAGCCCAGTCTCAGCCCATCCCAGTCTCAGCCCAACCCAGCCCAGTCTCAGCCCAGTCTCAACCCAGCACCATCTCAGCCCAGTCTCAACTCAGCCCAGTCTCAGCCTAGTCTTAGCCCAGCACAGTCTCAACCCAGTACAGTTTCAACCCAGTCTCAGCCCAGTCTCAGCCCAGCACAATCTCAGCCCAGTCTCAGCCCATCCCAGTCTCAGCCCAGTCTCAGCCCAGCACAGTCTCAGCCCAGCCCATTCTCAGCCCAACACAGCCCAGTCTCAGCCCAGTCTCAACCCAGTACAGTTTCAACCCAGTCTCAGCCCAGTCTCAGCCCAGCCCAGTCTCAGCCCATCCCAGTCTCAGCCCAACACAGCCCAGTCTCAGCCCAGTGTCAACCCAGCACCATCTCAGCCCAGTCTCAACTCAGCCCAGTCTCAGCCCAGTCTTAGCCCAGCACAGTCTCAACCCAGTACAGTTTCAACCCAGTCTCAGCCCAGTCTCAGCCCAGCACAATCTCAGCCCAGTCTCAGCCCATCCCAGTTTCAGCCCAACCCAGCCCAGTCTCAGCCCAGTCTCAACCCAGCACCGTCTCAGCCCAGTCTCAACTCAGCCCAGTCTCAGCCCAGTCTTAGCCCAGCACAGTCTCAACCCAGTCTCAGCCCAGCCCAGTCTCAGCCCAGCCCAGTCTCAGCCCAACCCTGCCCAGTCTCAGCCCAGCCCAGTCTCAGCCCAGCCCAGTCTCAGCCCAGCCCAGTCTCAGCCCAACCCTGCCCAGTCTCAGCCCAGCCCAGTCTCAGCCTAGCCCAGTCTCAGCCCAGCCCAGTCTCAGCCCAGCCCAGCCCAGTCTCAGCCTAGCCCAGTCTCAGCCCAACCCTGCCCAGTCTCAGCCCAGCCCAGTCTCAGCCTAGCCCAGTCTCAGCCCAGCCCAGTCTCAGCCTAGCCCAGTCTCAGCCCAACCCTGCCCAGTCTCAGCCCAGCCCAGTCTCAGCCCAGCCCAGTCTCAGCCCAGCCCAGTCTCAGCCCAACCCTGCCCAGTCTCAGCCCAGAGCCCTGTGATAGAGTGATTAACGCTGAGATCCTGATGGATTAAACAGTCCCCTGGTGAGATGTACTCTGTCTGCTACCATAGCCTGCTGTCACCAAGGATACACTCACAGAGGTGACTGTGGTGGGAGGATGGGGAGATGAGAGGAAGGGAATAGGAGGTGGGGTGGAATGGTGGGAAGAAAAGGACTAATGGAAGGGGGAAATAAGGAGAATGAAGGATTAGAGGATATACAGGGAACAGATGAGGAGGCGGTAAGGAGGGAGTGGAATGAGAGAGAACTGTAAATAGGAGAGAGGGTTTGTAGTGGAATTGATACAGCAAATATGAAAGGGTTTGTGGGAAAGGAATGGAATGTTTGTTTCCTCTGTCGGTGTTTAGTGCGTGGGTGTTGAGGCTGACTGGGTAGGTGAGTGAGCAGAATGCTGCATCATGGGTGAATATTGCTCTCTGTGCACTGCTTCACCCTGGGCCAAATGGTCCAGTCTTCACTAACACAAACACAGCCACTGTTATTATCTCTCTTCGCCTGAGGAATCAATTATAGCTAAGCACCATTGTTACCAGACGGGGATCCGGGCATTAAAGTTTTAAAAGTTCCAAATATAAAAAATGTATCCATTCAGGGACACACACAGAATATTTACTGTTAACAAATAACTTGATAACTTCAACTCCAAATCATTTATTCATGCTCTGTGCCATCTCAACACGGGGATTTGACTTGCGGTTAATTTCTCTGGATTTATACATTGTTTAAATAAATATGTATCGCCTCTTGACTAATGTATAAGTGTGGCTGACAGATCTATCAGCTGCTAGCTTTATGAGAAAAACTGAGCTGTTCCCACTGCTCCTTACAGACAGGTTTAAATACTGAGTCTATACAAGTGTAATTACCGTTATGAGTGTTAACCTTCCAAACTAACGCCCAATGGCTTTAGCTCAGTCTTGAGGCCAATAGAGATCTGCGACCAAGGCTAGGCTAATCTTATTCCTCCTTCCAAATTCATATGAACTCCGTAATTCAGCAGGGAACTAAAATGGTAGGAGGTGATGGAGGATCAGGAAAGTGGAGCTAGCTTTCCGCAGCCCCGCTCCTGCTGAAAGCATGAGAAACAGTGTGGCAGATCTGAAATAGTTCACAGCTTCAGAACGGTCCCCGGGGGGGGTGCAAATTGGCTCTCAGAGCAGTAAAAAGAAACAATTGCCCTTTACCTCTGAGGTTGCATGTCATCTCTCAACCACTCACCGCTGGGCAGTTTAAGGTCAAGTAGACCATTTTACCTTATTTCTCTGCTCTGAAGGCAGAGAGAGAAAAAGAGGGGGAGAACCAGAGAGAGAATGAGAGGGAAAGAGAGAGACAGAGAGATTCTGAAGGTCTTTGAAAGAGGTTTAACAGCCATCCCAAGTGATTTTCTTCCTTCCCTCAGTCTAAGAAACATGTTGATAATGGCTGCTTGTCAGATAGGATGAACTCAGGACTCACCTTCTGTTTCTCAGGCTGACTATGTGACCTCCACACAACATGAATTATGAAGAGAACGCCATGTTGATCTCATCTCTGTTGGTTGTGTTTGGGCGTATCTCATAGTTGTCCATGAGTACAGGAGGCTACATCCAATACACTCCTCCCTCTCTCTCTCTCTCTCTCTCTCTCTCTCTCTCTCCCTCTCTCTCTCCCTCTCTCTCTCTCTCTCTCTCTCTCTCTCTCTATCTCTCTCCCTCTCTCTCTCCCTCTCTCTCTCTCTCTCTCTCTCTCTATCTCTCTCCCTCTCTCTCTCCCTCTCTCTCTCTCTCTCTCTCTCTCTCTATCTCTCTCCCTCTCTCTCTCTCTCTCCCTCTCTCTCTCTCTCTCTCTCTCTCTCTCTCTCTCTCTCTCTCTCTCTCTCTCTCCCTCTCTCTCTCCCTCTCTCTCTCTCTCTCTCTCTATCTCTCTCCCTCCCTCTCTCTCTCTCTCTCTCTCTCTCTCTCTCTCTCTCTCTCTCTATATATATATATATATATATATATATATATATATATATACAGGTAACTGGCAAAACAATGGAAACACTTGAGTAAATGAGGGATAGATCCCATCACGCTTTAAAAATGCTTGCCCATTATTTTGGCTACAGTGCCAGCATCCACAGGGCAGGAGTGGTCACTGAATGGTTGGATGAGCATGAAAACGATGTAAACCACATGCCATGCCTGTCTTAGTCACCAGATCTCGACCCAATTCTGGAGCAGCGCCGGAGACAGCGTTTTCCACCACCATCAACAAAACAGCAAATGATGGATTTTCTCATGGAGGAATAGTGTCACATCCCTCCAATAGAGTTCCAGACACTTGTAGAATATATGCCAAGGTGCATTGAAGCTGTATTCAAGTATTTAGTTGGAAGCTAATTTCTCCAGATTTAGTCACCCTCCTACATTTATTGGTTATAATGTGTACTGCTGTAGTGCAGTATAGTAAATAATATCTTGCCTTTGTAGTCATGGATAATAAATCATTGAAATATCAGCATATTTTTTGCTTTGCATTTAGTGGTAGAGAGGTGAATATTATTTAATGACAAAGTATTTTGCTGTCATTCTATTATATTGCTAATCACTGAAGAGTTATTTCACTCATTGAAATATTTGAATGACATAATGTCTGGCCTTTTCATGTCAAGAGCATAGTCACAGTGTCACGTCCTCACCATAGAGAGCTCTTATTTTCTATGGTAGAGTAGGTCAGGGTGTGACTGGGGGGGTTTATCTAATTTATTTAGTTCTATGTTGTTTTGGTTCTAGTTTGTTTTTTCTATGTTGGGATTTTTGTATGATCCCCAATTAGAGGCAGCTGGTCATCGTTGTCTCTAATTGGGGATCATATTTAAGTAGTTGTTTTTCCCACCTGTGTTTGTGGGAGATTATTTTGAGTTAGTGCATGTTGCACCTCTTCCGTCACGGTTTGTGTTTTGTTTGTAGTTGTTTGTTTTTGGAAAGTTTCACATTAAAATAAAAGATGTGGAACAATACCCACACTGCACTTTGGTCTCCTTCCTATGACAAATGTGACACACAGACTGCTTGTAATTAAATAATAAAAATAATGTACTGAGTCTATCATGGAAGCATAAATATGCAGCAATTTATTCAGCTACGACTGAAATTATTCTTATCAGGTACCTCACCTCACTGAAGGTGAGGCGTCAGTCTGAGCAGTCAGTCAGCATTTCTCTACATAACTGAGAGGAGTTCTGAATGAATTTTATAATTAATCTTGTCAAATTAAGTTACACAGAAGTCCGACCCTGAATTAGGCAGTCTGGAATATCCAAATTGCCTTAATGTGAAATCTGGCTCCAGAATGCACTTTGTTCTCTCATGTTGAAATGAGGCAAGTTTTTAGCGGAGATGAAAAGTGTATGCTGTAATAACCAGTTATTAGTTCTTATCACGCTGTGCCTTTATGTGATTAATTTCCTCGCAAAGTAATTGTAATGTTTTTTTAAAAGGACGGCTTATTTCATTAGGCATATGTACAGAAATGAAAGTAAAAAGAAAGATGGTGGGATTAATGAAATACAAAGGGCCAACTTAATGTCACATTTTCTGTAACGAGATGAAAACTTGACATACACAAAATACTTCACATAAATAATAGATTACTTTCACTATTTTAACTAGGCAGGTCAGTTAAGAACAAATTCTTATTTTCAATGACGGCCTAGGAACAGTGGGTTAACTGCCTTGTTCAGGGGCAGAACAACAGATTTTTACCTTGTCAGCTCGGGGATTCAATCTTGCAACCTTCCGGTTACTAGTCCAGCACTCTAACCACTAGGCTACCTGCCACCCCGAGAGGTTACTATGTGTATTGAGTAAAAAAAACTGCAATAAGTGTTGTGTCTGCTCCACCTCCTCACTTCCCGAGTGTTCTTTATGGTTCTTTAGCACATACACCATGTCACTCAGGGATTTTTGCAGTTTCCTATCAATGCTCAAACCTTTTAGCACATCATCAAAGTCCCTCCCGCCTGCCTCCCCCTCAAGCCCTTCCCTGGCTCCCAGCCCTCTGGACCAGGAGAGAAGAAAGTGCCAGCCTCTTTCCCCTCCTCCCTTCTCCTCCCTGTGTGGAGGGGACTCAGCAGGGGCAATAAAAACGCAGCGTGCAAACCCCCTGTCTGCCTAAACGGCACCCATTATCACCTGATTAGCAGTGATGGAGCACTCCTCGTTAGGCTCTGTGGCAGGCAGGCAGCTTCAGAGGCCTGGGAACGAGGCAGGCAGGATGGGTCACATTAATGTCTGGGTCTCTATGGTGCTATTGGGTTACTGTATTTTGGAAGCCCTTACTGTGGCGACCACTGGAAACTCTGCACCCCTTAAATTTCACGGCCTCCACAATGTGGAATCGTTACAGTGAGCTCTGTACTCCAGCACTTCGGATTTGAAATTATACAATGACTATGAGGTTTAAGTGCAGACTGTCTGTTTTAATTTGAGGCCATTTCCGTCCACATCGGTTGAACCGTTTAGAAATTACAGCAATTTTGTACATAGTTCCCCCATTTTAGGGGACCAAAAGTATTGGGACAAATTCACTTATATGTGTATTAAGTCAAAAGTTTAGTATTTGGTCCCATATTCCTAGCATGCAAGGACTACATCAAGCTTGTGACTCCACAAACTTGTTGGATGCATTTGCTTTTTGTTTTGGTTGTGTTTCAGATTATGTTGTGCCCTATAGAAATGAATGGTAAATAATGTATTGTCATTTTGGAGTCACATTTATTGTAAATAAGAATAGAATATGTTTCTAAACACTTCTACGTGAATGTGGATGCTACCATGATTACGGATAATCCTGAATGAATCGTGAATAACGATGATTGTGAAAGTTACAGAGGTATAAATATACTACAGCCCCTCCCCCCCAAAAAATGCTAACCGTCCCTGCCTGTTATTGTAATGGTGAGAGGTTAGCATATCTTGGGGCTATGATATTTGTGCGTCTGTAACTTTCTCACACATTATTATTCACGATTCATTCAGGATTATCCATAATCATTCAGATTCAGATTCAGACAACGTGATGTCCTCAGAGAGGCACTTCATTTTGCAGCAGTCATAGAACATATCACGTATAAAAATCAAATAAAACAACAACAAATATCAAAGGATATTTCTAAGCCAGTAGGCAGGGTAAGTGCAATTTCATAGTTAAAGTGCATGTGCTAATGTGCAATTAGTCTAACATTTTGTTAAATTGCAGAATTGCATTCGGAATAAAAGAGTACTTGGCCCTGTTTTGGTAGCATCCACATGAATGTAGAAGTGTTCAAATCCAAAGTGCTGGAATACAGAGAGTCGAAAAAACTAAAAATGTGTCCCCGTCCCAATACTTTTGGAGCTCTGTGTATTTCTAATGATGTAATGCAAAGGTTTGGGATGGGATGGAAGAATCAAGTTCTCGCTATACCACTAGGGGGGAAGTTCATTAGATATACTGGTGGTGGCCTGGCCCCAGTGTTGCATACTCCAGGAGTCTAAACTGTATGTGTGTGTGTGTGTGTGTTTTGTATCTGTGTGTCCTCTTTATATCACATATTTAACTGTACATTTTATGGCACACTTGGCTCTGTAGTCCCTTAGCCCTCTGCCAAATCTGTTACTACTGAATGTATTGAACATTTATATACATCAGGGTCAAAGCAAGGCTTTAGTAGCATGTCACACATCATTCAATGAGATATAGTGTCAGAGTCCAACACTGCATGTGATTTCTGGAAGGTCAGTGGAATTCTTCTTTATTGCAGGGTGTTACTGGAGGGCTCTAAAGCGTACAATCTGCCGTGACAGATACTAAAGTTGTTGTTTCAGTTAAGTGCTATACAAATCTACTGATTGGAACCCATAGATTTACTGTATGAACTGTCACTGTGTTTTAAAGCCATGCTATTGTTTATCTAACTCTAATGACAATGATTTGAATCTGCATAAAAATGCATGCACAGCCGTCTCTCTCCTGGAAAGCTTCAGGCCCCTGGGGTATCTGCAAGCATAAATCTCTTTTTAACAAAACGACCTTACTCCGCTCTGTTGTTGTCATATTTAGTAACAGCAGTAGCAGGAGAAAAGAGGCAGTGAAAAGCCTCCTTCGGTAGGTTTGTGTGGATGCCAGCTGTATGCATTTTCAAGAGGCCTTTTTATGCTGTGATGTACACTGCCTGTTCTTCATAGATGCCATCTCTCTCTGGGAGAGAACTGCTATCCCAGCAGAACACTTTCACCCAGAATACAGATGGAGAATCTGTCCTTTTGCACTTCTGAAATACACTCACATGGATATCTCATCCTGTAATTGGGAATGTAAAAAAAAAAATCTGAATGTGAATAGATGACACAGTATATCATGAGAATATACAGTACCAGTCAAAAGTTTGGACACACCTACTCATTCAAGGGTTTTTCTTTATTTTTACTATTTTCTACATTGTAGAATAATAGTGCTGACATCAAAACTATGAAATAACACACATGGAATTATGTAGTAACCAAAAAAGAGCTAAACAAATCTAAATATATTTTATATTTGAGATTCTTCAAAGTAGCCACCCTTTGCCTTGATGACAGTTTTGCACACTCTTGGCATTCTCTCAACCAGCTTCATGAGGTAATCACCTGGAATGCATTTCATTTAAAAGGCGTGCCATGTTAAAAGTTAATTTGTGGAATTTCTTTCCTTCTTAATGCATTTGAGCCAGTCAGTTGTGTTGTGACAAGGTAGGGGGGTATACAGAAGATAGCCCTATTTGGTAAAAGACCAAATCCATATTATGGCAAGAACAGCTCAAATAAGCAAAGAGAAATGACAGTCCATCATTACTTTAAGACATGAAGGTCAGTCAATCTGAAACATTTCAAGAACTTTGAAAGTTTCTTCAAGTGCAGTCGCAAAAACCATCAAGTGCTATGATGAAACTGGCTCTCATGAGGACCGCCACAGGAAAGGAAGACCCAGAGTTACCTCTGCTACAGAGGATACGTTCATTAGAGTTAAGTGCACCTCGGATTACAGCCCAAATAAATGCTTCACAGAGTTCAAGTAACAGACACATCTCAACATCAACTGTTCAGAGAAGACTGCTTGGATCAGGCATTCATGGTCGAATTGCTGCAAAGAAACCACTACTGAATGACACCAATAATAAGAAGAGCCAAGAAACACGAGCAATGGACATCTGTCCCTTGGTCTGATCAGTCAAAATTTTAGATTATTGGTTCCAACCACTGTGTCTTTGTAAGATGCAGAGTAGATGAACGGATGATCTCTGAGTGTGTGGCTCCAACCGTGAAGCATGGAGGAGGAGGTGTGATGGTGTGGGGGTGCTTTGCTTGTGACACTGTCAGCGATTTATTTAGAATTCTAGGCACACTTAACCAGCATGGCTACCACAGAATTTTGCAGCGATAGACCATCCCATCTGGTTTGCACTTAGTGGGACTATCATTTGTTTTTCAACAGGACAATGACCCAACACACCTCTAAACTGTGTAAGAGCTATTTGACCAAGAAGGAGAATGATGGAGTGCTGCATCAGATGACTTGGCCTCCACAATTTATTTAATTTAATTTAACCTTTATTTAACTAGGCAAGTCAGTTGAGAACAAATTCTTATTTACAATGACGGCCTACCCCAGCCAACCCTAACCCGGATGACGCTGGGCCAATTGTGCGCCACCCTATAGGACTCCCAATCACGGCTGGTTGTGATACAGCCTGGAATTGAACCAGGGTCTGTAGTGACGCGTCTAGCGCTGAGATGCAGTGCCTTACACCGCTGCACCACTCGGGATCCCCAATCAATTAATCAACCCCCAACAATCACCCAACCTCAACCCAATTGAGATGGTTTGGGATGAGTTGGACCGCAGAGTGAAGGAAAAACAGCCAACAAGTGCTCAGCATATGTGGGAACTCCTTCAGGATTGTTGGAAAAGCATTCCAGGTGAAGCTGGTTGAGAGAATGCCAAGAGTGTGCAAAGCTGTCATCAAGGCAAAGGGTGGTTTCTTTGAAGAATCTAAAATCAAAAATATATTTTGATTTGTTTAACACTTTTTGCTTACTATATGATTCCATATGTGTTATTTCATAGTTTTGATGTCGTCACTATTATTCTACAATGTAGAAAATAGTAAAAATACAGAAAAACCTTTGACTGAGTAGGTGTGTCCAAACTTTTGACTAGTACTGTATATGAGAAAGTTTTGTCTCTCTGTTGTCTGTGCCAGTCCTCCTCTCCTCCACCCAGTGCCTAGTCCTCCACCCTGGCCTGCTGTCCTCAGGCCAGGGTGAATAGTTTCCTCGGCTTAAAGGGCACTTCAGGATCTTATTAGGCCTTATGGGAGAGAACATCATCCCAGGCTAAGATTCCAGGTATCCAGCATGTCTGCCCTGTGACTGCTGGCATGTTGAAAACAACCACCTCTCAATTCTTCCCTGACAACATCCAGTGCCAATGACGTATTACTCACATAATATGCCTATTTTAATCAAATACCAGGCACCCTGCTGGTATCCAACGGAATCTCACTGCTCCTAACAGTCCTGCTGGTTTCCAATGGAATCCCACTGCTCCTAATAGTCCTGCTGGTTTCCAATGGAATCCCACTGCTCCTAACAGTCCTGCTGGTTTCCAATGGAATCCCACTGCTCCTAACAGTCCTGCTGGTTTCCAATCGAATCCCACTGCTCCTAACAGTCCTGCTGGTTTCCAATGGAATCCCACTGCTCCTAACAGTCCTGCTGGTATCCAATGGAATCCCACTGCTCCTAACAGTCCTGCAGGTTTCCAATGGAATCCCACTGTTCCTATCAGTCCTGCTGGTTTCCAATGGAATCCCACTGCTCCTAACAGTCCTGCTGGTTTCCAATCGAATCCCACTGCTCCTAATAGTCCTGCTGGTTTCCAATCGAATCCCACTGCTCCTATCAGTCCTGCGGTTTCCAATGGAATCCCACTGCTCCTAATAGTCCTGCTGGTTTCCAATCGAATCCCACTGCTCCTATCAGTCCTGCTGGGTTCCAATCGAATCCCACTGCTCCTAACAGTCCTGCTGGTTTCCAATGGAATCCCACTGCTCCTAACAGTCCTGCTGGTTTCCAATGGAATCCCACTGCTCCTAACAGTCCTGCTGGTTTCCAAGAGAATCCCACTGCTCCTAACAGTCCTGCTGGTTTCCAATCGAATCCCACTGCTCCTATCAGTCCTGCGGTTTCCAATGGAATCCCACTGCTCCTAATAGTCCTGCTGGTTTCCAATCGAATCCCACTGCTCCTATCAGTCCTGCTGGGTTCCAATCGAATCCCACTGCTCCTAACAGTCCTGCTGGTTTCCAATGGAATCCCACTGCTCCTAACAGTCCTGCTGGTTTCCAATGGAATCCCACTGCTCCTAACAGTCCTGCTGGTTTCCAAGAGAATCCCACTGCTCCTAACAGTCCTGCTGGTTTCCAATGGAATCCCACTGCTCCTAACAGTCCTGCTGGTATCCAATGGAATCCCACTGCTCCTAACAGTCCTGCAGGTTTCCAATGGAATCCCACTGCTCCTATCAGTCCTGCTGGTTTCCAATGGAATCCCACTGCTCCTAACAGTCCTGCTGGTTTCCAATGGAATCCCACTGCTCCTATCAGTCCTGCTGGTTTCCAATGGAATCCCACTGCTCCTATCAGTCCTGCTGGTTTCCAATGGAATCCCACTGCTCCTAATAGTCCTGCTGGTTTCCAATGGAATCCCACTGCTCCTATCAGTCCTGCTGGTTTCCAATGGAATCCCACTGCTCCTATCAGTCCTGCAGGTTTCCAATGGAATCCCACTGCTCCTATCAGTCCTGCGGTTTCCAATGGAATCCCACTGCTCCTAACAGTCCTGCTGGTTTCCAATGGAATCCCACTGCTCCTATCAGTCCTGCTGGTTTCCAATGGAATCCCACTGCTCCTAACAGTCCTGCTGGTTTCCAATCGAATCCCACTGCTCCTAATAGTCCTGCTGGTTTCCAATCGAATCCCACTGCTCCTATCAGTCATGCTGGTTTCCAATGGAATCCCACTGCTCCTAATAGTCCTGCTGGTTTCCAAACGAATCCCACTGCTCCTATCAGTCCTGCTGGTTTCCAATGGAATCCCACTGCTCCTAACAGTCCTGCAGGTTTCCAATCGAATCCCACTGCTCCTAACAGTCCTGCAGGTTTCCAATCGAATCCCACTGCTCCTATCAGTCTCTGGCTTTATTTTCTCCTTCTCTTTTTTTCTCTCCAATTGTTCTGGGAAATCTTGTAAATGCAAATGGGGCCAAAGAGAATGTAATTGCTGCTGTGTGATGATTAGAAGAGGAAACAAATGATTTCCCAACACCAGGGTCAGCCCGGGTTTAATTAGGGAAAGCACAATCAGTGTCACTCCTCTCTGTCGCCTGCCTTCCTGCATTCCTGGCTGGGCCTGGGCCAGTACAATCACACTCCCTTCAAGAGGGTCTCAAGAAAATGGGCTGCTGAGGAAATAAGAAATGAGAGAGCAAAGCAGCAGTGACTTCTTTTGTCCATAACAGGATTGTTTTGGAAATTGAGCGTCTGGAGATGCCAAGGCCCATCGGCAAGAAGAGGTCAGGGTTAATGAACAGTACAAAACGGAAAATGTTCAGGTACTCTGCTACTGTACAGACAGGTTGCTTAGAAAGCACTCTTTACAGTAAGAAAAGCTCAGTTGCTGGTGAAAATCTGAGGAGAAACAGAAAAGGCCAGTCTAACAAAGGACTTGTATCAAAAGACAGACTGTACAGTCTCATCTTGTATGCCTGTGTTATACTGCTGCAATGAGACTACACTACAGAATAAAGATTTTCTAAAGAAAACCTTATCTCTACTCTCACTAAAACTTGACGAAAACTAAGCTGGACAAACGAGTGAGACACGCCAGGTGAAATGACTGTGACCAATCTTCATGATTATCCAATCAGGGCCCTGAAACATCAATTTTTCCCAGTCAATAGATAATTAAGGGGAATAATTGGTGGGGTATACTCTGTAGACAGTAGACTTGGTGCTGTTCCATCCATCCAACTCCATCCAGCCTTACCCCTAGCCCCAGCTCTCACTCCCCGGCTGTAAGGAGACAGAGATTTACAACATCATCACCCTGATAGCCTCAACAGTTGTCCACTGATCCTACACTGTGCCCTGCTCCCTGCCTGCCTGCCCTCCCCTCTCTAGGCTCTCAGAAAGGAATCAAATGAAATCTAGGAGCTGTCTGGCTTTGGTGAAAGGCCACTGTAGCATTAGCCTGGAATAAGACAGAGCAATTGGACTGTAATTCCTTTCCAGCTATTAGCCCATCACAGCTTGCTGTTCGCCTTGTTTCTCGCCCCAACCCCAACCGCCTTTGATTCATTAATTCATTCCAAAACAAAGCTGAATCACATCTCGGTCTGGGCGCCTAAAATTGGATAAAGCAATAATACCTCCCTTTCGCTTGACAAATAAAGAATACAGCGTTACGGAGAAAATAGATGTGCTCTCATTTGGCGTAATCATTTGTGGGGTTTTCATGTTTTATTTATACTCTGAGGAACCTCTATGGATCCCGTATATCACTGGCCCAATGAGGCGATTCAGTTGTGCTGTATTGATTTAGTTTGACTGTGCCCCACTCCACCTCTCCACCCTACCCCTCTGCACCTCCCTCCCCACACAGTATACTTCCGTCTGGGCTTTGCCCTAGCCTTCAGACTGGCTCTTAGTCAAAGCTTAGCAGCTCCCGGTACACAATTCAGTCCCCATCATTCAATATCTCCATTATCAGACTTATTAGTTCAGTCATTGTTTTGCTTTCATTAAGGAGAGATCCATCGTCTCGGACACCTCCGAATTATCATGGCTGCTTCTGGCATATCAGCAATACGGTATATAACATAGTCTGACCACATCCTGCTGTGTGTGTGTCTGTGTGTGTCTGTGTGTGTGTCTGTGTGTGCGCCATGTTGACCTTGAGTTAGCTGACATGCAGGCCCCTCTAGAAACCTGCTGACATGCTTCATGCATGCAGACGTTTATACCCCCACCCACCCACCTACACCTACACACACACACACACACACACACACACACACACACACACACACACACACACACACACACACACACACACACACACATATACACACACACACACACACACACGCGCACACACACACACACACACACACACACACGCACGCACGCACACGCACACACACACACACACACACACACACACACACACACACACACGCACACACACACACACACACACACACACACACACACACACACACACACACACACACACACACACACAGCAAGACAGGAGACGGTGGGGCAGGGCAGGTTTAAGATGCGAGGCAGGTCCTTGTGTGTGTATCGATCCTGCGAGGGCTCTTAGGCTCTCAGGCCCTTCCCTTCCTCAACAGTGGAGGCCATTCATCATGGAGGCCATGACTGGGAGCTGAGCCCCCTGTCTCTGTCAGGGTAAAACAGACCTGGGCTGGGAAGACTGTCTCACAGCAGCCTGCTGCTGGATGGATGAATCCCTGTCACCCTGACTCATGACATGGACTGGCCCACTCCCTCATCTGAGAATACACTATCATGGGTAAAGTCTATTTCTGTTATTCGTGGGTGTACTTTAGCCTGATGTAAAAATAATATATTATATTAGTTTGTCTCTAACGTGATTATGCTTGTGATTTATGCATTTCTCTCACAGTGTCAGTCCCTTCATCCCAACCTGCCACACCTTGTTCCTCCCCCACACTCTCACAGAGACACTTTGATTGATAGCGTCAGAAGCCATGGGGAAACATTTGTCCCTCCTGTACATTGATGGCCCGGGGTTGGCGGTCATGAGGACGGAGCAGAGCCAGAGGCAGCTCCGGAGCGTGGCCCGGCATCAGATGTGTTCTAAATAACTTTGACAGAGGAGTTTTATTGTCTCTCAGTGCTGCAGCTAATCTGATGAGAGGGGATGCCACGCTGCGGCAGAAACACAAGACACAGACAGACAGAGAGAGAGGCAGACGCTCAGCTGGTGGGAAATCTGCCCTCTGAATCTCTCCCCCACTCTCCCTCTCTCTCACCTCTCTTCAGTCTTGCTTCCTTTCCTGCCTCTCCCGCTCCATCCTCTTTCCCTCTTTACAGATGATTTGGGAAGTCACAGCTTTTCCCTTCCATTTATGAAATTGCTCATGTATTTTCTCCCTCCCGCCCTGCTCTCTCTCTCCCCATAAGTCTTTGTGGATGCATCCTCTCAGCAGACACTCAGAGTCAAATCCCATCCAGAGAGTGCAGCTCAGTGGGAGAGTACTCAAAATTCATAGCAGGGTAATCCTCTCTCCTCGTGGCATTACTGGCCCTGGCGTTCCCTGCCGCTCGCCCTTAATCCGCACCCGTGCCCTCGTATTTACCTCCAAAAGCCATGCACAGCCAGGCAGCCGCATCACAACTAAGGACAGGCTCTGAGGTTGTAGTGGCTGTAGTGTTGTCATTGTGCTTCTCTGCTTGGTGAGGGCAGATAGGGAGATTTAAAGGACCTTGAGTCTCCGTCTCTGTTTGCATGACTGACTGTTTCAGGGCCTGTGTTGGAGGGCAAAGGGAGAATTATGGTTTTACATTAAACGGGATGACAGAGGCTGTCTGAATGACAAAGGGTGACACACTCAATTGTATCTGTGTGTGTGTGTGTTTGAGAGTGTATTTCAAGTTTTAGGGTATATGTGATACATACTACACTGAGTATACAAAACATTAAGCTCTTTCCATGACATAGACTTACCAGGTGAATACAGTTGAAAGCTATGATCCCTTATTGGTGTCACTTGTTAAATCCACTTCAATCAGTGTAGATGAAGGGGAGGAGACAGGTCAAGAAGGATTTTTTGTGATATCCCTGACACATTTTTCAAATGTCTGTACTGTATGTATATGTGTTTTATTACCTGACAAATATATTGTATCTATCTATCTATCTATCTATCTATCTATCTATCTATCTATCTATCTATCTATCTATCTATCTATCTATCTATCTATCTATCTATCTATCTATCTATCTATCTATCTATCTATCTATCTATCTATCTATCTATCTATCTATCTATCTCTCTCTCTCTCTCTCTCTCTGTCTGTCTGTCTGTCTGTCTGTCTGTCTGTCTGTCTGTCTGTCTGTCTGTCTGTCTGTCTGTCTGTCTGTCTGTCTGTCTGTCTGTCTGTCTGTCTGTCTGTCTGTCTGTCTGTCTGTCTGTCTGTCTGTCTGTCTGTCTGTCTGTCTGTCTGTCTGTCTGTCTACTACTGATATATATATAGTAATCTATATATATATATATATCTAACCCACACACCTCTGAGACTATTGAGTTCATATGTCCCTAAAGTGATAGATTACTAATTGGTACATTTGGTATAATGGTAGATAGTGTATGCATTGCCCTGTCGTTTTTAACAGAGCACAACCCCGTCCTCCTCTCATCCACTTTACCCTCCTTCAAACCTGTGACCGCTGACAGACTTCCAGGTGTGCCCTCACCCAGGAGACAGGCCCAGTGTCACCGGCACAGAACGACTTGTCAGAGAGTACGTGTACACTCCTGATAACGTTTGGTGATATTTGCTGGCTGACTTTCCTGTCCTCTCGATTCCCAGGACTGTCTTCACACTGACCTGTATAAGTGACCTGGTGTCTGTGGGAGACACACTGGAAGGAGATCAGAATATGAAATGATCATATTTTTAAAGTTGTACCTTTGACATTGTCCTATGGTAGTGTTTCTGGAGCAGCTTGTTGTTCTATCATAGATTGAAATGTATTCAGCTACCATTTATAGTAGTTAAACACCTGAAACTATCCCCAGAAATCAGGTGGGAAAGACATTGGCTCACCTGTGTTCAAATACATTGGCCATGTCTTCACTGCTGTTAAACATGATCAAATAACAAGTGCATTCAGTTTACAATATATGCACATGTCTTATCTAGCTATTGGTGTAGCAAACAACATGGTGCATCCAGCTCCCACGCTTTCTCAACTAAGACAAAATATCGATCAGGTCCAATCAGTCATGCATTCATGGATTTTAACTGAAAAGGCAATACTACTGACTTTTAATGAAACAGAAGACACATTAGTACATACACAGGTGTAATTTCAATACGTGCAATAATTGGGCTATGTACAATATTTTATTTTGTTTTTGTTTATATATAGAATTGTTTTATAGGTATATTGCATGTTCTGTCCAATAGAATGCCTATGTAGATATTCCATAAAAAATCTGCTGTTTCCAGCTACAATAGTCCTTTACAATATTAACAATGTCTGCACTGCATTTCTGATCAATTTGACAGGTTTGCTTTTCTTTCAAAAACAAGGACATTTCCAAGTGACTGTCACGACTTCCACCGAAGTCGGTCCCTCTCCTTGTTCGGCGGCGTTCGGCGGTCGACGTCACCGGCCTTCTAGCCATCGCCGATCCACTTTCATTTTCCATTTGTTTTGTCTTTGTTTTACACAACTGGTTTCAATTCCCCTATTACTTGTTCATTATTTAACCCTCTGTTCCCCCATGGTTTTATGTGAGTGATTGTTTGTATGTATACGGTCCGTTATTGTGGGCTAGTTCATTGTGTTGTATTTATTGATACTTTGAGTAAATGACGTTCCTTACTCATTTCTGCTGTCCTGCGCCTGACTCCTCCACACCAGCTACACACAGGCCGATTACAGAATCACTCACCGAAACAAATGGAATCAGCAGGAGCAGACGCCTTCCCTGTGGCAGTAGAAGAGCGCGTCCAGCAGCACGCGACCATGGTGCAACGTCTGGGCACCGCCATGGATCGCGTGCTGCAGACGATGGATCGTTGGGAGAGAGGAGGAGGATTTCCAGCGCCTCCACCAGCCCCACTACCGTCGACCCCACTGTCCACCCCTCCTTCACCCAGTCCTAGCGGGATTCGGCTCGCGCTCTCGAGGGAGTATGATGGGACGGCTGCCGGATGCCAGGGATTCCTACTACAGCTGGAGTTCTACCTGGCGACCGTCCACCCGGCTCCTTCGGGACGTGAGAGCATGTCCACCCTTGTCTCCTGCCTCTCAGGCAAAGCCCTGGAGTGGGCCAACGCCGTATGGAGTGAAGGCGACCATTACGCAGAGTTCACACGCCGCTTTCGGGCAGTTTTCGACCACCCGCCTGAGGGTCGAGCGGCGGGTGAACGACTGTTCCTCCTGAGGCAGGGGACGAGGAGCGTGCAGGATTTTGCATTGGACTTCCGGACCCTGGCCGCCAGCGTAGGATGGAACGACAGGGCCCTGATCGATCACTACCAGTGCAGTCTGCGCGAGGACGTCTGTCGGGAGTTGGCCTGCCGAGACACCACCCTCACGTTGGACCAGCTGGTGGACCTGTCCATCTGGCTGGACTACCTGCTGGCTGCCCGCGGACGTCCGGATCGGGGCCTGTCAGTTCCATCCCCCAGCACCTCCTCTCCGACGCCCATGGAGCTGGGAGGTGCTGCGCTTAGGGCGACCGGGGGAGGGGCCATTCCCTGCACCATCTGTGGCTGCAGAGGGCACACTGCTGGTCGGTGCTGGGGGGGTTCCTCAGGGAGTCGAGGCAGCAGGCAGGGAACTATCGTGTCACCCCAGGTGAGTCGGAACCAGGCTCACCCAGAGCCCCCTGTTGCTCACATGTATGTGTTTATCAAATTTCCTACGTTTTCCCCGCATCCCCAGCATAAGGCGCTCGTAGATTCAGGCGCAGCTGGGAATTTTATAGACCGTTCTTTTGCCCATAGTTTAGGGATTCCCCTGGTTCCTGTGGATATGCCCTTCCCTGTGCACGCCCTAGATAGTCGACCATTAGGGTCAGGGCTGATTAGGGAGGCCACCACTCCACTAGACATGGTTATGCAGGAGGGTCACAAGGAGAGAAACAGTCTCTTCCTTATTGATTCTCCTGCGTTTCCCATGGTGCTGGGCCTACCCTGGTTGGCCTGTCACAACCCCACTATTTCGTGGCAACAGAGGGCTCTCAAGGGGTGGTCACGAGAGTGCTCAGGGATGTGTGTAGGGGATTCCATCGGTGCGACTACGGTGGAAAGTCCAGACCAGGTATCCACCGTGCGCATCCCCTCTGAACATGCCGATGTGGCTCTCGCCTTCTGTAAGAAGAGGGCGACTCAATTACCACCCCATCGACAGGGGGATTGTACGATAAATCTCCTGGTAGACGCAGCACTTCCCAGGAGTCACGTGTATCCTCTGTCACAGGAGGAGACGGCAGCTATGGAAACATATGTCTCCGAATCCCTGGGGCAGGGATACATTCAGCCCTCCACTTCACCTGCCTCCTCGAGTTTCAGGGTATCAATCAGATCACTGTGAGGTACAGCTACCCGCTGCCTCTTATCTCCAGTGCGATCGAGTCAATGCACGGGCCGCGCTTCTTCACAAAATTGGATCTCAGGAGCGCTTACAACCTGGTGCGTATCCGGGAGGGGGACGAGTGGAAGATGGCATTTAGTGCCACCTCAGGGCATTATGAGTACCTCGTCATGCCGTACGGGTTGATGAATGCTCCATCAGTCTTCCAGGCCTTTGTTGATGAGATTTTCCTGGACCTGCATGGGCAGGGTGTAGTGGTGTATATCGACGACATTCTGATATACTCCGCTACACGCGCCGAGCATGTGTCCCTGGTGCGCAGGGTGCTTGGTAGACTGTTGGAGCATGACCTGTACGTCAAGGCTGAGAAATGTATGTTCTTCCAACAGTCCGTCTCCTTCCTAGGGTACCGCATTTCCACGTCAGGGGTGGAGATGGAGAGTGACCGCATTTCAGCCGTGCGTAATTGGCCGACCCCCACCACGGTAAAGGAAGTGCAGCGGTTTCTATGCTTTGCCAACTACTACCGGAGGTTTATCCGGGGTTTTGGTCAGGTAGCGGCTCCCATTACCTCACTGCTGAAGGGGGGACCGGTACGACTGCAGAGGTCGGCTGAGGCGGACGGGGCTTTTGGTCACCTGAAGGCTCTGTTTACCTCGGCTTCCGTGCTGGCTCATCTGGATCCCTCTTTGGTGTTCATAGTGGAGGTGGACGTGTCCGAGGCTGGGATCGGAGCCATGCTCTCTCAGCGCTCGGGCACGCCACCGAAGCGCCACCCTGGGCTTTCTTTTCGAAGAAGCTCAGCCCGGCGGAGTTTAACTATGATTTGGGGGACCGGGAGCTGTTGGCTGTTGTCAAGGCTCTGAAGGCATGGAGACATTGGCTTGAGGGGGCTAAACACCCTTTTCTCATCTGGACTGACCACCGCAATCTGGAGTACATCCGGGCAGCGAGGAGACTGAACCCTCGTCAGGCAAGGTGGGCCATGTTCTTTACCCGTTTTGTTTTCACACTGTCCTACCGACCTGGTTCCCAGAACGCTAAGGCAGATGCACTGTCCCGGATGTATGACACAGAGGAGTGGTACATGGATCATACTCACATTCTTCCGGCCTCTTGCCTGGTGGCACCGGTGGTGTGGGAGTTGGACGCGGACATCGAACGGGCGTTACGCACAGAGCCCACTCCTCTCCAGTGTCCAGCTGGGCGCCTGTATGTTCCGTCTGCTGTCCGTGACTGTTTGATCTATTGGGCCCACTACGTCACCCTCCTCTGGTCATCCTGGCATTGGTCGGACGGTGCGTTGCCTTAGTGGGAAGTAGTGGTGGTCCACCTTGGCCAAGGACGTAAGGGTTTATGTTTCCTCCTGCTCGGTGTGCGCCCAGTGCAAGGCTCCCAGGCACCTGCCCAGAGGGAAGTTACAACCCCTCCCCGTTCTACAACGGCCATGGTCGCACCTGTCGGTGGACTTCCTGACGGATCTTCCTCCCTCACAGGGCAACACCACGATCCTGGTTGTTGTGGATTGGTTTTCTAAGTCCTGCCATCTCCTCCCTTTGCCCGGTCTCCCTACAGCCCTACAGACTGCGGAGGCCCTGTTCACTCACGTCTTCCGGCACTACGGGGTGCCTGAGGACATAGTCTCTGATCGGGGTCCTCAGTTTACGTCCAGAGTATGGAGGGCGTTCATGGAACGTCTGGGGGTCTCGGTCAGCCTCACCTCAGGTTTTCACCCCGAGAGTGATGGGCAGGCGTAGAGAGTAAACCAGGATGTGGGTAGGTTTCTGCGGTCATATTGCCAGGACCGGCCGGGGAAGTGGGCGGCGTTCATCCCCTGGGCAGAGATGGTCCAAAACTCACTCCGCCACTCCTCCACTAACCTCTCCCCTTTCCAGTGCGTACTGGGGTATCAGCCGGTTCCGGCACCTTGGCATCAGAGCCAGATTGAAGCTCCTGCGGTGGACGAATGGTTTAAGTGCTCGGAGGAGACCTGGGACGTTGCTCATGTGCATCTGCAACGGGCCGTGAGGCGACAGAAGGCGAGTGCCAACCGCCACCACAGTGAGGCCATGGTGTTCACACTGGGGGACCGGGTCTGGCTCTCGACCCGAACCCTGCCCCTCCGCCCACCCTGCCGGAAGCTGGGTCCGCAGTTTGTGGGGCTATTCAAAGTCCTGAGGACACTGAACGAGGTATGCTACAGGTTACAGCTTCCCCCAGATTACCGTATTAATCCCTCGTTCCATGTGTCTCTCCTCAGGGCGTTAAGGTACCACGTTCATCTGTACAACCAATAGTACGCAAGTATAAACACCATGGGACCAGGCAGCCGTCATACCGCTCAGGAAGGAGACGCGTTCTGTCTCCTAGAGATGAACGTATTTTGCTGCGAAAAGTGAAAATCAATCCCAGAACAACAGCAAAGGACCTTGTGAAGATGCTGGAGAAAACAGGTACAAAAGTATCTTTATCCACAGTAAAACGAGTCCTACATCGACATAACCTGAAAGGCCGCTCAGCGAGGATGAAGCCACTGCTCATAAACCGCTATAAAAATGCCATACTACGGTTTGCAACTGCACATGGGGACAAAGATCGTCTTTTTTTGAGAAATGTCCTCTGGTCTGATAAAATGTCTCTATGTCTAGATGTGTATAATGTCTTCATGTCTAGATGTATATAATGTCTCTATGTCTAGATGTATATAATGTCTCTATGTCTAGATGTGTATAATGTCTCTATGTCTAGATGTATATAATGTCTTTATGTCTAGATGTGTATAATGTCTTCATGTCTAGATGTATATAATGTATTTATGTCTATATAATGTCTCTATGTCTAGATGTATATAATGTCTTCATGTCTAGATGTATATAATGTCTCTATGTCTAGATGTATATAATGTCTCTATGTCTAGATGTATATAATGTATTCATGTCTAGATGTATATAATGTCTTCATGTCTAGATGTATATAATGTCTCTATGTCTGGATGTATATACTGTCTTCATGTCTAGGTGTATATAATGTCTAGATGTGTATAATGTCTTCATGTCTAGATGTATATAATGTCTCTATGTCTAGATGTATATAATGTCTCTATGTCTAGATGTATATAATGTATTCATGTCTAGATGTATATAATGTCTTCATGTCTAGATGTATATAATGTCTCTATGTCTAGATGTATATAATGTCTCTATGTCTAGATGTGTATAATGTCTCTATGTCTAGATGTATATAATGTCTTTATGTCTAGATGTATATAATGTATTTATGTCTATATAATATCTCTATGTCTAGATGTATATAATGTCTTCATGTCTAGATGTATTTAATGTCTCTATGTCTAGATGTATATAATGTCTCTATGTCTAGATGTATATAATGTCTTCATGTCTAGATGTATATAATGTATTCATGTCTAGATGTATATAATGTCTTCATGTCTAGATGTATATAATGTCTCTATGTCTGGATGTATATACTGTATTCATGTCTAGATGTATATAATGTCTCTATGTCTAGATGTATATAATGTCTTCATGTCTAGATGAATATACTGTCTCTATGTCTAGATGTATATAATGTCTTCATGTCTAGATGAATATACTGTCTCTATGTCTAGATGTATATAATGTCTTCATGTCTAGATGAATATACTGTCTCTATGTCTAGATGTATATAATGTCTCCATGTCTAGATGTATATAATGTCTTCATGTCTAGATGTATATAATGTATTCATGTCTAGATGTATATAATGTCTCTATGTCTAGATGTATATAATGTCTTCATGTCTAGATGTATATAATGTCTCTATGTCTAGATGTATATAATGTATTCATGTCTAGATGTATATAATGTCTCTATGTCTAGATGTATATAATGTCTCTATGTCTAGATGTATATAATGTCTCTATGTCTGGATGTATATAATGTCTCTATGTCTAGATGTATATAATGTCTCTATGTCTAGATGTATATAATGTATTCATGTCTAGATGTATATAATGTATTCATGTCTAGATGTATATAATGTCTCTATGTCTAGATGTATATAATGTCTCTATGTCTAGATGTATATAATGTCTTTATGTCTAGATGTATATAATGTATTCATGTCTAGATGTATATAATGTCTCTATGGCTAGATGTATATAATGTCTTCATGTCTAGATGAATATACTGTCTCTATGTCTAGATGTATATAATGTCTCCATGTCTAGATGTATATAATGTCTTCATGTCTAGATGTATATAATGTATTCATGTCTAGATGTATATAATGTCTCTATGTCTAGATGTATATAATGTCTTCATGTCTAGATGTATATAATGTCTCTATGTCTAGATGTATATAATGTATTCATGTCTAGATGTATATAATGTCTCTATGTCTAGATGTATATAATGTCTCTATGTCTAGATGTATATAATGTCTCTATGTCTGGATGTATATAATGTCTCTATGTCTAGATGTATATAATGTCTCTATGTCTAGATGTATATAATGTCTCTATGTCTAGATGTATATAATGTCTCTATGTCTAGATGTATATAATGTATTCATGTCTAGATGTATATAATGTATTCATGTCTAGATGTATATAATGTCTCTATGGCTAGATGTATATAATGTCTCTATGTCTAGATGTATATAATGTCTCTATGTCTAGATGTATATAATGTATTCATGTCTAGATGTATATAATGTCTCTATGGCTAGATGTGTATAATGTCTCCATGTCTAGGTTTTAGGGACTACAGATGAGCTCTTAGCTAAATCTGGTGCGACATGTTTTCTCAGTGGTCTGAAACATAGGTTTTTGATGTGAATTGTGCGTGACAAATAAACATATTAATTTGAAAGAAATGTTTTATATTTCTTCCAATATTTAGGTCTGTAGTAACTGCTTAGTTCTGCTGTATACTATTCTAATGGCTTGTTTTTCTAGTTCCAGTGATGTCCTATCAATAGCTACATTTACACAGGTGGCCCAATTCTGATCTTTTTTTCCACTAATTTGATTGGGCAAAAAGGCAGCCTAAAGGCCCGGATATAATTCTGTTGTATACTATTGTAATTGCTTGTCTTCCAATGCTGTGTGGTTGTGGCTTGGCTACAGTTCTGTTGTAATGGCTTGTCTTCCAGTGCTGTGTGGTTGTGGCTTGGCTACAGTTCTGTTGTAATGGCTTGTCTTCCAGTGCTGTGTGGTTGTGGCTTGGCTACAGTTATGTTGTAATTGCTTGTCTTCCAGTGCTGTGTGGTTGTGGCTTGGCTACAGTTCTGTTGTAATGGCTTGTCTTCCAGTGCTGTGTGGTTGTGGCTTGGCTACAGTTCTGTTGTAATGGCTTGTCTTCCAGTGCTGTCTCTCTCTCCTGGGTGTTCATACTGCTTCTCTGTTCTGATGGACTGCATGGACACAGGGGAGTCGCCTTTCCTTTCACAGCCACACTGTGCAATTTAAACCTGCCTCGGGCATGAAGATATTATTCCCCAGCGATACCGACCAAAATGAATGAAAATTGTTTTAGAGGGATTATTATTAACATTCTCCTTTGGATGCCCTTTTGTCATATCACCACAGATACTCTTCACTATTATTTTTATTTTCCCCATTTCTTTTATAAATGTGTGCATACTTTCCTGTTGTGGTGGGGGTTGAGGTATGGTTGTGTCTGCATGAGCAAATATGAATTATTATACTGATCATTAGTAACTGTGCTATCACTTTTATTTAACTTTCTAACTTAATGTTATATCATCATGCCAGTTTGGTCTACAAATGCCCAGAGTTATATAGTATGTAGCAGTGATGAACATTTAATCGTTTAGGTAATTTTTTCCTCTCTACTGTGAGTGCATCACTGCATATAGCAACACATCATCCTCATGTCAGAAAATGGAATGAGATTCCCTCCATACTGCTCTATTTCACACCTCTGGATAGATTCAGAGGCGTCTTTGCTCAAGGCTTGCTTGCGAAAGGTTAATATCAACCTTGTTCCTGTGGCAGGGAAATCCGCTATTTACATGGGAAGTAATAGAATTGACATTTTCCAGTTCATTATGCAGCCCCTGACCTTCAGGATGTATGACTGAGATCGCTGTGCTGCGTGTGTACTCACACCTCCCTCTAATGGGAAATGTTTGACCTTGTCAGAGATGCAGGGTGGTCAGGAAGGAAGGAGGGCGAACTCCCCTCTAGAGAGACGAAGCACAGAGGATGTAGTGAATGAGAAGATAACACGTCAGTAACACCTACAACACTCCGTTTAAGAGACGTCACATGGCAAAGACTTGCCAAGATGTCATTCGTGGGGGTAAGTGAGTTTCATGGCAAAGTATAATGCTGTCAAACCACACTTTGGACATTTGTAGCTTTCTAATAAGTAAACTATTTGATTTGTTTGAGTATTGATAAGGATTGTTGTAATTCTCTGGTGTTGAAGTGTTTGTGTGTTTGTGTACAGACAGACCCAGGAAGATTATCCTGCTTGGACCAGTAGTATCTTTAGAAATTAAACTGAACAAAGTCTTTAACTTACTTTTCCTATTGTGTTTGGTTGTATGTTGAAATACTAAGGCTCTCACTTATGGATTCAGTGTTAAATCCATCTCTCTCTGTCTCCAAACGTAATGAAAAATAATCATATTGGAGTCTTTCACGGATTAGGGCATTTTGAATATGACTTGTAATCTCTCCCATTTGTCTGAAACACAATGACATCCACTGGCCGCTCTGTAGAGATAATCTCATTACTTGGTCGTCTTTTGTTTTCATCTCCCTGCCTTTTATTCTTTATTAAAACATTTTGGTGCATTAAACATGCTAATTTGTAACTGTGCGTAATTGGGGTCCTGCTTTTAAAAAACCTTTCCCCATTTGTCAGAAGATTATGAATTTTATTAATCCTGTGGATTATAGGTTGGTAGAGTTCAGTTCAATGAAATGGACTTGGTTCCTTTTATTTCTAAGGCTATTCAAGATTATTAATGTAAAAAGAGCATTTATCATACCCAAAAGCCTTTGTCATACTAAACGATATGGTGTACCATTTAAACTTAATTTCCACTTTGGTTAAAATATGTGAGTTCAGTTATGGTTTAGGTGATTTGCAGGTTGGCATTCTCAAACCGATCAGCTTTCAGAGGGATCACATCGATACTATAGCATGTGATGTTTGTCCAAAACATCTATACATGTGTGAGACTAGGTAGACTAGAAGATGTGGTTTTATCAATAGCTAGTCCAGAATGGAGTGACACGGTCCTGTGGATGTATGAACTGGTTGAAAAACAGGTATAACACGAAGGTCATCATTGGATACTTTAATAGGACTTAGAGGTCAGGAGATCAGAGATAAGTGTGACTGTGAGATGATAGCTCATTCTCAAAAGAAAATAGGTGAAAAAACTGTTTTTGGTAAGGACTTTTGAATTGCCTAGTTCAATAAAGGTTAAATAAAAGGTTAAATAAGATAAAGTAAAAGCGTCTGTCAAAGCGTCTGTCAGGGTGCGTCACGCTGTTACATAACAAATGATCATATGGATCAGGGAAAATCTCTGTTCAGATATTGAGTAACTTTTGATTTTGTGTCAACACATATTGTGGAGGTATGCCTCTCTTCATGGTTGTCACTAGAGGCGGGGAGCGAGCAATTTCCCTATTCCAGACTGCTTTCATATCTTGGGTGACTTAAGTGCCAGTGTGGTACAAAGAGGCCCCTTTTTAATTGTTTAGAACAGATCACTCAGGGGAGAAGTCTTTGATTGTGTTTGTTGACAGAATAGGCACAGGCTTGCTGAGTGACTCTAGTGTCTGCATGTCTGCCTGCTCCTCTGCTATCATTGATGGTGATAGATAGATTATTTCAGTCCTCCTCACCATGGCTACAGTGCAGACAGAGCCTGACCCCTGACACACTGGTGTTTAGGGGCCTTCTCTTAGAATCCTTTACATTAGGGAAATGTAAATATCATGTTCTAAGCATGAACCAACTGAACTTATTTAGCCTATACTCAATATCCATGTACCTAATTAACGATCACATTTTAGATTAAATGACTGACAGCAAACTGACTATATGAGCAAAGGTATGAGAGCGTAGCTAAAGACAAAGACTTGTGAGTAAGCTGTGGTGTGTATGTTCTCACCTGTTGAGAGAGCAGAATGGTTTAGATCATTAGTATTCTACAGCTGAGTCTGAGTCTTGTTTCTTTGCTCTCTCGTCTCAGCAGCACTGGGGAATGATTAGGGTGACGGGCGATAGGCGATGACACAAGAAAGCAACAACCCTGCCTCCCTCCTCCATCCCCCCCTTCCCTTCAACACAACAGCCCTCAAATTACCCACTTTGCTCTCAATATTATCAGACCAATCGACCCTGTCGTAATTACAGTATCTGTGTCGCCTACCCTCCATTAGCCTAACAAAAGTCTCAGAATCAGCCTACTTTCGGCAAATAATGTGGAGCACACTTGACTTTTATGGAGAGATAGTCGCTCAGATCTGATGCCATTAACAAACAAAAGATTTTTCATGCCTGGCTGTGGCTGGCGAAATCTTTGATGCTACACTCGTAGAAAAAAGGGTTGCAAAAGGGTTCTTCGGCTGTCCCCATAGGATAAGAACCCTATTTGGTTCAATATAGAACACTTATAGAACCAGCTGTCAGAGCAGCTCACAGATCACTGCACCTGTACATAGCCCATCTGTAAACAGCCCATCCAACTACCTCATCCCCATACTGTTATTTATTTTTGTTGCTCCTTTGCACCCCAGTATCTCTACTTGCACATTAATCTTCTGCACATCTATCACTCCAGTGTTTAAACTGCTAAATTGTAATTATTTCGCCACTATGGCCTATTTATTGCCTTTCCTCCCTTATCTTACCTCATTTGCACACCCTGTACATAAACTTTTTTTCTATTGTGTTATTGACTGTATGTTTGTTTATTCAATGTGTAACTCTGTGTTTTTGTTTGTGTCACACTGCTTTGCTTTATCTTGGCCAGGTCGCAGTTGTAAATTATAACTTGTTCTCAACTAGCCTACCTGGTTAAATAAAGGTGAAATAAATAAAAATAAAAAACGTATGGGTTTCATGTAGAACCCTCTGTGGAAAGAGTCCTACCTGGAACCAAAAAGGGTTCTTCAAAGGGTTCTCCCATGGGGACAGCCAAATAACCATTTTAGGTTCTAGGTAGCACCATTTATTCTAAGAGTGTACAGTGAGAGAGGCAGACAATGTAATTCAAACTCTTCTCTGGCTGTGCTGCTGTGTACACACAGAGGCAACAGTATAGTAGTATTTTCTCTCCATGCTCTTTCATTCCTTTGACAGCAACACAAATACAAATAATATGAAACTGTATCCTGAGTTAGGATCCTACTATCTGGTCTCACAGCAGAAAATAAATAAATCTTGCCGCTTTGGTGGAATCCAGAGCTGGGTCTTGAAGTTTACTGGATGAATGTTTTCCAGAATAATGTTAATTTGGAATACACAATGGCAAAACTTAATAGAACAAGGCTGTCCACAGTACAGTCATGGGCGGGGATATGGGCAGGGATGTGGGCGGGGATATGGGCGGGGATATGGGCAGGGATGTGGGCGGGGATATGGGCGGGGATATGGGCAGGGATGTGGGCGGGGATATGGGCGGGGATATGGGCAGGGATGTGGGCGGGGAAATGGGCGGGGATATGGGCAGGGATGTGGGCGGGTATATGGGCAAGGATATGGGCAGGGATATGGGCGGGGATATGGGCGGGGATGTGGGCGGGGATATGGGCAGGGATGTGGGCAGGGAAATTGGCGGGGATATGGGCAGGGATGTCCTTCGTCATAAGGGACCAACAGTTACTGTGACGCTGAGCCAGCGGAGCTTGTATTTCAATCGCACCGTGTTAGATACTAGCTGCTGAGCTGTGTTAGATACTAGCTGCTGAGCTGTGTTAGATACTGGCTGCTGAGCTGTGTTAGATACTAGCTGCTGAGCTGTGTTAGATACTAGCTGCTGAGCTGTGTTAGATACTAGCTGCTGAGCTGTGTTAGATACTGGCTGCTGAGCTGTGTTAGATACTAGCTGCTGAGCTGTGTTAGATACTAGCTGATGAGCTGTGTTAGATACTGGCTGCTGAGCTGTGTTAGATACTAGCTGCTGAGCTGTGTTAGATACTGGCTGCTGAGCTGTGTTAGATACTGGCTGCTGAGCTGTGTTAGATACTGGCTGCTGAGCTGTGTTAGATACTGGCTGCTGAGCTGTGTTAGATACTAGCCGCTGAGCTGTATTAGATACTAGCTGCTGAGCTGTGTTAGATACTAGCCGCTGAGCTGTGTTAGAGACTAGCTGCTGAGCTGTGTTAGATACTAGCTGCTGAGCTGTGTTAGATACTGGCTGCTGAGCTGTGTTAGATACTAGCTGCTGAGCTGTGTTAGATACTGGCTGCTGAGCTGTGTTAGATACTGGCTGCTGAGCTGTGTTAGATACTGGCTGCTGAGCTGTGTTAGATACTGGCTGTGTGAGCTGTGTTAGATACTGGCTGCTGAGCTGTGTTAGATACTGGCTGCTGAGCTGTGTTAGATACTGGCTGCTGAGCTGTGTTAGATACTAGCTGCTGAGCTGTGTTAGATACTGGCTGCTGAGCTGTGTTAGATACTAGCCGCTGAGCTGTGTTAGATACTAGCCGCTGAGCTGTGTTAGATACTAGCTGCTGAGCTGTGTTAGATACTAGCCGCTGAGCTGTGTTAGAGACTAGCTGCTGAGCTGTGTTAGATACTAGCCGCTGAGCTGTGTTAGATACTAGCCGCTGAGCTGTGTTAGATACTGGCTGCTGAGCTGTGTTAGATACTAGCTGCTGAGCTGTGTTAGATACTGGCTGCTGAGCTGTGTTAGGTACTGGCTGCTGAGCTGTGTTAGATACTGGCTGCTGAGCTGTGTTAGATACTAGCCGCTGAGCTGTGTTAGATACTAGCTGCTGAGCTGTGTTAGATACTAGCCGCTGAGCTGTGTTAGAGACTAGCTGCTGAGCTGTGTTAGGTACTGGCTGCTGAGCTGTGTTAGATACTAGCTGCTGAGCTGTGTTAGATACTGGCCGCTGAGCTCTGTTAGGTACTGGCTGCTGAGCTGTGTTAGATACTGGCTGCTGAGCTGTGTTAGATACTATCCGCTGAGCTGTGTTAGATACTAGCTGCTGAGCTGTGTTAGATACTGGCTGCTGAGCTGTGTTAGATACTGGCTGCTGAGCTGTGTTAGATACTGGCTGCTGAGCTGTTTTAGATACTAGCCGCTGAGCTGTGTTAGATACTAGCTGCTGAGCTGTGTTAGATACTAGCCGCTGAGCTGTGTTAGAGACTAGCTGCTGAGCTGTGTTAGATACTAGCTGCTGAGCTGTGTTAGATACTGGCTGCTGAGCTGTGTTAGATACTAGCTGCTGAGCTGTGTTATATACTGGCTGCTGAGCTGTGTTAGATACTGGCTGCTGAGCTGTGTTAGATACTGGCTGCTGTGCTGTGTTAGATACTAGCTGCTGAGCTGTGTTAGATACTAGCCGCTGAGCTGTGTTAGATACTAGCTGCTGAGCAGTGTTAGATACTGGCTGCTGAGCTGTGTTAGATACTGGCTGCTGAGCTGTGTTAGATACTGGCTGCTGAGCTGTGTTAGATACTGGCTGCTGAGCTGTGTTAGATACTGGCTGCTGAGCTGTGTTAGATACTGGCTGCTGAGCTGTGTTAGATACTAGCTGCTGAGCTGTGTTAGATACTAGCTGCTGAGCTGTGTTACTTTCTCCCGGGCTATGGAGAACGCCTTTTGTATTCTGAAGCGTGGCATGTGTTTGATCTCTGCCGTATCCCTCGAAGACATCATTGTGCAACACTGTAAAAGCAGAGGGATACAGAGCGTATGAAATATCAAGGAAGCTATTCATAAATATTAGATTAGATCAAAACAGCCGCTTGCTCTCCAGCGGCAAGTTCCTGGGTCAAGCCATCGAGATCCCTTTGATTTGTTCCACATGGGCTGAGTGGTAGACTACACAGTAGGCCGGAAAATAAAGTGCTCTGAACTAACTATGGAAGCTCTGAAAAACATGGACCCAATCTCACGCAGTCAAATTGGGTTCCTAATAATAAGATGGTAATAAAACCAAAATGCTTCTGTTTTGTTCTAGTTTCTGATCAACATTTTTCATTATTCATTATTCTTTTGTTTTGATTGTGTCCCTAACGTAAGACCAACCTGAAGAGATTAATGCAGTCTACCGACCCTTCCTCCTTCCCTCCACCAGAGCTGTTGACACAAATTGGTGAAATATCACTTTGATCATGAACAAACAAAACACAAACCTAATTAGCTTAATTCAGAATCTTTCCAAATGCCCTGATTTGTTATGAAAGCTCTATATGAGTTGGAAGAGATGAAAACAGGAGTTGAAACAAGTCCCAGGACCTCGTGTGGATTTTCTCTCTGCAGTTACGTCTTTGACATGGTGTGGGCACTCGGCAGATGTGGCATTAAACTGTTGTGTCACTATACGACCTTCGAACTCCAGGCTCTGTTTAAGCAAAATCTAAATGAAAGACATGTACCTATATTCAGTGTTTTTAATTCATGTCAGTAAAGCATGCCTATGGTGAAATATAAGTGAGTATGGTATAGTACAGTATGGACTAAGCTCAATACTCCACCTTGCATTGACTTCTGGCAAGCTTTTCCCATTACGTTTTGACATTAATTTGTAACTTCTGTCATTTAGCAGACACTCTATCCAGAGCAATTTACAGGAGCAACTAGGGTTAAGTGTGTTGCTCAAGGGCATGCAGGCAGATTTTTTTTCACCTAGTCAGCTCTGGGATTCAAACCAGCAACCTTTCTGTTACTGGCCCAACACTCTTAACCGCTAGGCTACCTACCGACATCAAAGGCAGTGGGAGACGTTTTTCTTCCCAGGCCGTTAAAAGTGGGCTTTGCTCGGTGGATCTTTGAGTGTGTGCCTCTCGGGGACACTTCACACAGTGCTCTGCATGACGTTTCTGTGAGGAGAGGACCAGTCACAGCCACCAAGGAGGGAGGCTGTGGGCTCTGCCACCTCACCACATGGACAGGGACTCTCCTTTCACCATCTCTCGCTCTTTCTTCTTCTCTCACTCCACTCTTCACGTGAAGAAAAATCAGTATTCATATTGTTTGTACAATGAACATTCTGAAATGTAGTGTTAGTATGCAGTACACATCGTCTCCCAGTGTGTTTGGGTTTTACTGACTTTATGTATTTTTGTCACACAGTATGAAATGTATTGTTCATTGCATTCCACCTGCCTGGAGACGAAAGCTTCATATTTGTGGTTGTAGAGAGACACACACACAAACACACACTCACTCAAGTCCTCACTGCCTCCCTGCCTGTCCTTGCAGACTGATCAATGCAAATTCTGTTATTTACCCAACCCTGAAATTAAAGGACTATGGATCAATCTGACTCGCTTCCACAAGCCAAGGTGTGCTCACAAAGGCAAGCTGTCTTTTTACATGTGCTAAAAGACCCGGTCTGAAACTGCTGCCGTTTTAGTATTTTATCTCTTAGCTCTCACACATAAAGACACACACCTAATACTGCTCTGTCTCCCTCTTACACATTCACACATAAACACAGGCAGACACACACACACACACACACACACACACACACACACACACACACACACACACACACACACACACACAGGCGCTGTGGAACAGGGTTGCATCCTGAGCTGTTTTTCGAGCTGACCCACTTTCTGTGCTTGGCGAGGTAGGCTTGTGCTGCTGCCACTCTGCTGGGGGAGATCCCTGCAGATTCTTCCTAAACAGCCCAGCCTCCTGACAGACTAGAATAGTGGCATGTTACCTACGTCTGTCTGTTTCTGTGTGTGTGTGGGTGTGTGTGTGTGTGTTTGTCTTGCTCTCTCTCTCTCTCTCTCTCTCTCTCTCTCTCTCTCGCTCTCTCGCTCTCTGTCTGTCTATCTCGCACACAAACATACACACACACACACACACACACACACACACACACACACACACGTACGCACAGACATTGAGAAATACATTTAATCCCAGATCTGTATTCATTTCGTCCCTCCCCTTCACTGTGTTTGTGTGAAATTACTGTTTCAATCTTGGTGCATCAGGAGGCCCTGAAGGTTATAAATTAAACATAAATGCAAATGCCTCTGCCATTGTTCCTCTTCTCATTCAAACAGATCAATGTGTCTGCAGATGAATGTGAGAACAGTGGGCCTTTTAATGAGCAGAGTGGAAAATTAGAGTTGCAAAGCTACAATGACACACCCAAAGCAACACTTTCATATACAAGAGCATAGTTCTCCATCAACTAGAATATTTTTGATTATCTCTGACACCACTTGACATTAGGCTGTTACAGCCAGATGCATATCAATCAATCAGTCAATCAAATGTATTTATAAAGCCCTTTTTACACCAGCAGATGTCACAAAGGGCTTATACAGAAACCCAGCATAAAACCCCAAAGAGCAGGCAATGTCGATGTAGAAGCATAGCGTTACATATGCTACTGTTTGCACAAAAAATGTGCTGTTGTTTGTTGGATTCTGCCTCTTAATATGCTGACGCCATAGGCAGTGACATTGTAATCCATAATACATGACAATACATGACACCTTATGGCATTGACAGCTCTCTGATCCTGACCATTCACATGGAAAAATGTCCTTTCCAATCTACACACACATTCACACACATGTATATGCACACACACACACACACCCAAACACCCACACAAACACACACAGATCACACACTTGTACATGTGTATAACAGTTGAGATATAAGCACCCCCTATTTGACCTTTGATACACAAACACACATACATAAACACAAACACCAACGTAAAGGTGAACTTCACCCAGGGTGTCCTACATTCACCTGATCAAGCTGTTCCTTTCTCTGCCATCTGCTCTTGATGCTGGGATGCCTGGGCAGGCAAGCCGTACCTAAATGCTAGATAGGCTGTGTTTAGACAGGCAGCCCAATTCTGATCTTTTTTTTATCACAAATTGTTATTTTGACCAATCAGATCAGCTCTGAAAAAAATACCAATTAGTGGAAAAAATATCAGAATTGGGCTCCCTGTGTGAACATAGCGTCAGGACTGTGGTTTACTGTCATGATATAATCTCTGTTACTCTTTACCATATGGACTCATCAAGACTAATGGCGAAGAGACTCTAGATGGATGTCTTTTGCTTTCATTGCGTTCTGCGTTTGAATGAGTCTGTGTTTGGAGTGTACGCAAGGGATGTAAGCCTACCTTTCCATCATTCATATTGCCATGTTATAAACAGTGCCTACATGGATTTTGAATGAGTGCTATAACATCAGGTGCACCTCAGTGTTATTTTGCATCTGGTATACTTGTGCTTACATACTGTATCCACCAGGGGTCTTTTTATGTCCCTGCTGTTGACGGGGACTACTGATGGCGAGGGAGAGGAGACATTCACTCAGCATTTATGTCAGATTATCATTAAGTTCAGAAACTTGTTATGACATGGAATAGAATGTACAGTAGTACCCTTGCATTTACGAGAAATGTGTTCCTCAATTGGGTAACATCATCATCAGCATCATTGAATCACCATTTTTATTATAATTATTATTATTATTATCATCATCATCATCATACTTCTGTAAGGAACCGTTTCTATATCTACTTTATCCAGTGTTGCCACTGTTAGTAATGACAATAAGTAAGCTGCTCTCCCTCTGCCCATGTACAACTCGGAGGATTCTCACATCAAAAGCTTTTACTTGTATTGTTGCATTACATAGGCCAAGTCATTATTGCGGAGAGCTACCAGGAATAACTAATGTACAGTAATTACATCGTAGTAAGAATATAAGTGCAGATAGTTACACAGAAAGGATTACATCAGATAATCCATTGGTAGTCACTCTGTTATAAAGGCCTGTGTATTGTCAGTGGCGTAAAGTACTTATTAAGTTAAAAAAAACTTTAAAGTACTAAAGTCGTTTTTTGGGGTATGTGTACTTCACTTTCATTTCTCAAGATAATAATGTACTTTTTACTCCATACATTTTCCCTGACACCCAAAAGTACTCATTACACTTTGAATGCTTAGCAGGACAGGAACATGGTCCAATTCAAGTATTTGTCAAGACCACATGCCTGGTCATCCCTGCTGACACTGATCTGGCGGACTCACTAAACACAAACGCTTCGTTTGTAAATTATGTTTAAGTGTTGAAGTGTGCCCCTGGCTATCGTTGAATTCAAAAATCAAGAAAATGGTGCGGCCTGGTTTGCTTAATATAAGGACATTTGAAATTATTTATACTTTTAATTTTACTATAGACACTCAAGTATATTTTTGCAATGACATTTACTTTTGATACTTAAGTATATTTAAAACCAATTACTTTTAGACTTTTACTCAAGTAGTATTTTACTGGGTGACTTTCACTTTTATTTGAGTCATTTTCTGTTAAGGTATCTTCACTTTTACTCAAGTATGACAATTGGGTACTTTTTTCACCAGTGTGTATTTTAGGTCCCAGCAACCCTTCTTTATCTGTTAAATAAATATAACTGATGAGCGAGAATAGGCAAAGGAAAATAAACGGACCTAATAGTCAAGGGCAGTGACGTCACTTATATTTCAAAAACAATGTTCTCATAACTGCTCAAGATGATTAAAAAGCTTGTGGTTAGGGTAGTTACAGCGTGAGATTACATACTTATTCTGATAGCAACATTATTGTGCGCTGCAGCTTCTGTGGTTGCATGTCGCTGTCTTTCAGAGCTGCAGAAACTGGAATGAGCCAAGAGGGAGCAGAGCGGAGAAGGCGACACTCAAACCCAGATCTGGAATATAGCATGTATTTATGATGGAGCTGCACATCTTTGGAAGACACAAGCCTCTCTGAGAGGTAGCTTACTAAGTTCCAGCATAATGGTAGAAAATGAAATGTAGTATATTAAGTAGGCTATTCCTCTATTCAATAGGACTGTTTCACCCGGATACCATGCTACCATTCAATAGTGTTTCTATACTAAATTATACAGTGACTTTCCTTCACTGGATAACATTGGAGACTCCAGTCCGCGTTTTCCATGTGAGGCGCGTTGGAGCCTGGTGGTGGATAATAGCTGGTGGAGCTTGCTCTCTCTCTCTCATGCCATGCTGGGCCAGAAGGGCTCCGGGAGACAAGCATTTACCCATATCCGGGTTTGAGGAAAGGAAAAAAGTTTCATGTAAACCCGGACGACAAACTTCAGCATGAAGCCTCACTGACCGCGCCAAAGCCGCGGCTGTCAGCAACGCATTTCACCGCCGATTTTTACAAGCATTACAGCGCTATAACATAGCTTCGTTTTTCCATTGAATATTTTTTTCCTGCTTGTGTTTTTCCTCTGTCTGTATTTTTTGTGTGATAGTGTTCTGTGCGTCGGTCAGTGTCCCTGTCTAAAATGTTCAAATGACAATGGCTGCGCAAGTGGCATCAGCACCGACAATAACTAATAATAAGAATACGAAATTGTCTGGCAGTTTGGGTCAAGAGATACATTCAGGAGGAGGAAATATATCGAGACCTGGAGCAATGCTTGGAGCTGTTGATGGGACTAACACAATGAATAATGTTGATCACCACCACCGAAATGAGCTCAACATGGTCAATTCAACTTATTCTCCGAATAACAATTCTGACACACCGGAGAAGGAGAGTGGAAATAACGTCACTTCGTCAGATTCGACGACCTCTCCGGGGGGGATGGAAACCAGGTTGATAGAGAACCATAAAGTGAAAAATGTTGGGAGCGGAGATCCCCCTCAGCACCTCACACCGCCGCAACAGCAGTCACAATTGAACCCGTTTCCTCAGCATCAGCAGCGCCAGATACAAAGTAACAACAACAGCCAAGCGACAAGGGGAGAGGGTGAGAATCAGCATCACGGAGGAAAGGAGGGTATTTTGGGTAGCCAGCCAGAGCAGCAGATGCTAAATAAAGGTGAGGGGGATCATACCTGTAAACCAGGGGAGCGGATGGGTGCTAGGTATGAACATTCCAACTTGGGACCAACGACCAACAACATCATCAGCCAGCCCCAGAGCGCGGGCGGAAACAGCGAGTTTAATAACTACTATGGCACTTCCAGAGTAGGGCCCTGCTATGATCAACATGGCGGACAACAAAGCACAGGGATGGGGATGATGCACTCTTCGGGACCCAACAACATGGACCCAGTGCACAACTCCCAAGAAGGGTACCACAACAGCCACTACAACCACTATTCTGGCTACCGGCAGGGCTACTGTGGCGCGGGCTATGGCATGATGGCCCCGTCCAGACAGGGCAGTAACATGCTGATTGGCCCTGGCAGCAACACTCCAGCTGGCCATGTCAAGGCTGCTATGGGAGCTGCTGCCTGCGGTTCTGGTGGAAGTGTTGGGGGCTTTCAGAGATTCCCAGGACAGAGTCAGCATCCTACCGGGGCCACCCCGACACTAAACCAATTACTGACGTCTCCAAGTCCAATGATGCGAGGTTATGGAAGTGGCTACCAAGACTATAACAGTCCCTCTGCACAACAACAAGATGGCATCGGCCTGGGAAAAGACATGACTTCTCAGTATGGCTCCACAACCCATGGCTGGCCAGGGCAACAGAGAAATCACCCGTCCATGAGTCCTGGAAACGGAGGGCAAGGTATCAGCAGACCACAGGTAAATACTAGTTTTACAAACTCAGCTGTACTCTGACTCACACCTGTCATGCTTGTAGAGTTGTTGAAATGTGTTATTACACAGAAACTAATAATCCCTCTCGACTTCACCTAAATATGATGTTTGTCGGTGAATAATGCACTTCTAATATTAATCTAGCTGTAAAGTAATTGGAGAAGATAATACTGGCTGGTTTCAGATCTGCTCAAGGTGACTCTTGCGAGAAAACAATAGCCTGCCAGTCACGTATTTGTGCAATACAGGCATTATTTCATAACAGAGATTTTACACAATTAATATAGGCTATTAGTCGTAAATAGGCTTGGGAACTAAATATAATTTTGAGCGTAAAGGCGCTTTAAAACAGAATATTATTATAATTATTAATATGTATTTGGTTAAAATCGTTGCAATGCATTTACCTTGACTGTGTGCTGATTATTTCCGACACATATTTTAATTGAAGAGCTTTATTTGTGTAAGATATTACGCATTTACATTCTTTAATTAAAAACAATTATTTATGTTGGCGATTCGCCCTCTTGCGGACGTGGTTGCAGACACCTAGAAAAACGTTATTTGGAGGGACGCGCTGTATAGGGTCTCGACGAATTAAAACGTTACACATTGATTAATATTGTTTTAAATTACAAATATGTCCAAATAATATCTTCAAAATATCATATATTTTAATTAGCAATCGATGTTTGCGCATATAGTGTAGCCGCTCTGACTGTCGAAGGCGAGGCGTGTCTGTATCACGCTGTCCGCCTGGGTTATTCATCGGAAAGTAAGTAGGTTTTCTCTCCATTGCAAGGTTTGGGATTTGAATTGTGGAGGTAAAGTGGCTGTAAAACTCCCCAGACGACTCCCTCTGAGTTGACATCAAATCTGTCATCTGATTGGCTCTCCGTCTCCCCACAAGGGTGCTGAGCGCTGCTCATGTAAGAAGTGCTGAACCCTCTGTTCAGGGGCTTGACCCGGGGCATGGTGGGGGACTGGGCACGGATTATTCATACTGTTGCCTGTAGAACGCCACCTTCGAGGCTATAGAATAATGAAGAGTTGTATATATACATTATGCTTTTGGGTTGTGTGGTCATGAATGGGTACATTGTCAAGGATGAACTCTGCTGAATATGACCCAGATATTTGACCCCAGGGCAAAGTGGAGGTGTGGCCTAGGTGTGCTCTTTCACTCTCTTCCAAACAAAACACGAGGCTACTTTTCTGTAGTTCCCAGGAATACCTGTGTGCATGGGGGATTTTGATGACATGTTTTATTGTAGTAGGCTTAGTAATTCCATAGTAATAATAGCCCATATTTTATAGCTTAGACATGTCATTCAACAGATCATAAATTATTTGTCTGAAGTAGTTTTAGTACAGTCATAAATTAGGACATTTGGATGGCACCCTTTGTAATATTAATTAAATGGTTTTCATGCCACAAATAGTTATATTATATAGTGTATTTTGGATGCACAACAACCACAGTGCTAAGCATCTACAATACATCATACACATCTACATCATTGTCATGCTTTTAGTCTCACATAACTGTACACGAAAATAATTCAAAGTCATTTGTAAAATATTATGCCAGGTTTCAGAATAGCAATATAATGTATTTACGTCAGGTTAGCGTTTTTCGTCATGAATCTTGGACTGGAGGCAGCTCTGCAGAGAAGTCACCAGCTGGCACAGCCACTAAGTCAAACAGTCTGATTTTAAACCAACCTTTAACCCTAACCAAACTGATAACCCTAATGCCTAAACCTAAGCTCATTTTTGTTTTCATTAATTTTTACACTATAGACATTTTTTCCTTGCAGCTGGGGAAATCTCTCAGTTCTGCCTCCAGGTCAAGACTCGTGACATTAAACAGCAACCTGCTTATTTATGGCAATTTTCCGTGCTATCTAAACATTATGAACAGCGGTGGTTATAATCATAGTTAGTCATTGGAGGGTAATGATTGTATGTGATGCATACCATAGCCGAGCTGGGCAGCCATTAAGTTAATAAGCCTCTCCTTCAGCCTCAGAGAATAATAGCTTCCAAATTGTAATTGGTAAATAAATTGGAGCAATCATAGTTGGCCCTACTATTTAAAGACATCAGTGGGCTAAAGATGCACATTATAAGCATACATTTACAAGCAGAATAAATCTCTAGAGGATATTAACTAAATTAATCTCTTACTATTAAAATAATGTACAATATGTTTTGCACAGGTTGCATGCAGATGGACTTGGTATTTACTTATAATTTATTTATTTTCATACTACAATGTATTTTATTTTGAATCCGGAGTAGAGATAGTTTTTTAGTTGTTTCATATGAACAGAAATCCTGTATACATGTGGATAAACAGGTTTGTAATCGACTGGGAGTCAGTGCACCTACAGGGGTTGTGTGTCCGGTCTAACGTGGATCCTCCGTTTGAGCCATGATCTGGCTTTAAGCACCTCAAAGTCTCTGTGTGTGTGTGTGTGTGTGTGTTTGGTTAAACATGCTTCAATCACCTGTCGGCAGAATCACCCTCTTTCAAGTTAATTTCCTCCCCACTGCCACTCTACAGGAGCAAGCACTGTGAGAACACTTTCCTCATTTAAAACAGACTGGGAGGTGAAGACACACACACACACACACACACACACACACACACACACACACACACACACACACACACACACACACACACACACACACACACACACACACACACACACACACACACACACACACACACACACACACATACACACACACACACACACACACACACACAGAGTAGAACTACAGGAAGGAGTTCAACCCCTAGTTGAAGCTACTCTTTCGTCCAAATTGCATTGTCCCGGATTTTCAATTACTCTGGCCTATTTGATTGAGGAAATGGAGACTGGCTAGGCCACTCCAGGACCTTAATGTGCTTATTCTTGAGCCACTCCTTTGTTGCCTTGGCCGTGTGTTTTGGGTCATTGTCATGCTGGAATACCCATCCACGACCCATTTTCAATGCCCTGACTGAGGGAAGGAGGTTCTTACCCAAGATTTCACGGTACATGGCCCTGTCCATCGTCCCTTTGATGCGGTGAAGTTGTCCTGTCCCCTTAGCAGAAAAACACCCCCAAAGCATAATGTTTCCACCTCCATGTTTGACGGTGGAAATGGTGTTCTTGGGGTCATAGGCAGCGTTCCTCCTCCTCCAAACACGGCAAGTTGAGTTGATGCCAAAGAGCTCCATTTTGGTCTCATCTGACCACAACACTTTCACCAGTTGTCCTCTGAATCATTCAGATGTTCATTGGCAAACTTCAGACGGGCATGTATATGTATTCTTGAGCAGGGGGACCTTGCTGGCGCTGCAGGATTTCAGTCCTTCACGGCGTAGTGTGTTACCAATTGTTTTCTTGGTGACTATGGTCCCAACTGCCTTGAGATCATTGACAAGATCCTCCCGTGTAGTTCTGGGCTGATTCCTCACTGTTCTCATGATCATTGAAACCCCACGAGGTGAGATCTTGCATGGAGCCCCAGGCCGAGGGATATTGACAGTTCTTTTGTGTTTCTTCCATTTGCGAATAATCACACCAAATGTTGTCACCTTCTCACCAGACTGCTTGGCGATGGTCTTGTAGCCCATTCCAGCCTTGTGTAGGTCTACAATCTTTTCCTTGACATCCTTGGAGAGCTCTTTGGTCTTGGCCATGGTGGAGAGTTTGGAATCTGATTGATTGATTGCTTCTGTGGACAGGTGTCTTTTTTACAGGTAACAAGCTGTGGTTAGGAGCACTCCCTTTAAGAGTGTGCTCCTAATCTCAGCTCGTTACCTGTATAAAAGATACCTGGGAGCCAGAAATCTTTCTGATTGAGAGGGGGTCAAATACTTATTTCCCTCATTAAAATGCAAATCAATTTATAACATTTTTGACATGTGTTTTTCTGGATATTTTTGTTGTTATTCTGTCTCTCACTGTTCAAATAAACCTACCATTAAAATTATAGACTGATCCTTTCTTTGTCAGTGGGCAAACGTACAAAATCAGCAGGGGATCAAATACTTTTTTCCCCCAATGTACATATTAGATGAGTAATGTAAGATATGTAAACATTATTAAAGTGGCATTATTAAAGTGACGACTGATCAATTTATTAAAGTGGCCAATGATTTCAAGTCTGTATGTTGGCAGCAGCCTCTCTGAGTTAGTGATGGCTGTTTAGCAGTCTGATGGCCTTGAGATAGAAGCTGTTTTTCAGTCTCTCGGTCCCAGCTTTGATGCACCTGTACTGACCTCGCCTTCTGGATGGTAGCAGGGTGAACAGGCAGTGGCTCGGGTGGTTGTTGTCCTTGATGATCTTTTTGGCCTTCCAATTCTGCCAGTAAAGAAACATAGAAAAATGTCAGTTTTTTGTAAAAGGAAACTGTTGTTGTAGTTTTAGTATTGACTGATTTTACACAGTGCTTATTATATTCTCTCAATCTAGTTCTGCCTTTTAGTCTTTCAAAAATGTCTTCACGTATTTACAGTAGTATAAGGGTAATGCACTGCAGTGTGTATGTATGTGTGTGTGTGTGTATGTGTGTGCGCGCGATTGCATGTCCTTGTATACATGGCTTTATGTTCATATTCTTGCTTGTCTGTCTTTGTTTGTATGTACATTATTTAATATTTCACTGTGTGTGTGTGTGTGTGTGTGTGTGACAGCGCAGTGTGGAGCAGACAGAAGTAGCCTCGTCAGCACTGGATCTCCAGCCTCAGCTCCTTCCCTTGCTCGTCCACACTTTGTTCATGTTGCTTTGTTTTCATCTCAGGCTCTCCTAGCCTAGCGCTGATTAGGAACAACACAGTGAAATGTTCATTTGCTCTGTTGTTCCCGATAAGGGTCTGGCAGACGGCCAGGGTTTTCATCTTGCTGGATGACGGTAATTGGCAGCTAGATTATCCCGGGACTGCCCATGATTTTCTTAAAATGCCAATTAATTCAGATTTGCAATAAAAAATTGACCAGTCGGATCGTCGACTGTACGTATAGTTAGCTTGCTAATAAAATAATTGTAACTTTTTGTTCTGGCCTGTGATGCACTCATAACAAACAGAGTGCAAAAATGTGTTGAAGCAGAGCAGTTTTTTAGTTATTGAAAACCTGCATTGTTTTTGTTTGGCTTTTGGCTATTTGGAGTTCAGGATGCTAGTTTATTCCCAATCCCAAACGGCATGGTAATGCTGCACTACATGATTGAGGTAGTTGAAACCCGTAGCCTCTTTGTGTCCTAATGGATTTGTTATTTTGACGTGAACATTTCTACATGACTGATGGACATAACAGACGTCTGGATGACATTGATAGACAGGACATGGTGATATTCTGCTACCTAACCCTCCTCTCTGAGCATGGCCTTTATCAGTGGTAGCCAGTACACATTCTCAGGCTGTGGAGAGAACGAGAGTACATCACTAGGGCTGAGCTCCCTGTCATCCAGGACCGCTACACCAGGCGGGGTCAGAGGAAGGCCCTAACGATTGTCAAACACTCCATCCACCCAAGTCATAGACTGTTCTCTCTGCTACCGCATGGCAAGTGGTACCAATGCACCAAGTCTGGAACCAACAGGACCCTGAACAGCTTCTACCCCCAAACCATAAGACTGCTAAATAGTTAGTTAAATAGTTAACCAAATAGCTACCAGACTATCTGCATTGACCCTTTTTGCACAAACTCTTTTGACTTATCAAATCAAAATCTAATTTTATTAGTCACATGCGCCGAATACAACAGGTGAAATGCTTACTTACGAGCCCCTAACCAACAATGCAGTTAAACATTTTTTGGATAAGAATAAGAGATAAAAGTAACTAGTAATTAAAGAGCAGCAGTAAAATAACAATAGCGAGACGATATACAGGGGGATATCGGTACAGAGTCAATGTGCAGGGGCACCGGTTAGTTGAGGTAGTATGTACATATAGGTAGAGTTATTAAAGTGACTATGCATAGATGACAAGAGAGAGTAGCAGTGGTGTAAAGAGAGGGGGGGGGGGGGCACTGCAAATAGTCTGGCTAGCCATTTGACTAGATGTTCAGGAGTCTTATGGCTTGCGGGTAGAAGCTGTTTAGAAGCCTCTTGGACCTAGACTTGGCGCTCTGGTACCGCTTGCCGTGAGGTAGCAGAGAGACCAGTCTATGACTAGTGTGGCTGGAGTCTTTGACAATTTTTAGGGCCTTCCTCTGACACCGCCTGGTATAGAGATTCTGGATGGCAGGAAGCTTGGCCCCAGTGATGTACTGTGCTGTTTGCACTACCCTCTGTAGTGCCTTGCGGTCAGTGACCGAGTAGTTGCCGTACCAGGCAGTGATGCAACCAGTCAGGATTTATTTTTATTTGTTCATCTTTATTTAACCAGGTAGGCCAGTTGAGAACAAGTTCTCATTTACAACTGCGACCTGGCCAAGATAAAGCAAAGCAGTGCAACACAAAAAACACAGAGTTACACATGGAATAAACAAGCGTATAGTCAATAACACAATAGAAAAAAAGAAAGTCTATATACAGTGTGTGAAAATGACATGAAGAGGTAAGGCAATAAATAGGCCATAGTAGCAAAGTAATTACAATTTAGCAGATTAACACTGGAGTGATAAATGAGCAGATGATGATGAGCAGATGATAGTGTATAAGTAGTGATACTGGTGTGCAAAAGAGCAGAAAAGTAAATAAAACAATATGGGGATGAGGTAGGTAGATTGGATGGGCTATTTACAGATGGGCTATGTACAGCTGCAGCGATCAGTAAGCTGCTCAGATAGATGATTTTTAAAGTTAGTGAGGGAAATGTAAGTCTCCAGCTTCAGCGATTTTTGCAATTCGTTCCAGTCACTGGCAACAGAGAACTGGAAGGAAAGGTGGCCAAAGGAGGTGTTGGCTTTGGGGGTGACCAGTGAGATATACCTGCTGGAGCGTGTGCTACGGGTGGGTGTTGTTATCGTGACCAGTGAGCTGAGATAAGGCGGAGCTTTACCTAGCATAGTAGGTCTGGCGACGAATATGTAGCGATGGCCAGCCGACTAGAGCATACAGGTCACAGTGGTGGGTGGTATAAGGCGCTTTGGTAACAAAGCTGATGGCACTGTGATAGACTGCATCCAATTTGCTGAGTAGAGTATTGGAAGCTATTTTGTAGATGACATTGCCGAAGTCGAGGATCGGTAGGATAGTCAGTTTTACTAGGGTAAGTTTGGCGGCGTGAGTGAAGGAGGCTTTGTTGCGAAATAGAAAGCCGGTTCTAGATTTAATTTTGGATTGGAGATGTTTGATAAGAGTCTGGAAGGAGAGTTTACAGTCTAGCCAGACACGTAGGTATTTGTCCACATATTCTAGGTCAGAACCGTCCAGAGTAGTGATGCTAGTCGGGCAGGCGGGTGCGGGCAGCAAACGGTTGAAAAGCATGCATTTGGTTTTGCTAGGGTGCTCTCAATTGTGCAGCTGTAGAACCTTTTGAGGAACTGAGGACCCATGCCAAATCTTTTCATTCTCCTGAGGGGGAATAGGTTTTGTCATGCCCTTTTCACAACTGTCTTGGTGTGCTTGGACATGTTAGTTTGTTGGTGATGTGGACGCCAACAAACTTGAATCTCTCAACCTGCTCCACTGCAGCCCCGTCAATGAGAATGGGGGCGTGCTCGGTCCTCTTATTCCTGTAGTCCACAATCATCTCCTTTGTCTTGATCACGTTGAGAGAGAGGTTGTTGTCCTGGCACCACACGGCCAGGTCTCTGTCCTCCTCCCTATAGGCTGTCTCGCCGTTGTCGGTGATCAGGCCTACCACTGTAGTGTCATCTGCAAATTTAATGATGGTGTTGGAGTTGTGCCTGGCCGTGCAGTCATGAGTGAATAGGGAGTACAGGAGGGGACTGAGCACGCACCCCTGAGGGACCCCTTTGTTGAGGATCAGCGTGGCGGATGTGTTGTTACCTACCCTTACTACCTGGGGGCGGCCCGTCAGAAAGTCCAGGAACCAGTTGCAGAGGGAGGTGTTTAGTTCCAGGGTCCTTAGCTTATTGATGAGCTTTGAGGGCACTATGGAGTTGAACGCTGAAATGTAGTCAATAAATAACATTCTCACATAGGTGTTCCTTTTGTCCAGGTGGGAAAGAGCAGTGTGGAGTGCAATAGAGATTGCATCATCTGTGGATCTGTTGGGGCGGAATGCAAATTGGAGTGGGTCTAGGGTTTCTGGGATGATGGTGTTGATGTGAGCCTTGACCAGCCTTTCAAAGCACTTCATGGCTACAGACGTGAGTGCTACGGGCCGGAAGTCATTTAGGCAGGTTACCTTAGTGTTCTTGGGCACAGGAACTATGGTGGTCTGCTTAAAACATGTTGGTATTACAGACTCGGATAGGGAGAGGTTGAAAATGTCAGTGCACTTGCCAGTTGGTCAGCGCATGCTCGCTGTACACGTCCTGGTAATCCGTCTGGCCCTGCAGCCTTGTGAATGTTGACCTGTTTAAAGGTCTTACTCACATCGGCTGCGGAGAACGTGATCACACAGTCTTCTGGAACAGCTGGTGATCTCATGCATGTTTCAGTGTTATTGGCCTCGATGCAAGCATAGAAGTAGTTTAGCTCATCTGGTAGACTCGTGTCACTGGGCAGCTCTCGGCTGTGCTTCCCTTTGTAGTCTGTAATGGTTTGCAAGCCCTGCACATCTGACGAGCGTAAGAGCCGGTGTAGTACGATTCGATCTTAGTCCTGTTTTGACGGTTTGCCTGTTTGATGGTTCGTCGGAGGGCATAGCGGGATTTCTTATAAGCTTCCGGGTTAGAGTCCCGTTCCTTGAAAGCGTCAGCTCTAGCCTTTAGCTCAGTGCGGATGTTGCCTGTAATCCATGGTTCTGGTTGGGGTATGTACGTACAGTCACTGTCGGGACGACGTCATCGATGCACTTATTGACGAAGCCAATGACTGATGTGGTGTACTCCTCAATGCCATCGGAAGAATCCCGGAACACATTCCAGTCTGTGCCAGCAAAACAGTCCTGTAGCTTAGCATCTGCTTCCTCTGACCACTTTTTTATTGATCAAGTCACTGGTGCTTCCTGCTTTAATTTTAGTTTGTAAGCAGTAATCAGGAGGATTGAATTATGGTCAGATTTGCCAAATGGACGGCGAGGGAGAGCTTTGTATGCGTCTCTGTGTGTGGAGTATAGGTGGTCCAGAGTTCTTTTTCCTCTGGTTGCACATTTAACATGCTGATAGAAATTTGGTAAAACGGATTTAAGTTTCCCTTCATTAAAGTCCCCGGCTACTTGGAGCGCTGCCTCTGGGTGAGCGTTTTCTTGTTTGCTTATTGCGGAATACAGCTCATTCAATGCTGTCTTAGTGCCAGCCTCTGACTGTGGTGGTATGTAAACAGTTACAAAGAATACAGATTAAAACTCTCTCGGTGGGTAGTGTGGTCTACAGCTCATCAGCTTATAATGCGTTGCTGCTACTGTTTATTATCTGTCACTTTACCCCTACCTATGTACACATCTACCTCAATTACCTCGTACCCCTGCACGTTGTTACTCATTGTATATTTATTCCTTGTGTGATTTTTCTATTATTTCTCTATTTTCTTTCTCTCTGCATTGTTGGGAAGGGCAGGTAAGTAAGCATTTCACTCTTAGTCTACACCTGTTGTTTATGAAGCATGTGACAAATATATTTAAAAAAAAATTTGGTTCCTGGGCTGGATCAGAAGCCTGCCTTGGCTGACTCGTCTGTCTGTCTGTCTGTCTGTCTGTCTGTCTGTCTGTCTGTCTGTCTGTCTGTCTGTCTGTCTGTCTGTCTGTCTGTCTGTCTGTCTGTCTGTCTGTCTGTCTGTCTGTCTGTCTGTCTGTCTGTCTGTCTGTCTGTCTGTCTGTCTGTCTGTCTGTCTGTCTGTCTGTCTGAGGCATCAGGGAAGCTCCGTTCAGAGCACCCAGCCTAGCTTCTCTCTCTCTGGTTATTTCTCACAGCAGGGGTGTGAAGATGGCCACGCAGAGTGTCTTTTCTGGGAAGAGAGAGAGAGTGAGGCAATCTGAGAAATATGGAAATATAGCAGCGGGCGGTAGCAGAATTTGAACACAGTCACACAAGGCTACTGAGTCATGGGGCTGACTTCAGAGAGGGAGAGAGGGAGAAAGAGAGAAAGTTATGAGCAGGGGAAATATTCAAGTATTTAGAGCCCTCCATCTGAAACTTTCCCCAGCCTCTCCAAGAAGGTAAATGAAAGGGATGGAAACACAGTATGGGTTTAGGAGCAGAGTGGTTGGTCAGATGATTTCTGCCTCCCTCTCTGGTCCCCTGGAGCTATCGTATTCCCCTCAAACAGTGGTGTGCCGTTTGTGTGAGGCAGGCTGGCTGGCGGAGCGGGAGGGCTGGGCAGGGAGCCAGGCTGGCAGGCAGCCCTTTGGTGGCCTCTTTCACCTCCCACAATCCCTCTGACCTTCACACATGCAAATTAGCCACGTGCAGACAGTGAATGGGAGAGCTTTCCCCCCCTCCTCTTAGAGGAAAAGGGATCTCTCTTTCTCAATTCAATTTTATTTTCAATTTAAGGGCTTTATTGGCATGGGAAACATATGTTTACATTGCCAAAGCAAGTGAAATAGATAATAAACAAAAGTGAAATAAACAATAAAAAATGTACAGTAAACATTACAGTCACAAAAGTTCCAAAAGAATAAAGACATGTCAAATGTCATATTATGTCTATATACAGTGTTGTAATGATGTGCAAATAGTTAAAGTACAAATGGGAAAATAAATAAACATAAATGGGTTGTATTTACTATGGTGTTTGTTCTTCACTGGTTTCCATTTAAATGGCTTTATTGACATGGGAAACATATGTAAAGGAGGTCTCTCGCTCTGTCTCTCTCTCTCTCTCTCTCTCTCGTTCTCTCTCTCTTTGCTATTAATTTCTCTCTTTTATTGTTCCATCCCTCTTTTCTCCCCCTCTAGCCCTCTCTTACTACCCCTCCCCTCTCTCCTTCTCTCTGTTCTAGAGGTCGACCGATTAATCGGAATGGCCGATTAATTAGGGCCGATTTCAAGTTTTCATAACATTCGGTAATCGGTATTTTTGGACACCGATTTGTCGATAATTTTTTTTATTTTATAAAACAAAAATGTATACACCTTTATTTAACTAGGCAAGTCGCTTAAGAACACATTCTTATTTTCAATGACGGCCTAGGAACAGTGGGTTAACTGCCTTGTTCAGGGGCAGAACGACAGATTTTTACTTTGTCAGCTCGGGGATTTGTTTTTGCAACCTTCTGGTTACTAGTCCAACGCTCTAACCACCTGCCTTACATTGCACTCCCCGAGGAGCCTGCGTGGCAGACTGACCACCTGTTACGCGAGGGCAGCAAGCAGCCAGGGTAAGTTGCTAGCTAGCATTAAACTTATCTTAGAAAAAACAATCAATCTTAACATAATCACTAGTTAACTACACATGGTTGATGATATTACTTGGTTAACTAGCTTGTCCTGCGTTGCATATAATCGATGCGGTGCCTGTTAATTTATCATCGAATCACAGCCTACTTCACCAAACGGGTGATTTAACAAGCACATTTGCGAAAAAAGCCCTGTTGTTGCACCAATGTACCTAACCATAGTGAAATACAAATGGTATAGAGAGAAATAGTCCTATAATTACTATAATAACTACAACCTAAAACTTCTTACCTGGGAATATTGAAGACTCATGTTAAAAGGAACCACCAGCTTTCATATGTTCTCATGTTCTGAGCAAGGAACGTCAACGTTAGCTTTTTTACATGGCACATATTGCACTTTTACTTTCTTCTCCACCACTTTGTTTTTGCATTATTTAAACCAAATTGAACATGTTTCATTATTTATTTGAGGCTAAATTGATTTTATTGATGTATTATATTAAGTTAAAATAAGTGTTCATTCAGTATTGTTGTAATTGTCATTATTACAAATATATATAAAAATCGTCCGATTGATCAGTATCGGCTTTTTTGGTCCGCCAATATCGGTATCGGTATCGGCGCTGAAAAATCATAATCGGTCGACCTCTACTCTGTTCTCTGATCCCCTGGCTGTCTTCTCAGCCTGTGCATCCTCCAGTGGAAGGTTAAAGGGAGAGGGCTCTCTCTCTCTCTCTCTCTCTCTCTCTCCTCCCTCT